>NC_136986.1:22290422-22637922 GCF_032717465.1 Coenobita brevimanus
TGGGAACAATTGTATACATTCGACCAGTATATTGGCGATCCCCAGGCTGGTGCCCCCAGGACGTGGGGTGCCACCTTGCATAGGCAGAGCCTTGCACAGCCGTGCCCTCCAACCTGATGAGGTCCCTAGCCTCAGGACCCTTCGGTGTCTGGTGGAGATGCAAGTCAACCGTCTCACCCATGCCTAAGAGCGCCGGAGGCTTCCTGAAGTGGGTCCAGTGATCCCCAGACAGTGTACAAATATATTGGTGTCTGATGAATCCATATATCGCCTTCACGCTGTACCATATCACGGTTCCTGAGATGGTCTGCGCCCGTGTTGAATCGGGTAGTGAATGGTATGTGGTAGTTGACCATATGTCTCTATGTATGCATCCAGGACCTGATTAGGAAAAAAAAAAGGAGCCTCCAAGATGACTGCTTCCCTAGCCACTTTGTTGTGATGGGCGCCAAGCTTCTAGCATCAAAGCACTTCTTCACTGTCTGCAATGGAGATTATTAGCAAGCCATCTGAACTATTGTTGAAACTGAGTCACCAGTACCAGCACAGAGCCTGAGTAGTTAGCTTGGTGACAGGATCTAGGGTCCTGAGAGATGAGCAGTGATGAGAGTTTTGCTGCTCTTCATTGACATTGGGAACTGGATAGGTACAGTATGACCCTGTGAGCAGATCTGTGAGAGTCAGGCCACTATTCCTGCCATGACAGGAAGCAGTCCAGCGGCAATGAGAGGGTAAGCTACTCTGAGAAAACTACTCGTTTCCAAATGTCGTGGTAGTCCAGTTCCCACTAGGAGAAGGAGGGCATTACCGTCAATGCTGAGAGTGTTGTCCTCTGAATCTAATAGTTGCACGATGCCGTCTTCTTCAGTGGAAGGTACGACAATCACCGCACCACTGTTGGGAGCTGTGATGGTTGTGGCATTGGTCGTGAATACCCTGCTCTCGCTTGCACATTCATAAGCCAGATGGGGGGAACTGGACTTCCATGGTTTCCTGCACTGTTAAGACCCTGCATAATTTATGTCCTGTCATTCTAGTAACGATTTGTCCAAATGCTCCGTGCAGGTTTTGATGAATGAGACCTGCACAATCAGCTTCCAACCCTTCAGGACTAAATGACAGTTAAAAAGCAACTGGTCCTCGCTGGGTTTAGCTATCTCGTCCTCCTCGTTCCCTTCCCTGTTAATGTATGGGTATGTAATTGTTTAAAGAGGGTTTGAGACTGCTCCTCTGTTGGACTGCATAACCCGGTTTGAACTCCCAGTCAACTGGCTGATGAGACTCTGGGAATGAGCAGAGGGAGGACAGTGACGAAGAGGGACTTAGGAAATACTGGCGTGTAGTAAGTTGAGGAATGGAGATGTGGAAGTAGGGTGAGTTGGATCAGTGAGTTGAGAGAAACTGAATGGTGGTAGCTATCGATTTCCCCCTCACCCTCTGCTCCAAGGATGTTTGGTGGTGGTGAGGTCTCTGCTATGGTTCAGGAGACAGTGTAGTGAGTGGAATGGGGATGTCATGACCTTTCTTTGTCTATCACTAAGCTCTGGATGGCTGGAGAGACCAAGTGATGATTTTCCTGGTCGATACCGTAGGTGCTCGGGTGTTGTCAAGGGTAGTACTATTATGCCTCCATCAGTGGCTACTGTTCTCTCCTCTAATTGTGCCTCATTAGACCGGACAGAGGTTTTCAAGGAGGAAGCTGGGTCACTGGACATCTTTCACCGGCAGAAACAAGTTTCATAGCCCATTTCACAATCCTTTCACGTCAGACTGCATGCCCCCCGGTGAGCTGCTGATTTTTGAGCCCTCTTCCACTGGGCTGCCAGGTAGGTGTTTTCCAGGAGGCTATCCAGGTTATGAGCAGTTGAAAGGGCATCACACCACGGAAACCAGGTGCCACGACACTGGAAAATGAAAACGTAGCATAAGGCCATCCCTTCTGAGCCTCTCTGACCATCCCCTGAAGAAGCAGGCCAACCTTGGATGAGAAATGTCGGCTTGGGAAGGAGGGATACACAATGTCACAGGAGTTTGAAACAAAGGGCTGCTACGTCCTCCCCTTCCCCATCGCTCGCCACGTGGGACTAGGGGAAGTTCTGCACAAGGGAACCTCCATAACTACTTCACCCAAATGGTGAAACTAAACCCCAGGGACATATAGGAGGTGGGAGAAGGGCAGGTAGAGGAGGGAGAGTGATAATTCCCCACACGGAAGGTACACAGGTGGCCGCCTACCCCTACTCCTAGAAGTGCAAGGGGTGCGGGTCAGCAGCCACGTGGTCACGAACATAGAACAAAAGAACGTTGAATTACCCATGGAAAAAATCATGGCAGGAACCCAGGGCCAGAGATCCGGGCAAACATGGCCTAGGGCAAACAAACTGGAAGAAGGTAGCCTTCCAAGCACACGCAGATTGCAAGTTGCACACTATGTGGAGCAGGCAATCACCAAACTAAACATTAAAAAGTAAAACCATGGCATGAGCCTTGGGCTATGGTAGTAACAACAATTCACAGTACTTGATCAGACTAAACACTGTGCTACATGGGGCTGAAGGACCATATGAACTTGGAACTAATGCTAAATTACACATAGGAGAAAACAATAACTGGAACCTCGGGAAAACAAGAGAAGGTGTTGCATGATGGAAATAGGCTGCTGTGCCTGTGTAGATTGAAAACTGTGGTGCAAGCAACACTTCATAGTCTATACTAAACCAAATATGGCCTGGGTAAACATAGCATGACAGAAGAATTCTGCCCAGCTAGAAGAGAATGAAAAAATTGTGAACCACATGCTCAAACAGCATACTAAAAACTAAACTACTATATATTGACATTATAAAGAGTAAAAATCTAAAATCTGGCCTGAGAGGAAAAGTATAGTGTGATGGAAATAGCTCATCATGCTTGTGCAGACACACCACCATGTGGACGTTGGGGCTAAAGGCAAGGAAGCCAAAATGCTAGTAACTATGAAAAATAACACAAACGGAGCCAAACATGTAGCTCCATGCTGCCAAAGTCTAGGATGAGCATCATGCAAGAGGAGCCTGCCCTGCTTGATGAAATCTGTGCTCCATGAGAAGCCAGCAACTGCACTAAAAACCATATTGTCAGACGTTGTTGAGGAAGATGGTGGTCCAATCCCTGATGGCCTAGCGTGGAGGAAGCAATTCACTGTAGTCATACAGATTGAAGAATTGCCCACAATTTGGGGCTGCAAATCAGTTATTAACATATTAAAACTAGGAAAGAAACAACAAACAAAAAAATTGAAACAAGGGCACTTGCCGCAAGATGCAGACTTACCATGCAACCAGGAAAGTATCAGCGCGGAATCAAGAAGATGTTAGTGCACAGCTGGTAGAGGACGGATGCTGACCCCAGGTGTTGATCATGCATCGTGCAGAGACAGAATGGCTTGGTTTGCTAACACCAGCATTAAGCAAAGGAAAGAGAGAGAAAAGGTAATGGGGTAAGGATAAGGAATGATTGTACTCACGTTTGCCAGTTCTGCAAATGTTTTAGTAGGATTTATTTTCACGAATTTGAAGGTTGCATACAGCAGATGTGAAAGGAGCTAACCCCACAGCTATCTTAACCCAGGCTCGTGCATCTTGTCATTAATATTATTTTAGCAAAAGAACATGGAGAGGGGCCTTTCACACAATGGTATTGAGGATCCACTGTTCCATTTATATAAGTGTCTTGCAACTCGCTCCATTCTCCAGAAAGGAAGATGGTGGAGTACAAGAGAAAGGCACTTTCAGTGTACAGTCCACTGGACTTACATAATGATGAGCCTCAGAGAACAAAAACAACATTAAGCCTTTCTCTGCTCGTAGTGGTAAGCCAGATTGTGTTTACTTGCATCTAGCATGTTACCCACCGTTGCTGGAGTTAGCCATATTACAGAAAATTGATAACGGTATTTTCGAAAAAATTAAAGGTAGACAAATTCGTGGTTGGACGAAACAACAATCTCACACACACTCCCAAATAACACACTCACTATTTCATCCACTGACCTTGGAGAACTTAACATTTTTAATTTTTTTTTTGGCCGGGGGGGGGGGGTGGAGTGCAGGTCTGGAATCTGGACTGGAGGTCAGTGCTTACTTCTAATGGTCCCCATGACCTATTTTAGTCTGCATTAATGCAGACAAAAGATACCATTCCATCCATTCATCCAGTCCTTTCTTGTTCATCAGAACTGTATAAGCCTGGGGTTGGGATACTCTGTCCCAACATTTAACCTGCCATGTGCCAGCAGACTTTGGACCCTCACGGAGCTGTGGTACTGGCAAATTTTCAATTTTTTTTTTTTTTTGCTTAATGGGTTAGAAATGATGAGAAAACATGGAAAACAACCATAAAATACCCACAGAAGCCATTTAGGTCGATTTTGAGGTCGATTTCCAATGAGCAGGCGACTGAAAACTTCGGAGTAACGTCCATAGACTTTATCGGCTGCCACTGACACGCATTGAGTTGAAGTAGATCTTCATTTTCTACATTGGTAACTATGCTGTTCGAGCCAAGGACACACTTGTTGGGTATATAGATGATATAGGAAGTGTCTACAGTTGTGGGAAGGTGCGTGCATGTCCATGCCAGTCATCTCCCGCCAAATTTGAAAATTTGTGTGTTGACGCTGGTTGCAATAGCAGATTGTACATGTATGGCTCTGGCGCTGTCTGCAAATGAAGGCACCACCGTACCTGTACGGCTCCGGCACTTGGCGGGTTAAGGCAAGATTTCATTCTTGTACCTTGAAAACTGTTAGTCTTTATGAGGGGTTAAGGATGAAGGTTGTGCTTCCTCCCAATGCCTAAAATACAATTTTTGTGATGTCTAATACCTAACTGAGTTTGTAAGCAGATCCATCCGAAACTCCATTCCTCTGCCTTAAAAACATTTCATAATTCTAAGTGACAGAGGCTGTGTCTCTTCATTTGAAAGTCCAAGTGGAGTTTCAATGGTTCAGGTTAAATTCTTTTAAATTTCTCTTTGGGTACACAACATTTCACTTTATATATAAACCCGTCAATGAATTTTTAATGGGCAATTGAATCTGAATGAGCACCCTCTTTACCAAACTTCAAGCGATGTCCATATAGTGCATGGGACATTCCTCAAGGCCTTATCTATAACCAAACAATAATGAAATTTATAAACTTTTGGCTGGGATTTGGACACAGGGAATGCTGGAGCTCCCGTTTCATCAGTCCTTGGGACTAGCACCTGATGATACCCTTGTGTTGAACATTTTCAGTGTTTCATTAACACAGAGAGTAGGCCAACATGCTCTCCATTATAAGTTCCTGTAACTGTCAACACCAAGCTACATGCACATTACACACTTCATTTCCTATTCACAATTTTACAAAAAATAAAATGACATATACTAACCAAGCTTCAGAAACCCCAGGGGTGGTGGCATAAAAGACCCAACCATCCACCCCTCCCCTGGTGGTGACTCAGCGAGATGCCAGGAACCACTGTCTGACTCACTTCTTCATTTCTTCAACATTCGCAGCATTTCCTCTTTGCCTCTGTTGACCACCACCTCTCCTCCTCTAAACCTCACTTTCTCTTCCCAACTGAGCCTCAGCTGTCTGAGGTGACTGATATCACACCCTTCTCTGTATCTCCCTAGTTTCTCTATGCTCATTTCAATGCCAAAGGTGGCTGTTGTGTATATGTGCGCAAAGACATATCTTGCTTTCGTGTTTCTGAACTTAAATCTCCCAATTTCTCTGCTCTCTGGCTCCGGCTTTCCTGTTATTCTCTGAGTAAATATATTTACCCATCCCCTAATTCTACTGACCATGAAGAAATCTTCAACAGTCTTAAGATGAAACACATTCTATCCGTTTTGTCTTTCTCTGAAATTTCCATTCTAGGAGATTTCAATGTTCACGACCACCTTTGGCTCTCCTCTCCTTTCACTGATCCACCCAGTGAACTAGCCTACATCTTTTCTTTTCTTACTGGCCTAGTGCAGCTTTTACACCACCTAAACTGTATCCCTGACTGCCTTGGAGAGTTCCAACATACCTGGCCTCTTCCTTACAACTAATCTTTCTGCTAACGTTGTTAACCTATACCATGCTAGGGGAAAAAAAATTATAACCCTCTACGCAGGCCAATTCTGGATTTTTTTCCTGGCTAAATGGGCTTAATACATCAATATAGAATCCTTTACACTAATAAAAGTAATCACAAAAGCCAGAAAGCTGGTTGAATCAAGTCAGGTTGGTGCATTCTTCCTTTGAAATCTTCGAGGATATTGAGGGAGCAGAGCATGTGTGAGCTTGTGAACCTATTTTGGATTATTATTTTTGTGGATAAAATATGGGCTTAATACACCAATACAAGATCCCTGGCACTAATAAAAGTGATCATCAAAGCCAGAAACTAAGTTGAATCAAGTCAGGTTGGTGCCACTCGACCTCTGAAATCTTCAAGGTTACTGAAAGAGTAAAGTGGCTGTGAGCCTGTGAAGACTCACTTGCCTCCTGTGCTCCTAAATCAGTGTTCTAATCATAGCAGAGAAGTGCTTGAAGTTAGCGAGATACATTCTTACCTTCCATTTTACTTTGGTTGCTTGCAATGACTCTTCAGTGCTGCAGGACGTAGATCTACATCACCTGCGTTTCGGAAGGGGGGATAGGTATACATCACTAACATGTTACAAGTTAATCTTTCCTCTCTGTTGGGCTCCTCTGAACACAGCCTTATTACCTTAACCTGTCCTATCACTCCAGTAAGTTCTGTGGACCCTTCAAAGAAGCAGTGACTGTGGCACTTTGGACCTGCAGATTGGGAGGCCCTCAGGCAGTACTCCTGTGATTTTCCTTGGAATGATTATTGCTTCCATGACCAGGAGCCATCTGAGTATGGAGTATGCCTTGCACATTACAGAGATTATTCTTTCAGGCATGGTAGCTTACATTCCTCTCTCATACCCACTGACTAATGAAAAAAAAAAAAAAAGTTTAACCATGCTTGTTCTAATACTGTCCACAACAAGAAGCATGCCTAAGAAAGGCACCAGATCCAACCCATTCCTGAATATCATCTCTTTAATATTTCTGCTCGGAATCGTGCTAAGTTCTTTGCTCTGCTAAAAATAATTTCATTCGTACTAAATGCTCTAAACTCACCAGCTCGAATTCTTCCCACTCCTTCTGGCACCTTGCCAAAAACCTTTCTAACAATTTTACCTATCATCCTTCCCTCCTCTTTTCCACTCTGATGGCTTTGTAGCTATTTCTTCTACTGATAAAACATAATTCTTTCAGGCTTTCTCCTCCAGTTCTACCTTACTCGATTCCAGTGCTGTTCTTCCATCACTTCCCTCTGACTTCCTCATGGCTGATATTAAAATGTCTTCAACTGATGTATTTTCTGCCTTCACTGGACTCAATATTAACAAGGCGTATGGGCCTGATGGGATCCCTACTGTTGTCCTCAAGAACTGTGCTTCTCTGCTTACACCCTGCCTAGGTAAAATTCTTTGCCTTTGTCTATCTTCTAGTACTTTCCCTTCTTGTTGGAAGTTTGCTTTCATTCAGCCTGTCCCAAAGGTGACCATTCCCGGCCCTCTAACTATCGCCCAGTTGGTTCAAGATTCTGTATTTCAAAAGTTTTCGAGTCTGTTCTTTGAAAAAAAAAAAAAATATATATGAAGTATGTTTCCTAGCACAACCTCCTTTCTGATCATCAGTATGAGTTCTGCCTGGGATGCTCCACTGGCGATCTTCTCACCTACCTTTTAGACTCATGGTCATCCTCCTTTCGGAACTCTAACAAAAGCTTTGCCATTGCACTTGACATCTCAAAGGCATTGGATCGAGTCTGGCACAAAGCTTTAACTTGAAACTGTCCTCTTCCAGTATCTATGCTTCTATCTGTGCCTTCACCTCTACCTTCCTTTCTTGTCATTCTATAGCCTCTGTTGTAGATGGCCACCATCCTTCTCCTAGAGCAATCAATGGTGGTGTTACTCAAGATCCTGTCCTATCACTAGCACTCTTCCTTTTATTCATCAATATCCTTCTAAGCACTCTTCCTTTTATTCATCGATATCCTTCTAAGCAACACACATGACCCTATCCTTTCATACGCTGGTGACGCCACCCTTCACGTTTCCATTCGCTTCCCACACTGTCCATCTCAGCAGTTACTTTAACAAACAAAGGGTAAGGTTATGCCACACCTCATGTACAGTATGACTTGGCTCATATATCTGACTGGGGTAAAAATAATCTTGTCATTTTTAATGCAACAAAAACCCAGTTCTTACAATTATCAACCCAACAAAGTCTTCCATAGGTGGATCTCTAAATTTTAACAACATCCGGATCAATCCAGCATCATCTTTAAAAATACATGGAGTTTCATTCTCTCAGGATTTATCATGGAAGTACATGTTTCTTCTTTTTTTAAATTCCTTTCAAAGAGATTAAGAGTACTAAGCCGACTCGTGCCTTCTTTACCCCTGCATAATTGTTTATACACTGGTTTTTGTTAACCTACCCCATCCCGGCAGATTTTTAGCAATAACCTCCCCCAATCCCAGCATTTTTTCTTTTCTTTCTTTCTTTTTTTTTTTTTTTTCTAAAGCCTTCACTTTTTTTTTGAGAAACCTCGAAAAATCATAGAGAAATCGTTCACTTGACCTTTAAAATGCCAGTACAGGTAAGCATACCCTCACCTGGATGTGTTTTCTATAGGGCCTGGCTTCCTAGAAAATGTGTTCTGTGGGAGGGGTAACTGTTCCAATCCACTCATAACAGGTGTTTATTTATTTATTTGGTATGAATTTATATGTAATACAAAAGTATATTGGTTTTCACACAGAAATATAGGTGACAAGTGTTGTTCCACTCACCAAACACATCAACATAGCATACCTTTTTTGGCAACATTACCTGATCATCATTTCTAACTCTTTCTTCTAATGCTACGTAAACCTTGTCCTCCACATTGTCATTGATTGGGGAATCACTTTGGCCTTGAATTTCGTACCGTGGCGAGATGTGTCTTTACTGGCCAGGTTGCCAAGACAATGGCATGCTGGGGGGGAGGTCATGCAGGGGAGGGGAGGTCACACGGGGTAAGGTATTGTCCCTGCATGGCATAGGGTAGAGGAAGGTGTCCCCTGTATACGTACCAAAAATCACATGCAAAATTTGAAAAACGTGCAAATGACAGACCTTGTAATTGCGGCGTGTTTATATACGTCAATGGGAGTCACAGTGACAAAACATTTTGATGTATATATACATCAACGGGAGTCAGCAGGTCAACCCCTGCGTAGTGTACAACTCTCATGTGTGGGGAGGCTCCCCACAGCTCTTCTCAGCAAGGTGGAATCAAAGGCTTTTCATATCATTACCTCTCCAACTTTTACTGGCTCCATTCACCCTCTGTCTCTTCACCACACTGTTGCATCATTATCTCTTCTATCACTACTTCAATTGTCACTGCTCCTCTGAACTGCACTTCAACGAGTGCATAATACCCATCTAGCAACAAACTCTCATCCCTTTTCTGTCCAACTCTATGATGCAAGGGTTAACCGTTACTTCCTGTCCATCATTTATGGAACAGGTCAACATTGGAACTGTCTCTCTCTCTCTGTATTTCCTACTGCCTATGACCTCCAGTCTTTCAAATGCGTTGTGTCCAGGCATCTTGAAATGATTGGATCATGAACTTGGCTGCCTGTTATCTTGTTTTTGTTTTTTTCTTGGAGGGAATAATTTGGAAGCTTCTGGTCTTTGGTTCCTTCTTCTTTGCATAAAAAACACATACATACAAGTACCCAGACAGACACTCGGAATATTTATGTAGATGAAGGAGAAATGCACTGTGATACAGATGGGCGCCTTTATGCAGTGTCACAGATAAAACAAGAAGCAGTGTCAAGGCACAGCAAACCCGTCCCTGGCAGTCATTTTAGGGCTGACGTATACACACAACAGGATATGTACTGTAGTAAATGATGACATATATCAAATTTGGGGTAAATCGGGTGAAAATTTACAATTTTATGCCAGTTTGAAATTTTAGGCCCAACCCACCTGACATATCCTCAAATGCTAACTAGGGGGAGGTTACCTCCTGACGTAATGAGGCATGTTATAGGATGGTGATTTGAAAGATGCACCATTAGGTTTTGGTTTCATGTCAATATGGCGAATTTGAAAGGAGTTATGGCGAGAAACAGTTTTTCTTTTACATTTTGGGGGCCTGAAGCCTGGGTGTTGGCCCAATTTGGCCCAGTTTTTAATCAAGTGTTCATAATGTCATAGCTCATCATAAGTGTAATTTTTGTCAATATCGCACCAATAGTTTTTGCATAAAGTTGTTCACACACACACACACACACACACACACACACACCGAGGAGACACTAAGGAGAGTGGGCGCGGGCCGACAGCACTCCATACCGAGCCAGCACGGCCAGTGGCATTACCTAAATTAATATCTTTATACGAGTCAAGCTCTGTACCAGGTTAGAAAATGGTTTTCTATTATTAAAAAAAAAAAAAAAAAAGTTTAAGCAAGACTTGTTCAAACAGAAAAGAGAACCAATTAGCAAAAGAATGCGCTCAATCAGCTGATTCTTTGTTTAGACTACAACTCCCCAGGGAATGTAAGTACTCTGTGCTTTTAGTATTACAAAATGGCCACATACTTTATAGTAAAGCAAATTTGGAAAACAAAAGGGTTAAAGGTAGAAAGCAGGATGATGATTTCTACCAAGAACTGGTTGAAATGGAGACTCACAATAGACTGGTTGAACGTGTACACACACTGGCAATGGCTTTCCAGAATGAGATTGTTGAAATAAAGAAGCAGATGCACTCGCAAAAGGAAGAAATAGAAAAATTAGGAAGGGAAGTCAACAAGAAAGCCACAACCACAGATGAACTAATAGTGGAAGTGAGTACACTTAGGAGGAAAATGAGTGAAATGGCAAGTACAGTAGTCAACCACGAAAGTATTATGGAAGAGTTCAAAAATGATGCAGAGACAATTAGGCAAGTTAGCAGTCTGACAGACCAGAGCGGTGATATCGAGAAGATAACACAGGTGAATGAACCTGTGCAAAGCTACAAAAATGATGTGGAAACCACGTATGCAGAAATGGTGAAAGTAAAGAAAGACTTAGAAACAAGGGTGGAAGAAAAAAGCATTAAAAAGGAAGTGAAAAGAATAATCCAAAACAATCCAAAGTTAGTCAGAGATTCAGTAGATATCTACAAACCTATAGTGATCACTGGTATAGAAGAGGAAGAAGTAAAAAAAACAAGATCTCAAGAGACAAAAAGGAGCTGGCAAATGTAATGAGCTTATTGAAATATCAGAGGAAATCTGTAGTAAAGACATAGAGGAACACAAAAGGTTAGGGAAATACGAGAAAAGCAAGTCAAGACCTCTAAAGGTAACCATTCAGAGTGTAAACACCGTGGAGGAGATACTAAAAAATGCAAAGAATCATATGGAAAAAGAGGAGTTAAAAAATTTATGGATAAAAAGATGCCTAACACAAGAGGAACTGGAATTACTGAAAGAGAAAAGGGAGGAAGCAAAAACAAAAAATGAGGGAAGATCAGAAGAGAAGAATACATTTTTTTTTACAAAGTAATAGGATTGCAGGTACGAAAGTGGTACATAAACACAAGAAATAGAACTAGATATACCCTCACAAGTAGAACTGATTGCAGTAGAGATCACTACATCTGAAGGGAAAGTAATTGTAGGCAATTTGTACATGCCACCCAGATGGGGGAGGCAGTGGCTCAATCGGTAGAGAGATGGCCTGCAGTCCTAACGGACCCAGGTTCGAATCCCGCCTGGGGCAGGGAACAGTTTAAGGATTTGAATTTCAATAAATCAGGCTTTACTGATCTACCAGAAGACCCGCCAACATGTCGTAAAAATACCCCCGCTAATACCAATACACCAGTCCTGTATGAGACAGCCCTAGCATGTAATCAATATGGACGATGGGTGTTAGCGACGAATTGGTGACATGTAGAGGTGTATGGTATGTAGGAGGACTGCTAGGCCTTGATAGCAGGCTGTGAAGCCTATGCCCAGAGTCGGACACATTAAAAAAAAAAAAAAAACAGGAGGGAATAAAAAGGAGAAAGGTAGTAGAACCATATCATGACAAGTATATAAACAAGATGATTATTTTGCTGTACTCAAATGTGGATGGAATGGTAACTAAATTATTAGAGATGAATGATTATGTCAGAGAAAATGAACCACATATAATGTGCCTAACTGAAACAAAATTAACACCAAGGATATCAAATATCATACTAAACTTAGAGGAATATAATATATAGAGAAGAGATAGGAACTTAAAAAAAGGAGGAGGAATTATAATAGTAACTAAGAAAAATCTAAAAGTCAAAGAACTAGAACTAGATATACCCTCACAAGTAGAACTGATTCCAGCAGAGATCAACACATCTGAAGGGAAAGTAATTGTAGGCAATTTGTACATGCCATCCAGATCAAACACGTGGGAAAGAGACGAATATGAGGACCTGGCAGAGAGTACAATTCAGAGTTTAAGAGCATTACTACATAAAATGGAAGAGTAGTCGGAAAGAATTATACTAACTAGAGATTTTAATACAAATATAAATTGGAATACTCTAGCTATAATAAGCCAAGAAAGCTGGTGGGACCAAAAGCTCCTGGATCTCGTGCAAGAGTTTTTCCTAACGCAACATCTGAGGGAAACCACCAGAAAAAGAGGACTCGATGTACCCTCAATGCTATATCTCATATTTACTAGGCAAGAAAATGATATTGACAGTTTAATATATCACCCTCCACTCGGCAAAAGCGACCATGCAGTACTAAATTGCAACTTCAGGATAGCATATGACATAGTTAACAGCAATGAAAATTACAAAAAGAGACTAAACTATAAAAAGGGAAATTATCATGACCTCAAGAAGTATTTCTTAGAAACTCATTGGGAAAAGGAGCTTAGAGGACAAGATTCAAATGCTGTATATGAAAAATTCTGTGAATTTTATGAAATAGGAGTCCAGAATTACATCCTACAGCACAAAGAAGCAGAAAAGAAAATAAAGAAATGGTTCGATAAAGAATGTAAAAAATCTAAAGAAAATAGATTTGTCGTGGAATAGATACAGAAGACACAATAGTGAAAGGGCATATAATAATTACAAACAGGCAAGAAACGATTATACAAGAATAAGGAGGGAAGCCCAAAAAAAGTTTGAGGAGGATATCATAAATAAAAGTAGTGATCAACCGAAGCTATTTTACAGCTACATCAGAAGCAAAACCAAAGTAAAAGATAAAATACAATCCATTACGGACGAGGGAATCACCTATACACAAGAGAAGGATATTTGTGAAGCACTAAATAAGAATTTCCAATCAGTTTTTACAGAAGAAAAAAATTTTGAGAGGGACTATGTGGAACATACATGCCCACACATACTACCAGATATACAAATATCAGAAAAAGTAATACAGGAGGAGTTAAGTAAATTAGACAGAGGAAAAGCAAATGGTCCTGATGAAATTTCATGTTGGGTGCTACGAGAATGTGCAAAGTAAACCATTATTTTTAATTTTCAAGAAATCCTTGAGCCAAGGTAAACTACCTGATATTTGGAAGAAAGCAAACATTGTCCCCTTATTCAAGAAAGGGAATAGATAAAATCCACTCAACTACCGACCAGTATCACTGACCAGTGTTGTAAGCGTGGTATTAGAAAAGCTTATAAGAAAAACTTTGGTAAATCATCTACAACACAATATGATAACAGAAAGACAGTTTGGTTTCAGAAAAGGAAAATCATGTGTTACTAATCTGTTGAGCTACTATGACAGAGTAACAGACACATTACAGAAAGAGATGGATGGGTGGACAGTATCTATTTAGATTTCAAGAAAGCATTTGACACAGTACCACACCAAAGACTTTTATGGAAACTGTGCCATCAAGGAGGAATTCGAGGCAAACTGTTTTGTTGGATGCAAGATTTTCTCATGAACAGAGAAATGAGAACAGTACTAAGGGGAAATTACTCATTATGGAAAGAAGTGACAAGTGGAGTACCACAGGGCTCAGTGCTGGCACCAATCATGTTTTTAGATTATATAAGTGATATAGACAGTAACACTGGAAATGAAAGCTGTCTAAATATGTTTGCAGATGATACAAAAATACAAAGGAGAATTACTAACACAGACTCTCGTAAAGAGCTACAAGAAGAATTAAATAAACTTCATGAATGGAGTAATACATGGGAAATGGAATTAAATGTGGACAAGTGTCATGTAATCAAGTTTGGTAAAAATGGAAAAAGACCTGACTGGGATTATACGTTAGGAAATAAAACCCTACACACATCAAAAAGAGAGAAGGACCTAGGTGTGATTATCAATAACATACTATCTCTGGCTGACCACATCAGTGAGAATGTACGGAACATGTATACACTGCTTGCAAATATGAGAATAGCATTCACATACATAAATGAAGACATGCTAAGAAGGATAATAACATCATTCATCAGACCAACCCTGGAGTGTGCATCAGTAGTCTGGAGTTCTCATCTCAAAAAACACATAGACAAGATTGAAAAAGTTCAAAGCGCCCCTACAAGATGGGTACCCAGCTTAAGGGATCTAAGCTATGAAGAAATACTAAATAAACTGACTCTACCAACACTACAGGAGAGAAGGAAAAAAAGTGACATGATAATGCTATATAAATGCATATCAGGGAAGGAGAAAATAGACATAAATGATTACTTAACCTATGGGGAAGCATCAGCAAGAGGACACTGCAAAAAACTGCATAAGAAGAAGGTGATAAAGACGTAAGGAAATTCAGTTTCCCAAACAGAGCAATTGATCAGTGGAATGCACTACCGAATGTAAGAGTGTGTGCCAAAACAATTCACAAATTTAAGGATATGTACGATAAATATGGTTTGAGACACGGGACAGTACGAGCTTGACTCATTCCTGTAAAGATACAATTAGGTAAGAACACACACACACACACCTGTAACATGTGCTCTCTCCATACCCAACACACATATCCTTCAAATGTACTTGTAAGATAGTGCACTGAAATTAAGTATGAGTGTAGGTGTGTCGATGAATGTAACTGTACATATTAAAGACCTGGCAGAGACAGGTTGATAAAGGAAACAGTATAATCATCACCAAATGCCATGTTGTTGATCATGGCCTGTTTCATCACCCACAGTTACTCTGACCCGTATTCACGTTGGCTGAGGAAGCTCTCAAATAATTTTTCTTGTGTGATATATTTAATTTTTATTACACCTTACTATCCTCTTTTGTGTTGCATAAATGCTACCAATTTCGCCATACTCATCATAAATAACGTAGAAAACAGTAGTAACCTACCATATCGAAAAATATGTTCCTTAGGAAGTGGTGGCATGGAGCTTCTCCTTCCACGCGATTTTTCGTTATGGCAAAATGTGGCTGCAAATTTAACACGTTAACTGAACCTGCCCAACACAATTCCCGCCCAAGTTTCAACCCATTCTACCCATTAGTTTTTTTTTTTTAATGATTTTTTTTTTTTTAAGTTTTTTGGTTGTTTTTTGCCAACCGAGTCCACTGTAAAAATGGAATATCAGGAAATACCTTTGAAGGGATATTGGTTATTTCTTTTCCTCATAATGAGACAGCATAAGTAAATATTGTGTGGGGGAATCATTGCATTATCATTAGTCAGTGTGTGGGGGAAAAAAATCTATATCTCATATGAAAAATATAAAGTGTAAAAGTGTAATAAAACTATTTAAAGGAGCACATTTTAATTTCCACACGAATGAGTACTTATGGCTATGATTCTATTTTTTTTTTTTTTTTTTAGAAATTGAAAATCGAACAAGAAGTATTTGCCCCATTTCAAATTTTGTGAAAAAAAAAAAAAAAACCTATCCAGAAGCATCCTTTTAATTTTTTTGTTCATGGTACCTGGTCCCCTTTCTGTACTTTGTACTGTATACTGTTGTTACAGAAAGGGTATCATGGGCCACCACCCCACTCATTGTTGCCTGGTATAGATAATGAGTATCCACCAGGTTTGTAGGAAGGTAAAATGAGAGGGGGGGGGGTCAATCTCAAGACGTGCAACATAAATCACCTCTCAATGACAGCCTGGCAGACACTGAGTCTGGTGGACTGTGAGTATCCACTATCCACCACCACCAGTCACTGACAGTGTTGCCAATATGGAGGTTGACTATTTAGCTTACATAAACAGACTGGTAACAGCATGTTACAACAGAATAATTACAACATAAAATGAGCTTAACGAAACATCCCTGATCATGCCCGGTGCGTGGCGGGGGTAGGGGGTTCACACTGTTGATTGTTTAGGTAGGAAATATCGAGAGTCGGCCTTTATACTTGGCAGCTAGGGAGTGGAAGGCTACCAGAGTCCAAGACATTTTTTTTTTTTTCTTTTGTGAATTTTGACATTTTTCGTCAATTTCCGCGTGGACAGTCTCCTTAACCAACGAGAATCTGAGCCTTTGTGGTCTCATCTTCAAGTACTCACTACTGTAAAGCTCTATCGATAATTTTGATTCGTATTAACTGTCCTCATTATTCCCTTCACATATTCTTGTTCTTGGCGAGTTAAAGAACGATGATCAGGATCTGCCTTCCCCATAAAAAGTGCAAATTGGGAGAGGATGAAAAACATGAACACAACGAATATTAATTATATTTAGAAACTTACGTAAAAGTAGTAGCCTATTGCTTCAGAATTTTCGTTCCTTCTGCTGCCCATCTGTAACTCAAGCATTATATTAGTTATAATAATTATAACTAACAACTGGGTAAAACTAAACCGTGTAAGTAACCAAACTTTGTAGTGACGGTATGCAACTCTGAGTATTATAAGGTTACGAGATGCTGAACGACAGGAGGAGGAGCGGGACTTTGGGGGACTAGTGCATATTAGTTCAGAGGTAATATTACTATTCATTGTGTTCATCTATTTCATCCTCTGCCAATTTGTCTTCTATGAGGGGGGGGAGATCCTGATCATTTCTTACTATAACTGGTAGAATATATTGCAGATTTTATCCTTGTCTGTTAAGCACTTTACAAAGCTGACATATTTTATGAGTACGCCAACCCTTGATATCTCAGTACGGCTTTGTTCTATGACGGACCGACCCAGGGGCCAGTGTAACAGAGTCAGTGTTACTGAGGGACCGATCAGAAATTAGTACTAGAGCCTCCTGAATGGTTACAGGTACTTTCCAAGGATACCCCAAGATGATTCACATGAATTATTATTATACTGTATTCACAAAGAATCGTTTTAATACCTTAAAATCTGTTATTGATGTGAAGATTATAACTTGAATCATTCAACAAGGAATTTTTAAAACCCCTTTGACCCTTTTTACGCCAAGAGCCCAGAGTGCCTGACAATAAACAGCTTGGCTGTTTTCGTCTTAGAGAACAGGAGGAACGTGATGCCAAATTCATTATTTGAGCACTCTTTAGCAGTCATTGAAATTACATGGAAGTATGGTATGATACTGAATGAGATAGGTATGTACTTTTATTCGATTAGACAACATATTACAGAGAAAATCCAGGACCAGTTTAAGCAGTTACTTGGGCAGGGTACTAATGAGTCACTTGAAATGTATTTTCATCTACTGACATACGAGTTCACATTCTGAAGATGTTGAGCAAACTATATGTTGAAGGTGAACTCATTCACGTTGCCTTCAAAGTGGACGGGTTCGATATAACGTTAATCACTCCTTCACTATGAAATGTCGCCTCAGTTGAATGAAATAGGTTGTGGGTTGCCAGAGTAACTAATACATGGCAGTGAGTGGTTTAAGAGATATGCAGTGGTATCCTGCTGCCAAACAAGGAAAGTAATCCGGCACTAATGCACACTATACAAATCTGCTAATTAATTACATTGTGATAAACTGCAGAAATCATTTTTTTTTTTCAACTTACTAACAAGAATTCCTCCTGCCGGGAAGGAGTCAGTAACATCTACAATTAAACTCCTTCAGTAATATATGTAATCGAAAAAAATAACTAATCGCCAGATGAGAGCAAGACTAATATGAAAAACGTAAAGGGATTTACACTCGGGATTGTATAGGTACACATGATTTATTGTTATCAGAGCAAACTTTTGCCCTGCTTTTGAAAACACAATGGGATTCCAAGAGTACAGACTTCTCAAGCATGAAAAGGAAGAGGATACGCGTTCCAAGAGACGATGTTTAATTGTGCACAGTACAGTAACCTGTGGGCAAGGAAGTGACATTGCCGGGACAGCGTGTCGTCTCCTATCGCTATACTCGTCCTCCAGAATGTGGTTCTGAGATGACGTATTCTCTGACAAGCTTTGGCATCCACGTTTCTCTCCTGCTTCCAGTGGTCAATCCATCTGTAAATCGAGGAGACACTTGCACCAGTCTCCAGGGCAATGTCTTTCACTGATACTCCTTCCAGCCACATCCCCACTATATGCAAACGATCTGCCATCACAGATGGGTAAAGGATTAGGCGTTTATGAATTGACAGTATCAGACAGAATACTCATGCAACGTTATTTATGTGGTAAGGTATGAAGGGAAAATTAGGACCAAATAAACCATCATTAATTTCTTGTAAGATATTCTAAAGTTGGAGCTATAAAGTGATTGTGATGGGGGATATGAATGGAAGAGTAGGCACTGGTCCTGAGGATGACATAATAGGTTGTTATGGAGTACCAGGAGAAAATGATAATGGGAATCGACTAAAGGATATGTGTCATGAGAGGAGGTTGTGCATTTGTAATTCGTATTTTAAACACAAAGATGCACATAAATATACATGGTATAGAGGAAACGGGGGTAGTGTTGAAAGAAGTCTGATTGATTACGTGCTCGTAGAGAGATCGATGATGGGAATGGTTGCTGATACGAGGGCTGTGAGGGGACAATGTGGTCTGTCACATCATATGATCGTGGTATGCAAGATCAAGCTGAAAGGAGTGAGGTGGATCAAGAGAGAGAGGAGCAGTCAGGGAGAACGACTGAAAGTTGAGAAGCTGAGGATCAAAGAAATGGCAGATATTTACAGGATCAAAGTAGAGGACGAGTTAGAATCAGTGAACTGGAATGAATTGGATCTGGACAGCCTGTGGAATGCATATAGGGATTGCTTAGTTAGGAATGCTAAAGTGGTGTGTGGTGTGGCAAGAGTATCAACAAAAAAGAAGGGTACAGCATGGTGGGATGAGGAGGTTAAGAGTGCGGTGGAGGAAAAGAGGAAGAAGTGGCCAAAAATGGTTACAGGATAGGGATTCAGTTGAAATAAGAACTGAGTATATCGACAGCAAGAAGCACGTAATGAGACTAGCGAAGAGGAAAAAGAAGGGGGTAAATGATGATCTGGGAAGAAAAATGAATGCGAACTACTCTGAAAATAGAATTTATTCTGGAAAGAGGTGCGGAAATGTAGAAGTGAAAGCGGTAAGAAATGTGATGGTGTGAAAGGTGCAGGTGGTAGGTTACTAACCCATGGAGATGACGTAAGGACCAGATGGAAAGAATATTTTGAAAGCCTGATGAATGGGAATAAAGAGAGCAGAGCAGCTGTAAACATGATTGATTTGGGGGGTGTGCAGAGAAGGATTGCAGTGCCAGGAGACATGACACTCACACAGGTGAAGAGCGTTGTGAAACGGCTGAAAAATGTGAATGCAGCTGGGGTTGATGAGGTGTACAGAGAGATGCTTAAGTGTAGTGGAGAGAGTGGAATGAAGTGCTTGTTGGAGATATGTAAGAAGGCATGGATGAGTGAAACTGAGCCTGCAGAGTGGAAAAAGGCTGTGATTGTACCCCTGTACAAAAATAAAGGTGAGCGAAGTGAGTGCAAGAATAATTGTGGCATAAGTTTATTGAGTGTGGTAGGGAAGGCATATGGAAGAATTATTATAGAGAAAGTAAGAGAGATATCAGAAGTCCTAGTGAGTGATGAACAGGGTGGCTTTAGAAGTGGCAGAGGATGTGTGGATCAAGTATTTGCAGTGAGAAAGATAGCAGAGAAGGCATGTGAGAAGGACCATTAGGTGTTTATGGCATTCATGGATCTGGAAAAAGCATACGACAAGGTAGACAGAGAGGAATTGTGGAAAGTTTTGCGCATGTATGGTGTAGATGGTAAGCTGCTAGGTGCTGTCAAGAGTTTTTATGATGGCAGCAAATCATGTGTAAGGGTTAATGGGCATCGAAGTGAATGGTTCACGATCAGTGTGGGCATGCGACAAGGTTGTGTGATGTCCCCATGGTTGTTCAATATATATATGGATGGGGTCATGAGAGAAGTAAAAACACGAGTAATGGAGTGAGATATGGCGTTGGTAATGACTGGTGATTTATGGAATAACTCAAATTTGTTGTATGCTGATGATGCAGTACTGCTTGCAAGTACTGGACAAAAACTTGGTAGGCTAGTGCAGAATTTTGCTGATGTCTTTGAGCGTCGTGCCTTGAGGGTAAATGTAGAGAAGAGTAAACTAATGGTTATTGAGAGAGAAGGTAACTCCCAGTGTGATGTCATAGTGACTGAAGAAAGACAAGGAATTGTTGAAACAGTTCAAATACTTGGGTACAGCGATAGAAACGAGAGGAAAATGTGCAAAAGAAGTTGAAAGTAGAGTGACACAAGGAAAAAAGTAGCTGGTGCAGTGAAGGCCTTGATAAGAAACAGAGGCTTGAGTGTTGCAGCTGCACGAGGCTTACATGAGGGAGTGTTAGTGCCAACTTTAACATATGCGTGCAAGACTATGGTGTGGCATGAAAATGAAAAGACAGAAGTAAGAGCAGTGGAGATGGGACTGCTGAGGAAAGTATGTGGAGTACAGAGGGTGGGTAGGATACGAAATAATGTGATTCGTGAAAGGTGTGGAATGAAGAAGTCGGTGGACACCAGAATCGAGGAGAGTGTCCTGAGATGATATGGTCATGTGGAAAGAATGGATAACAATAGAGTGGTGAAAAATGTATACCTGAGCGAATTTGAAGGAGGGAGGAGGCGAGGTAGGCCAAGGAGGTGGAGAGATATGGTGGATGAGTGTTTGAGGAAGAGAGGTTTGGAAGTCGGTGAGGCTAAGGAACTGTCAAGAGATCGAGCTGGCTGAATGAATGTTGTGAGGAGAAGTGCATGATCAGGGATTTTTGGCACCCCTTGTGAGCATGGCAGCATCCAGATTGACTCAGTCGGATACGTTTGTGTGAAGCTGCATAATATAGTGAATGTTTTTGGTGTATCCAGTAGAGCCAGGATTCCGGGGGCTTGAATGATGAGTGAATGGAAGTATGGCCTATTTGATTTGGGCAAGTTTGTGCTGTCTGGACATTGCTACTCCTCACCCTGCCCTTGGGTGGGAAAGGAGGTCCGGATGATGATGATGATGAATGATCTATATGTATATATATATATATATATATATATATATATATATATATATATATATATATATATATATATATATATGGAGCCTCTGTGGTACAGTGGTAGAGTGTACGTTTCGCACGCTGGTGAGCGCGGGTTCGCCTCCCGCAAGAGTTGTAAAAAACTTTGGCAAGCGTTCACCAAGCCACTTGCTACTTTGGCGGGCACAAGGAGTGCTGTGGTTTAACCAGTGTCGCATACTATTGTAGTATGCTTGCGCCCAGTCGGCTTAAGGCGGGCCGATTACACTTGGATCACAGACTAAAAACATATCCAAAGTCACTACAACACTACAATCACACTCACAAGCACTTCTCACCCTACATACAGTCTCTATCAGACAGCCTAAGCCACTGGGTAGAGATACATTGGCTGTATTGTCCCTGCTTTGATAGGAATAGGCAGGTCCTGCAGTGGACGTCAACGACTGATAAT
The DNA here is from genome assembly GCF_032717465.1 of Coenobita brevimanus. NCBI lineage: Eukaryota > Metazoa > Arthropoda > Malacostraca > Decapoda > Coenobitidae > Coenobita > Coenobita brevimanus. The sequence goes on from NC_136986.1 coordinate 22,312,425, forward strand.
ATATATATATATATATATATATATATATATATATATATATATATATATATATATATATATATACTGTACCTCTCTCTCTCTCTCTCTCTCTCTCTCTTACACACACACACACACTAACTTGAAACTGTCCTTGTGCTAGAAAAGACAAGGCGTGATATACTCACTAGGATGGTGTGTTATTCACTGTCTTTGGTGCCAACATTTTTTACTGTTCGGAGTAATGCTGGGTCCACAAACTTTACCCCACAGTCGGCATATCAAATCCTGGTTTGGTGGGAGAGCTCTTGTTTGGTTGTGCCTCCACGGTCTATGCTTTTCCCTGGCCAGTTTCTGCGCTTCTTCAAGATGACTTGTTCCTTCGCTGCAGAGGGCTTGCCATTGTTCTTTGTCCGATGTATTGGTTTCAAGATCTTTTAGTATCGTATTTTTCTTCAGAGTTTTCTTCATATGATCATTATATTTCTTCTTCTATCCCACTGGGTTACGAGGGCTTGCCATTGTTCTTTGTCCAATGTATTTGTTTCAAGATCTTTTAGTATGGTGTTTTTCTTCAGAGTTGTCTTTATATGATCATTATATTTCTTCTTCTATCCCACTGGGTTGCGACGTGCTGCCGGGAGTTGGCCATACAATACCTGGCTTGGAAGTGGTGCTCTGGCATGCGGAACACGTGTCTGACCAATCTCAGATGTTATTTAGACAATGTGGTTTCTATGTTGGTGGATTTTACCCATTGGAGGATTTGTGACTGAGGGAATTTATCCTCCCACATGTGTCCTAGGATGCATTGTACGTATTGGATGTGAAATGACTCAAGCAATTTCATATCACACCTGTAAGTACGGGCATATGGGCTTGGTGGGGTCCCTACAGTTGTCCTCAAGAACTGTGCCTCGGTACTTACACCCTGCCTAGGTAAACTTTTTCGCCTTTGTCCGTCAACTTGTACCTTTCCTACTTGCTGGAAGTTTGCTCATATTCAGCCAGTCCCAAAGAAGGGTGACCATTCCCAGGCTTCTAATTATTGCCTAATTGATTTAATATCCTATATTTCAAAGTTTTTCTAGTCCATTCTTAACAAAAACTTTAAAAAACCTTTCTATCACAACCTTCTCTCTGATCGCCAGTAGAGGTTCTGCCAGGGATTCTCCACTGGTGATCTTCTCACCTACATTTCAGACTCCTGGTCATCCTCCTTCAGGACTTTGGAGAAAGCTTTGCCATTGCACTTGACATCTCAAATGCTTTTGATCGAGTCTGACTTAAATCTTTAATTTCGAAACTGCCCTCTTACTGTTTCTATCCTCCTATCTGTGCCTTCATCTCTAGCTTCCTTTCTGGTCGTTCTATAGCTGCTGTTGTAGGTGGCAACCATTCTTCTCCTAGAGCTCTCAATAGTGGTGTTCCTGAGGTCTCTGTCGTGTCACCAACTCTCTTCCTTCCATTCATCAATGACCTTCTAAGCTGTATATCTAACCCAGTCCACTTATATGCTGATAACTCCACCCTTCACTTTTCATTTCCTGCAGCGTCGTTCTCAGCAGTTACTCCAACAAACAAGGGATGAGGCTATGGCACACCTAATATCTGACCTGGCTCATATCTCTGATTGGGGTAAAAGTAATCTTTTTGTTTTTAATGCATCAAACACTCAGTTTTTACATCTATCTACCCGACTTCTTCCACACATGTACCCTCTAACTTTTAATAATATCCAGCTCTATCCTGCATTATCTTTAAATATATCTGGGGTTTTATTCTATCGGAATTTATCTTGGAAAATAATTTATTAGCTTTCTCGTAAAATCTGCTTCGAAGAGATTGGGTGTGTTAAGCCGACTCCATGCCTTCTTTAGCCATGCATAGTTATTGACTTTATACACAGCTTTTATTCACTGCAGTGTGGAATACAACTTTCATGTGTGGGGAGGCTCCCCACTTACAGCTCTTCTCAATAAGGTGTTGCCAAAACGTTTCGTCTCATTAACCATGCTTCTTTTACTAGCTGCCATCAACCTCTGTCACTTTGCCGCACTGTTGCATCTTTATCTCTTTTCCATCGCTACATCAATGGTCACTGCTCCTCTGAACTGTCTACTTACATTCCTCTACCTCTACAACGGGTGCATAACACCCGTCTAGCAACATACTCTCATTCCTTTTCTGCCAAACTCTCTAATGGAAGAGTTAACTGTTACTCCCAGTCTTTCATATATGCAACAGGTCAACTCTGGAACTATCGTCCTCTGTCTATGTTGCTTACTGCCTATGATTTTTTGTCTTTCAAACGCAGTGTGTCCAGGTATCTCGAAATGTGCGGTTCTTGAATTTTCCTCTCTGTTAGCTTGTTTCTGTTTTTTCTTGGAGGGACCAATTTGCGGCCTCCTTGCTTTTGGTTCATTGTACCTTGCATTAAAAAAAAAATATATATATTTTAGGGTTTAGCTCCATAGAAGAAGGTGGAGAGGCATACAGCTGTATATACTGATACCTTTGTCTCGAGTCTAAGGCTGATGTATTCAAAGACACTGCGTCTGAGACATCCGGAAACAGTTGGTGTGGTTGCTTCGTGTAATGACTTCTGTATCGAAGTTATGTTTATCTGTGAAAACACATAGAAGGTAGGAAAAATTCTCAACCTGTTTTACATTTTAGCCATTTGTCTGAAATGCATGAGGTTCTGCTAGGTGGTTTCTCTGAGAAATTTTTCTTTTTTACTGAACTTTATTCAGAGTCCAGTTACGTGGTATATATTACAGACGATGGCATTACACTGTTGTAGGGCTTCTGCGGTATGTGTAAGGATAGCACTACAACTCTCAGCTCTAGGAGTAAATCAGTTCACTTTTTGAAATTGCTTGAAGATGTCTGAGATTAAATAAGTTACCATCTAGACGGAACTGGATATTTATTAAATCATCAGGATTCATTTGTTGGTGACTTAAACAGAAGACTGCCGTGAGATAGACAGGAGCCAGGACACATCCTTGCTTTACCCTAACGTACACTATGACGGGCTCGGATTTGCTCCCACCTATGGGTACGTGAGCATTCATGTTGTCATGTAGACTCTTCAGGATGGTAAAAACTTTGTTTTGAACTCCATTTTTTTTAAAGGGCATTCCATACTACTGTTGCAAGATAAGTATCCGAAAATGCAATGTGCAAGTCACAGTTCTGCTCGTGGCATTTCTCTTGTATCTGTCTGGCACCAAAGATCATAGGTTCATATCACAGGAACTACTTTCCTTACAAAATCCATATTTTGTTTCAGGAAGTTTTGATTCAGTCAGCTGTTTTTTTCAGTGTGGATAACATTATCTTGGCTAGTACTTTGCAAGCATTCACGAGGAGGGAGATACCTCTACTGTTGTCACAATTTGAGCAGTCCCATTTCTTTTTGTAGACGGTTACAATATCAGAGGGAAGCCACGCAGATGGAATTCGCTCTTGATTCGAGATAGTCAGTATGGGAAAGTCAGTATGAGATGATCGATGCACTGGTGGAGTAACTGGCCACCCTCACTGATTAATTCAGATGGTATTCCATCAGTGTCCGTTTTTTTGTTATTTTTTTTTTTTTTAAATCAGATGCTCTGAAGAGTTGCTGCAGATGTAGGTGGGACATTGAGACCTGCTGCTTCAGAGGCATGTGGGATGTTATGAATGATATTGTGCTACCCTGAGCTTCTTCGATTCAGTAAGGTGTTGAAGTGTTGTGCCCATCTTTCTAGGATTGCTTCGTTGTCTTTCAGGAGTTCTCCTTCGGTTGTTCACCTAGTGGCTATGTTGTGTTTGGTTCGCTCTTACAGAATTTTTATCGACTTGCAGAATCCATGTTGGTCATAAATATCAGTTAGTCTTTGCAGCTCTTTTGCTCAGTCCACCAGTTGTTCTACACGCCAGGCAGTTTCCTTTGGGTTTCATTTATGAGATTATGGAATGCAGTTTTTAGGGTTAGGGAGCTAGGATGATCCAACCAGTTGTTATGTGCACTATTCTTCATTGCAAGAAGGTAAGGTATGCTCTCAGTATGATCATCATACCAATCATTATGGTATTAAGTGGAGAAACCTTTCTTCTGCAATGCCGTGAAGCACTGTTCTAATGTTCGGCCAGTCTGTGTATTGATCTGTTGCATTGTTGCTTGGGTTAAGTGGTGGGCACTGAGACAGCTTGTCTGTAATAGTGTTGGGGAAGGTGTTACAAGTTTCTGAATCCATTAAAATACTTCAGTTTTGTTTCTTGGAGGATGGTCTACAATGCATTTGTGGGCTTATGACTAGTTCCAGTTTGGCAACTATATGGTTATGGTCTGCTGAGCATCTAGCACCTCTCATGGATTGGGTTACAAGAACGTCTCTTTGATCTAAACTGTCTTATGTCGACATAATTAAGTCCCAGTGTCTTGATCGTGGATGCATCCACGTGTCTTGTGTTTATTCTTAAGTTCAAAAATGGCATTGTTGATGACCAGACTGTGTTATGAGCATAATAAAAGCAGTCTAAGGCCATTGTTTTTCATGTTATCAACACCATGGGAGCCTGTAATGGCTTGCCAGAGGTGACTATCTTCTCCTTCTGTGGCATTAAAATCTTCAAGCAAGATAAGTTTGTCATTTTTTTTTTTAATGCAAAGAAGGAATCAAAGGCCATGAGCCCACAATAAGAGTTCCCTCCAAGAAAAAAACAAACAAAATACAATAGAGAACCAAATTCAAGATCCATTCATTTCGAGAAGCCTGGACACACTGCGTTTGAAAGACTGGAGATCATAGGCAGCAGGAAATACAGACAGAGGGAGACAGTTCGAGAGTTGATTTGTTGCATAAATGAAGGACTGGGAGTAACGGTTAACTCTTGCATTAGAGAGTTGGACAGAAAAGGGATGAGAGTTTGCTGCTAGACGGGTGCTACGTGCCCGTCGTAAAGGTGGAGGAATGCATGCAGACAGTTCAGAGGAACAGTGACCATTAAATTAGCGATAGAAAAGAGATGGAGATGCAACAGTGCAGCGAAGAGACAGAGGTTGAAGGGAGTCAGTAAGAGGAGGAGAGTTAGTGAGACGAAATGCCTTTGGTTTTAGTGAAATGGTAGCATCCAGAGAGTCGTTAAAGGAGTTTTCACAGTGTCCTCAGAGTCAAGCACTGGAGCATAGTCACTAATAAGTGTTGTATATTGGTTTTAGAGCGAGGTATGTGCCAAGACAACAGCATCTCTGATATACCCGCAGGTGATTCTTGGATCTTGTATAGTAAGTTGTCTGAGTATCATCTCCCAAAATACTTATACCCTTTTCCTCCTATTAGGTTGCCCTCCCCTGAGAGGCGAGTCTCAGATAGTTCAGCAGTGATTTTATTATCGTTTCAGTTCATGGGCAATAAGGGCAGTCCTATGGCATGGTTATATGTCTTAGTCAGTATCAAGTAAGGTCTGTATATTCCAGGTAGCAAGAATCAGAGGGATTCTCTTAGTTTTTTTACCGCAGTGTGGAATGCCTTGGCAAGCGCGGTTATCTGCCCAGGTATAGAGCAGCAAATGTTTAGATTACTTTTTTAAGCCCCTCCCCCACCCCCAGATTAAGCAGTTGGGTGTCCGTTTCTGGCTGCTTAGTTGCACTGGATGCTGCTGAGGGCATGACATGCTCCTATGCCATCATGCCAGCGACCACTGGGCCAATGCCACCAATGTGCAGGACTCAAGCTAGCGACTTCCAACCACATCCATGACCTGGCACTGTTACCGTATCTTTTTTTTTTTTTTTTTTTTTAAGACAATGAATGAAGGAAGGAAAAACAAAGGAAAAAAAAAAGTTCATGCGCCTAAAGCCATCCTCCATTCATAAAATATTTATAACAACTGGATTTAAATGAAAGTGGATTAAATGTTTGTGGGAAGCAACTCCCAGGAAGTGAATTCCAGAGAGTAGAAGTTCTGGGAATACATGAATTTTGATAAGAAGAGGTTCTGCATTGCGGGAGAATGAGAGTAAGTTCATTGGAGTTCCTAGCTGACTATTTCGGGAGATAATGTGAAGGGGAGGCACAATTGAAGCAAGTTCGTCAGAGCACTTACCGTAAAAGTATCGGTAAAATAATGCTAAAGATATAATATCTCTACGTACTGATAATGCAGGAAGGTCCTGCTTAATGGTAGGAATATTGATTAATCTAATGGATTTATTTTGAATTCTGTCCAACTACCTCAGTGCAACCGCTCCACATCCACTCCATAGTGGTGAACAGTATTCCAGCTGAGAACACACATCACTTGCGGTTGTGGCCAACTGCTCGTCAGTGAAGAATTCACGAACTCTGTACAGAAGTTCCAATTTTTTAGAAGCATTTTTGGCAAGAGATTTAACATACACTGTCCAGCTTAGGTTGGTGTTTAGTGTGACAGCTAGCATATCAATTGTAGTGAATCTGGGAATATTGGCATCATTTATAATTATGTGGGAGTCTGAGGCATTCCTTCTGTTGGAGAAATTAATGTATTTAGTTTTCTGAGCATTAAATGAGATCAGATTTGTTTGTCCCCATTGATTAATTTTAGAAAGGTCCTAGTTCAGATAAATTACTGTGTTTATTTGGGAATTTATGATATTAGATTGCGTAAAGGAGGTACTAAATGTGAAAGAACTATGAAGTGTCGAGTCATCATCATAAGTGTGTATTGGGTTGTGAGTGACAGATAGGAGGTCATTTAAATGAATGAGAAAGAGGGTTGGGGCCAAAACCGATCCCTGAGGTACGCCAGTATTTATGGAATGAAATTGGGAATAAATTCCATCTACCATGACCCGTTTTTTTCTATTATGAAGGTATGAAAAAATTAGAGGAACCAGTGATGCAAGGCAGTAGTGTGACATCCTAGACTATATGGCCCGGTGCCATACTGTCAAATGCTTTTCAAATATCAAGTGCTGTTGTGTTGAGTAGGCCAGCATGCTCTCTAATACAAGTTTCTCTAACTTTCCACACCAGACTAAATGCACAGTACACACTACACTTCCTTTTCAAAATTAAAAGAAAAATGGCGCATTTAGAACTTGTCTTGGAGTCCCCAGGGGGGGGGGGACCACAAATGCCCCCACCATCTCCCCCTCTTCCGGTGACGTCTCTATGAGTTGCCTGGAACCACTGTCTGACTCACTTCTTCATTTCTGCAACATTCGCAGCCTCTCCTCAACCTTTCTCTCTGTTGAACATTACCTCTCCTCCTCTAAACCTCACCTTCTCTTTTTAACCGAGGCAACTGACAGCAAACCCTTTTCTGTATCCTCCTACTTTCTCTATCCTCGTTTCAAAGCCAAAGGTGGCTGTTGTGTATATGTACACAACGACTTGTCTTGCTCTCGTGTTCCTGAATTTGATTCTTCTGAATTCTTTACACTCTGGCTTCGGCTTTCCTGTCATTCTCTGACTAAATAAATCTGTGCTGTTTACTTATCCTTTAATTCTACAAACTATCAAAACTTCTTTGACTATCTTACTTCTACAATGGAACACATTCTATCCATTTCTCCTTTCTCTGCAATCTCCATTCTAGGAGATTTCAATGTTCACCACCACCTTTGGCTCTCCTATCCTTTCACTGATCCACCTGGTGAACAAGCCTACATCTTTTCTATCCTTAATGACCGGGAGCAGCTTGTACAGCACCCTACCCGTATTCCTGACCGCCTTGGAGAGAGCACCAACATACTTGACCTCTTCCTTACAACTAATCCTTCTGCTTACACTGTTAATCTTTTCTCTCTATTGGGCTCCTCCGATCATAACCTTATTACTTTAACCTTTCCTATCGCTCTGGTATAGCCTGTGGACCCTCCACAGAAACTTCGACTGTGGGACTTTGGAGCTGCAGATTGGGAGGCCCTCAGGCAGTACTTCTTTTATTTTCCCTGGAATGATTATTGCTTCCATGGCCAGGAGCCATACGAGTGTGTTTTGCACATTACAGAGGTTCTTCTCTCAGGCATGGAAGCATACATTCCTTTCTCATATCCTTTGAGTAATGCAAGAAAGCCTTGATTTAATTGCGCTTGTTCTAATGCTGTCCGTAACAAGGAGAGGGCCTATGAAAGGTACAAGTGCCCATCCGCTCCTGAATCACATTTTTTCTAGTTTCTACCCGGAAACGTGCTAAGTCTGTTCTTTTCTCTGCTAAACATAATTTCATCTGCACTAAATGCTCTCAACTCTTCAACTCGAATTCTTCCCGCTCCTTCTGGCACCTTGCCAAAAACCTTTCTAACAACTTTACCTCATCATCCTTCCCTCCTCTTTTCTACTCTGATGGCTATGTAGCTATTTCTTTTACTGATAAAGCAGATCTCTTTGCTCAGACTTTCTCCTCCGATTCCACTTTAGATGATTCCGGTGCTGTTCCTCCATCACTTCCCCCCTCTGACTTCTTTATGGTTAACAATGAAATTTCTTCAGCTGCTGTATTTTCTGCCATCACTGGCCTCAATACTAACAAGGCATATGGGTCTGATGGAGTCCCTCCTGTTGTACTCAAGAACTGTGCTACTGTGCTTACACCCTACCTAGGTAAACTCTTTCACTTTTGTCTTTCAACTTATACCTCTCCTTCTTGCTGGAAGTTTGCTCTCATTCAGCCAGTCCCAAAGAAGGGTGACTTTTCCCAAGCCTCTAACTATCGTCCAAAATGCTTTAACATCTTGTATCTCAAAAGTTTTTGAGTCAATTCTGAACAGAAAAATTTTAAAACATCTTTCTTATCACATCCTTCTTTCTGATCGTCAGTATGGGTTCCGTCAGGGACCTCCACTGGCGATCTTCTCACCTACCTTTCAAACTCCTGGTCATCCTCTTTTCGGGACTTTGGCGAAAGCTTTGCCATTGCACTTGACATCTCAAAGGCTTTCGATCGAATCTGGCACAAATCTTTAGTTTCCAAACTGCCCTCTTGCGGTTTCTATCCTTCTATCTGTGCCTTCATCTATAGCTTCCTTTCTCGCCGTTCTATAGCCGCTGTTGTAGACGGCCATCGTTCTTCTCCTAGATCTATTAACAGTGGTGTTCCTCAGGGCTCTGTCCTATCACCAACTCTCTTCATTTTATTCATCAATGATCTTCTGAGCTGTACATCTACTCCTATCCACTCGTACCCTGATGATTCCACCCTTCACCTTTCCATTTGGTTCACACAACGTCCACCCCAGCAATTACTTCAACAAACAAGGGATGACGCTATGGCACTCCTAATGTCTGATCTGGCTCGTATCTTTGACTGGGGTTAATTTAATCTTGTTTTTAATGCATCAGAGACTCAGTTTTTACACCTATCATCCCAACAGAATCTTCCATAGGAGTACCCAATAAAACTTAATAATATCCAGCTAAATCCAGCATCATCCTTGAACATACCTGGGGTTTCATTCACTCGGGATTTATGTTGGAAAGATCATATTACATCTCTGGTAAAATCTGCTTCCATAAGATTAGGTGTACTAAGCCGACTTCGTGCTTTCTTTACCCCTGCACAGTTGTTGACTTTATACACGGGAGTTATTTGCCCCTGTATGGAGTACAACTGTCATGTGTGGGGAGGCTCCCCACATTCAGCTCTTCTTAATAGGGTGAAGTCAAAGGCATTTCATCTCATTAACTCTGCTTCTCTTACTGGCTCCCTTCAACCTCTGTCTTTTTGCCGCACTGTTGCCTCTTTATCTCTTGTCTATCGCTACTTCCATGGTCATTGCTTCTCTGAACTGCCTGCTTGCATCCCTCCACATCTACGACGGGTGCATAGCACCCATCTAGCGATAAACTCTCATCCCTTTTCTGTCCAACTCTCAAATGCAAGAGTTAACCGTTACTCCCAATCCTTCATTTATGCAACAGGTCAACTCTGGAACTGTCTCCCTCTGTCTGTATTTCCTACTTCCTGTGATCTCCAGCCTTTCAAACGCAGTGTGTCCAGGCATCTCAAAATAAACAGGTCTTGAATTTGGCTCTCTTTTTTATTGTTCTTTTTTTTTTTCCTTGGCAGGAATTGTTTTGCAGGCTCGTAGCCTTTGGTTCCTTGTTCCCCGCATTAAAAAAATATAAAAAGTTTCACCATGTTGGTCTATTGTTTTTTTAATCTGATGGGTAAGAAGGCAAAGAATGTCTACAGTTGAACGTTCTTTTTTTTTTTTTTTTTTTTTGTCCGACTCTGGGCAAAGGCTTCAGGGCCTATATCTTGGGGGCAGTAGCCTATCCCAAGGCCCAGTAGTCCTCCTACACCTCCACATGTCACCACTTCGGCGCTAACACCCACCGTCCATATTGAATACATGCTAGGGCTGTCTCATACAGGACTGGTGTATTGGTATTAGCGGGGATATTTTTACGACATGTCGGCGGGTCATCTGGTAGATCAGGAAAGTCTGCTTTTTATGAAATTCAAATCCTTAAACTGTCCCCTGCCCCAACCAGGATTCGAACCTGGGTCCATCAGGACTGCAAGCCGCCTCTAACTCCATACCGCCGATCATTGATTAATTAATTGATTTCAAGGTGCTTGACTATGTGTTTGTTTATTAGTGTCTCATAACTTTACTCAGAACGGAAGTTATAGCAATTGGTCTATAGTCTGATGGATATGAAGTGGCCCCCGTTTTAGGAACAGGATGGATATTTGCTTCTTTCCAAGAGGCTGGAAAACTTGAGGTACACATGCTTAAGTGGAAAAATTTTGCCAACACAGGAGCCAACGCTGGGGAGCAATTTTTAAGTAAGACTGAAGGAATTTCGTCTGAACCAGGAGCTTTGTCTACTGAGAGATTCTGTAATACAGCTTGTACGTATCTTGTGTGCATCTTGAAAGAGGGTATTTGAGGGTATCAAAATCAAGTAGAGGAATATTGTGATTTTCTGTATATAGCGTTGAGTTTGTTGAAAAAATATCAACAAGAAGGTCGGTTTTTCCACGTGGATCACTTACTAGATTTCCATTGGGGGACGGTAATGATGGAGTGGAAGAGGTGTTAGTGAAGTTAGATTTGAATGAAATAAGGGTAGACCAGAATATTTTGTTATCATTTGGGTTGTTTAGTAGTTTGTTAGCTTGTCTATGAAGAAAGTTTGATTTAGAAAGATTGATAATAGTTTTGGCATGGTTTCTGATATTTCTATAATAGTTAAAGGCATCTTTAATTGGTCCTTGTATAAGTGTTATAGGCTATTGTTTTATGTTCTGTTACTCAAGCACAATTGTGGTAAAATATTTAGGTGAATTTCATCATTTTCTGTAATGGAGAATAGATGTTTCCTTGCCGACTTTAATGAAATCCTGTATGTGGCCCAATGTGGAGTTTGCATCTTGAGAGAAAAATTAGGTCCAAGGAACATTCATGAAAAAATTTTGGAGACCCTCCCAGTCAGTCTTGTCATAGTGCCATTTAGTCACCACGACAGGTTCAGAGCAGGAGGGTGTGGTAGGTTTTGAACTGGTGGCTTGTACAATGATCGGAGGATCCGAGGGAGGACTTCACTTCGACATTATAATTATCTGAAATGGTTTTTAAAAACAAGTCCAGTAGGTGGAAATTTTGAACAGGGTTGTCTTGTACACGGTTAGGTTGACTGATTAACTGGGTGAAATTAAGGAGTGTCAGTTCAGATTTTTGGTTGAAAATGAAATTATGCATCAATCTACATGAAACTTTATTGGATAATAGCTATGATTTTTTTTATTTAACAAAACGGAGGAAGAAAAACAAATGAATAAAAAAAATAATCATACACCAGATTACTTGTGTCCTCTGTTCATAAAATGTCCGTAACAGTTAGACTTGAACAGCTGTGGGTTGAAATTTGGAGGGAAACAACTCTGGGGAAGCGAGTTCCAGAGAGATGCAGTTCGGGGAATGAAAGAATTCTGATAGGCAGAAGTTCTGCAATATGGTTGAGTGACACTCCAGTCATGAGCGTTTCCAGATGCCCGTGTAGCACGAGGGAAGGCATGGGGAGGTGGCATCATGGACGCAACTTCGTCTGAGCATTTGAAAAAAAAAAAAAAAAAAAAAAAAAACGTGTAGAAAGTTTCAGGCCGATATACGAAAAAAAAAAAAAAATTCAGTAAAATCTTAATATATTTAACCCAACTTTCACTGACTACTGCTCCTAAGTGAGTAAACATATAATCATTTTAAAAATGTCAGTGATTAAATTAATCATTTACAAATAAAGCTCTCGGATTAGTTTTGCCAAATATAGCTATTATCCAGTAAAATTTCATGTAAATTGATGCATAATTTCATTTTCAACCAAAAAAATGAACTGACTCCTCTTAAATGAGTCTGCAAGCAGCTTACATTCAAGACCAGAGTCATCAGTTCTGGCTGAATAAGTGAGCCATTCAACATTATGGACATTAAAATTACTCAGGATAGTAATTTCTGAAGCAGTATTAATGCTGAGGACACTTAGTCGTGAAGACAGAGAGTCAAATAAACTCGGGTGTGGAGGGGCATTAGGGGAATGATAAACACAACAGAAATACTTAATTTTACCAAATGAATTTAATTTGTATATGGAATAGGCGAAATAAGGACAATAAAATTTAGTAATCTCCTCCAGGGCAATTTCTGATTTAGCAAGGCAACATACATCTCATTTGGATTTGAAATTTTGAATCGAGATATAACCAGGAAAATTAAATCAACCTAAATCAGAGATGGATCTTACAAAAATAGCAGATCTGGGGATTCAAATGGGAGGAAACTGCGAACAGAGTTGATGTTGGAATTAAGTTCCCTAATACTGCAAAAGAAAATTTTATTGCACTGACGAGCAGTTTCGGGGCACCACAACACTGACGGTGGCACACTTGCCTGATGACGACCGGGTGGCCCCTGTGCAGACGACCCAGTCCTGCCGATGGTGGTCATCTGAGAAACCACCGCACTAATTCCCAGTATTGCAGCAACCATGGTTCTCTTTACGGGGTGGGGGAGGGGGCAGGGATGTGTTGTGGAATGTGTATGATGTGTAAAAGATCGGTATTTCGTGAAGAAAGGATAGCCGGTTTAAGGCAATGTGATATAAAGTGGATGTGTGTGTTGTGTAAGGAGGGCAGCCTGATGCCCTCTGTCGTGTGAGGTAGAAAGATGTGTAACAAACTACCAAGGCCTAGGAAACTAGGGTATTCCTTGAGTTTCCCCTTACCTTGGCGGTAGTACTTCCCTGGGCGGGGCTGCCTGCCCCTGCTACTACTAAATGACCTATGGCGATTATCCTGTCACTATAAGTCATATAGGTTTGATGACTGGGTAAAATGGGAGATGAATATAGCAGTGGGCTTGTGCAATGAACGGATTTGGTGTGGTGGTGAGAGTGTGCAGTCCTACCACGACATTACTTGGTCCTTAGCCTGTGACGGTGGCAAGAAGATTCACGACGACTGTCTACTGATAAGTGTTGCAGGAGTCTGTTGGGAGCTCTCTGTCAAGCCCTGTCTTTCTGGAGTTTTGGGGTTTACTTCCGTAGCCTTAACCCATCCAAGGGTGCCTGGGTATATTCAGTCTCATCCCTCACTGATGGCCCCTGCAGCATGGGTAACCTGGTCCACCTGTGGAGGTCGGGGGGATCTCTTCCCACTGGTATGGCCCACCAGATATACGGTATGCATGCACCCTCCCATGACAAGATAGTTCTGTTGGAGGTTTTAATCACACACACACACACACACACACACACACACACACACACACACACACACACACACACACATACACACACAAACACACACGCGCCACAAACTTCCATCAGCTCCCGCATAATCCTACGATTGGATGATGCTAGACTACAGTAGAAAAACATTAGTCTACAGTCCACCAGGTTTATGTTCACATGAGCCAAGGGTTGCAACTTATACAATATATTCAGTATGGTATAAGCATGTATTCATTTGTATATGCTTATTCAGATTATCTCATTTTAGTACTCAAGTTCACAAGATCTGAGTGTGCCTTAACCCTGACTAAGTTACCCCATCACTGGACTAGTTCCCGCAACTTACGTTACGTTAAATCAAAGCTTATATATGCACTATGCATAATATACTGGAATAAAGGGATATTGCTGCATTAATATACAGCTAAGAGTACCACTATTACCTATTCTTTGCTGAACGACAAGGAAATGTTAGTACACAACATCCTTATTCCTGTATTTGTTCCTGTAGAAACATATTTGTATAATGAGAGACAATAAATCTTTAGCTTTTACCGTAAGTCTGACTTTTGATCCCCGAGGAAAATAAGAGAAACATATTCCACTTTCATAGAAAACACCATATTCCATTAAGGAACAAAGTGTTCTTTTTTTCCTATTTGTACCGAGGTTCTGCACAGGGACGCCTTGGGGCGGCGGCACTTTTATGACTGGGTTACTCCACATCCAGGTTAAACAATCGTTCCTCAGCTAATCTCCCTATCACTCGAAACGAGGATGGTGGACTTTAGATGAAACGCAGTTTCATCCTGCAGTTCACTGGGTTCTCAATCAGATGAACCTGGGACAACAACTTAGCAAAAAACTGTAAATTTCGAGGCGTGTGTGAAAGTGGTCCTGTTGTATTGTTCTTACTGTTAACTCTGTACTGCGCAGGAAGGACAGTTCCTTTTTTTGAGGGTTTCTGTGTCACGTGCAGATCATTGACGTTTGAAGAAATGAGCTTATCGACTATGAGCCGGTACTCGAGGAACTGTAGACTAAGAGCCATCCCCCCCAAACACCATGCCCAGCACATTCAGGCAATAAAAAGTTGACAGGTTTCTGTCAAAAACTAAATTATTGATTGATATATTGACTGATCTATGAGCTTGCGGTGCAACTGATGGAGACAATTTTTCAAAATAATATGAAGATGACCTTCAAAGTGAACAAAACAAAAATAATGGGCCAGATGGCAAAATTACATAAAACGATGTGCATTACAACCGATGGGTGTATACAATGGCCTACTTACACTGTTTGCTGTAGTTAAATGGAGTCAGTCTTGGAGGACGACACATACGAATTGGCGAACTTCCATATTTCTGAGCCATCAGGCGAGGCGTGTGTCTTGGCTGAAGAGGGACATATGTGGATGTTGATATCTGTGAGGTGGAGTCAGGATTCCACGATTTTGAATCGTCAGTGAATGAGAAAGACCCATTCAACTGACCAGACTTTGGTTACTTATTTCCTTCAAATATATATATATATATATATATATATATATATATATATATATATATATATATATATATATATATATATATATATATATATATATATATATATATATATTGTTACGAAACAGAGAAAGATAATGTACACTTTAAGTGAGAATACGAAGAGTCACTACTGTCCCGTAAAGTTCCAGGTTCAAAACAAAAGAGTTAGGTAAAATTACAAGTTAAAGTTTAATGCTCAAACTAACAACAAAACATTCAGGACTCATAAGGATAATGTAATGGCAAAAACAGGTTAAATATATGGTTAACTGCAATAGCCTCTATTAACACGAAATTAGCAAGAGTAAATTTATCTAAGTCAGCCCTGATAAAATGAGATACCAGATAATACTCAGTGAATGCCAGATAAATAATTACAGATACAAACTATTATAAAAAATGACTGACATAAAGAACCCTACATGAATTACAAAAACTTCACTAGGCCTACAAATTAAACTTATGCTATACAGTACAAGAACAAAATGCAACAACGGTTATACTCAAATTACACACAGCTGCTAGATGTTTGGAGATTTCTTGAGCACTCGCAATAATAATATCTGTACAGGGGAGGACAGAGATGTGAACAAAATGAGGAGCAGATCTAAGTGGCAATGATGCAGAGACTGAGCTCATTATATAGGAGCCAGGAGAGCTTGATACAACTTGTAATAAGGACGCGCAAATGAAGCCATGGGGACATAGAGTTGACAATCCCGCTCTGGACAACAGAGAGAACGACTTACTCTACTATAACGGTAGAAGGGGGGACTGAGGCAGAACACGCTCGTGACCAAACATGCAGCATACTGTGCGTTAAAATTACACAAAGGATGATGAAATCATAGGCTATGTAACACCTCCCCACAAAGAAAAAAGAAATTTACAAAGGAAATTTCTTATTACTCTAAAACAATCTGTACATGGCATTTCAGAACATGCAAATGCCTTTCCTAGTGTTACAAAACATGAGATCTCCCTAGCACGTTCAGTCATAGGTACTTGCCAGTATCCCTTTAACAAATCAAAATTACTTATGTACCTAGCCTTTCCGATCTTGTCTATGCAATCTTCCACAAGAGGGAGAGGGTAAGTGTCTGTTTTAGTTATCTGATTAACACGTCTGTAGTCGATGCAAAGCCTCTGTGACCCACCTGGCTTAGGGACTAGAGTGACAGGAGAACTCCACTCGCTCTGACAGGGCTCAATCATCTTGTGGTCCAACAGGTAGCCAAGCTCCTTCTGGATGAGAGGAACTTTCACTGGGTTCACACGGTAAGGAGGCAATTTAATTGGCTTTGCGTCTCCAACATCGACATCATGCATCAACACAGTGGTTCTTCCTGGAGTGGCACGGAACACTTGCGGGTACTCCTGCAGTAATGCCGAAAACCCCTGCCTTTCCTTGGGTGGTAGATGAGAAAGCTTAGTCTGGAGATCATTCATGATATCAGGATTCTTCCCCAAACTATCACTCAGGCTCATACTGCATGGGAGAGCTTCACTTGCAGACTCGGGTGGAACAGCTACAGTGCAGACTGGATTATTTTCGTCCCGCCTGTGATATAACTTTAGCATGTTGATGTGACATAGTTGCTTGCTCTTTCTACGATCTGGTGTGGCGATGTCATACCTGACATCACTGAGTTTCTTCTCCACGAAATAAGGGCCACTAAACTTGGCTTGAAGAGGTTGCCCATGAACTGGTAGCAGAATCAAAACCTGATCTCCTGACTGAAAGTGGCGTAACCTGGACTTCTTATCATACCAAGTCTTCATCTTCTCCTGAGCAGCTCCTAAATTCTCTCTCGCCAGCTGTAAAGCAGTGGACAGCCGTTCTTTGAAATTCATCACATACTCCAGCAGGTTGACGTCATCTTCCTCCGACAGCCAGCATTCCTTGAGTAGCTTAAGGGGTCCTCTTACTTCATGGCCAAACAGTAGTTCAAAAGGTGAGAAGCCCAGTGATTCATTTGGAGATTCTCTTGCAGCAAATACAACAAATGGAAGACCTTTATCCCAGTCTTTCTGATGTTCCAAACAGTATTTCTTGAGCATCGATTTGAGTGTTTGATGATATCTCTCCAACGCTCCTTGGGTCTGGGGATGGTAAGCTGAAGACGTGATCTGGGTGATGCCCAACTCTTTCAGAGACTGTTTGAAAACGTTTGACATGAAATTACTTCCCCGGTCTGACTGTACCTCCTTGGGCAGACCAAACTTTGTGAAGAACCCTAGCATTTCCTTAACCACGTTCTTTGCTGAGATATTTCTAAGTGGAATGGCTTCAGGATAACGAGTAGCCATATCAATCATGGTCAACACATAAGAAAATCCTGAAGAAGTCTTAGGAAGAGGGCCCACAATATCCACCAACACACGGGTGAAAGGCGCCTCAAAAGGAGGAATGGGAACTAGAGGTGCAACCTTTTCGGTCTGATTACACTTTCCCACAACTTGACAGGTGTGACAAGACTTACAATACCAGGAAACATCCCTGAAGATACCTGGCCAGTAGAAGTGTTTCAAAATGCGTGCCACAGTCTTCCTCACTCCAAGGTGTCCTGCCAAACTGGAATCATGAGCCACTCTAATGATATCCTGCCTACAAACACGAGGGATGACAACTTGATGTATTACCTCCCATTCACAGTCGGCTGATGCTGTTGGGGGTCTCCACTTCCTCATAAGTACTCCTGACTTTACATAATAACAAGTAGAAGCACCGGCTGACTCTTCTTCACTGTAAGCAGAGTTAGCTAGACCTTTCAACTCAGGGTCAGCAACCTGCAACTCAACCAACTCTTGAGGAGACAAATTATCAACACTACGGGGTACTGCCTCATCTGGTGAGTGGTCCAAATTAGCAAGAAAAGTGTCAGCTAGGATAACATCATCATCATCATCATCATCCTCTAAATCACCAGTAACTTTAGACTTAGCCCTAGTGACAGCACATGCAGGGAACACATCAGGGACATCACAATCCTGGGACGCAGCCACTGGCTCACTAGACAACTGAGGAGCTGGACACACTTGACTTCCACCAATATCATTTCCAAGTAAGAAAGTTACACCTGACATTGGGAGTGTCTCAACCAACCCAACCATAACGGAACCATTAACAAAACCAGACTCTAAATTCACTCTGCACAGAGGGACAGAGAAGTAATTATTCCCTACAGCTTGTAAGATTACAGTTTCATCAGAGGAATTAACATTAGAGCCTAGAACACTGGTCAGCATAAGGGATTGGCAAGCACCTGTATCACGATATATTTTAACTGATTTCCTGTCATTACTGTCCAGAGGACTGACAAAACCATCAGACAGGAAATTAGCACATGACTCAAAAGAGGAGCTCCATCATGAGAATTTAAGTTACCCCTCAAAGCAGGTTCAGTTAACTCAGTTAAAGAATTCTGGGAACTCTCAAGAGTGGACACTAGACCAATTGACTGAATATTTAAAGACTCCTTTTTGTTCACATCACGCTGTCTCCTGAAACATCTCTCCGTAGTATGACCAAGCTTACTACAATAAGTACATTTACTTTTCTGAAATCTAGAGGTGAAGCTGGTATTTACTTCCTGAGAAACATCATCCTTATTCTCTTTCCTGTTACCTGTACTCTGAGTAGAGGCAACGTACTTACTCTCAGCTTTCCCTTTTTCTCTAGAATATCTCTTGTGAGTGAGAACATACTCATCAGCTAAAACTGCAGCATCAGACAAATTATCTATTCTTTTCTCATCAAGATATAGGCTTACATCTTTACTAATACACCTTTTGAAATCCTCCAGCAAAATCATCTGCTTAAATTTACCAAAATCAGAATCCACATTCTTAGAATTTAACCACTGCTCTAACAAATCTTCTTTGATTTTTGCATACTCAACATGGGATTGCTTATCTTGCTTGTAAGTTGTCCTAAATTTTACTCTATAGGCTTCAGGAAAAAGCTCATAGGCCTTAAGAATCAAGCTCTTAACTACATCATAATTATCAGACTGATCCTGAGGCAAAGATGCATAAGTTACTTGAGCTTTACCGGTGAGAACAGTTTGAAGGAGTACTGGCCAATACTCCTTAGGCCAATTAAAACCTGTAGCTACCCTCTCAAACAACTGAAAATACTTTGTTAAATCAGATTCATTAAAAGGAGGGACAAGTTTAACATTTTTAGCCACATCAAAAATCATCAGAGCTAGATGATCCAGTTCCACCTTGTTTCATGCGATACTCATGGTCTGCCTGAATCCTAGCAATTTCAACTTGTGCCTCAGCCTCCTTAGCTTTTGCCTGAAATTCAGCCTCCTTAGCCTTAGCCTCCTGCAGGGCTAGCTGTAACTTAGCTAATTCAATCTGCGTTTGCTCATTTGGAGGAGTTACATTAAACAAGCTTTTATTAATCATGCCAACAATTTGATCTTTAGAATGATGAGAGTGAACTGCAATTCCCAATTGTTGAGCAACAAGCTTAAGTTCATTCTTTGTTCTGTTTTCTATATCACACACTGTTTGCACATTTGACAAAAAATCCCTGGCTTCATCAAGTGTAAAAATAGTAGCCATCATGAATATATCACAGTCACAAAATATCAAACAATATCCTTATGATAATATCCTGAATATCCTGATATGAGGTCGCCAAATTTATGTTACGAAACAGAGAAAGATAATGTACACTTTAAGTGAGAATACGAAGAGTCACTACTGTCCCGTAAAGTTCCAGGTTCAAAACAAAAGAGTTAGGTAAAATTACAAGTTAAAGTTTAATGCTCAAACTAACAACAAAACATTCAGGACTCATAAGGATAATGTAATGGCAAAAACAGGTTAAATATATGGTTAACTGCAATAGCCTCTATTAACACGAAATTAGCAAGAGTAAATTTATCTAAGTCAGCCCTGATAAAATGAGATACCAGATAATACTCAGTGAATGCCAGATAAATAATTACAGATACAAACTATTATCAAAAATGACTGACATAAAGAACCCTACATGAATTACAAAAACTTCACTAAGCCTACAAATTAAACTTATGCTATACAGTACAAGAACAAAATGCAACAACGGTTATACTCAAATTACACACAGCTGCTAGATGTTTGGAGATTTCTTGAGCACTCGCAATAATAATATCTGTACAGGGGAGGACAGAGATGTGAACAAAATGAGGAGCAGATCTAAGTGGCAATGATGCAGAGACTGAGCTCATTATATAGGAGCCAGGAGAGCTTGATACAACTTGTAATAAGGACGCGCAAATGAAGCCATGGGAACATAGAGTTGACAATCCCGCTCTGGACAACAGAGAGAACGACTTGCTCTACTCTAACGGTAGAAGGGGGGACTGAGGCAGAACACGCTCGTGATCAAACATGCAGCATACTGTGCGTTAAAATTACACAAAGGATGATGAAATCATAGGCTATGTAACAATATATATATATATATATATATATATATATATATATATATATATATATATATATATATTATGTTTAGGTATGTAGGTCTCAGGATCCTAACCAAACCACATTGTAGGGAGGGAATAGAGCTAATGATGATGATGATGATGATAATGATAATTTAAAACTTTGTGCATCCATAATCCAGGCAGACCTTCCATAAAGTACTGTTTATATCTCCTGTCCGTTGATGCCCTTTCAGTGTTTTTGTGTTCTATCCAAATAATTTAGTTTCAACTTAGAAAGGATTTAAAATGGTGATGGAGTTATTTTACTGGTATATCCAGTCAAGGGAAACCACTCCCAATACTTAATTAAATCATCTGCCGCTATTAGGACTGAATGATTGATGAACCTAAATAAATAATGGCGGCGCAACTGATGTGGCACCGGACAGCAGTGAAACTGACGATACGATAAAGTAAAACAAATAAAATTAAAATACTAAAAGCATTGAACACTAAAATTTACAAAGGAGTCTGGGTGTATACACAAGGGAGTGGAGGCCACCATCCCTCCCCATACCATTAGCATTCTCTCCAAGCACCGGGCTGTGTTAGTAATAACGTAAAGAAGACGTAACATCAGAGACAGGGTTAACCTCACTCAAATGGCGTCATTTTAAAATTAATTAGGCAAACACTAAACAGTCTTACTGAAAGTACGAAGGACATTTATTGGAGTGTTTAATAAAGGTCACATTAGTCTTTTACAAGCTGTATAAAACCGTCTAGATTATTAACCTGGTTATTACGATGGTGCCATAATTTTATAGTTGCCTCCAGAAAATAGTAAACTAAGGAAAAATTTCTCTTATTCAAGGGGTTCATGAAAGATTCAGCTGACAGCCCAAGTTCAAGTTGATTTTTTTTTTCTCCGAACCTCAATAAAATCGCCTGGAGATTTCAAGATTATATTATGAAAGATATATATTCTTATATCTGGAACACCAAAGTTCCTGTGTTTACATATCATCTTCTTCTTTTTTCTTTTTTTTTTTTTTGGCAACTCCAGGTAGAGCCTAACCTTTTTGCGATAAGATAATGTTTTCGGATTTGTGTCAGTATTCTCATCGGTTAAGGCAGCTCACTAACAGCTCTCCCTTGGCGATTAATTTTGCTTATCAGGATACTCCTTACTGTCCTCTTCTGTTCATTAAATTTATTAAAATACTATCATTTACAGCATAAATTACATACTAATTGATATTAACCAGCCATGTCCAAAACAAGTGGTGCCAGACACAACAAACCTCGCCCGACAGCAGTTAAATTATTTCCAATTATTTTCAAGTTATGGCCCTTTGAAAATCCGTGATCTTGCGTTTGATCTTTCAAGGTCGCCCGAGGTCAAATGTCATGGTACCAAATGAAAGCCCATATGACTTCCTATATCTTGATAATAGTAAATATCTCTATCTTTACCAGTTTGAAGTTATAGCTCCCTGAATATCCCTGACCTTGAGTTTGACCTTTCAATGTCACTTGATGTCAAAGGTCATGGTAGAAATTGAAAACCTATATGGGACTTCCTGTATGTTGATACTAGTAAATACTTCTCTATCTTCAATCAGTTTCGAGTTGTAGGCCCCTGAATAACCACGACCTTGAGTTCGATCTTTCAGTGCCACTTTAGGTCAAAGGTCATGGTACCAATTAAAAACCCATGTAGGACTTCCTATACGTTGGTAATAGTAAATATCTCTCTACAACCAGTTTCAAGTTATCCCCCTGAGTATCCGTGACCTTGAGCTTTACCTTTCAAGTTCACTCAAGGTCAAAAGTCTTGGTGCCAAATGAAAGCCTATATAGGAGTTCCTGTATGCCGATAATAGTAAATATCTTTATCTTCAACTGGTATCAAATTATAGTCATCTAAAAATACATTGCCTTGATTCTGTCCTTTCAGGCTCAGTCGATTAAATCCAAAAGTTGGTCACTTTCTTTTGAGACTAGTGCCCACATATCCCGAAAGTTTCATGGATTTTCATTCAGCCGTTTTTCAGTAATGATGCTAAAAAAAAAAAAAGAATCGAAGAAACGAACAAAGAAACTCCACCAAAAACAATATCTCGCCAGACTCCGGCTGGGCGAGGTAATAAATCGATAAGGAGCAGGTGTTAGGGAGCTTCCTTACCCGAGGAGAACGTGACCCTAGGAGAGTGAAATATAGTCTTCATTAACTTCACCTCTACCAGTGGTCTCTCCCAAAATAATATTAACTGCCAGCAGGAAAACTAATTTAAGACGGTACCGTGATGAAATGTTTAAACGACTTAAGCCCACATCTCGCCGGCTGAGGCAGCTCATTAACATCTTTCCCTAGGTGATTTATTTTATTTGTTACATCTTATTGTCCTCTTCTGTTACATAAGGACTTCCAGTATCGTCATACTTCACATAAATAACGCAGAAATATATTAAACACCAATATCCATAACCAAATCGATAAGAAGAGGTGTTAGGGAGCGTCCAGAATACGAGCTATAGATCTGTCTATTAACAGCTCGAGGATGGTTAAGGCAGACAACTTATATCCCCGTCTCAGGTTTCCCACAGGATATGACCCGCAGTATCAGTTTACATCCAGGTCCCTTATACAATGTTCAAACAAATAAAAATAAAAAACTCAGGTTCTCCCAACTGTGAGCCGAAGGTAGGAACAGATGCACCACCAGCTGACATGAAAAAATTAACTTCTTTTGAAAGGTTTTATATTAAGAGTCACAAGCTGAATTAAGGTGCTAGGAATCACAGTGCCGAATTAATTAACCACTGTGTTCTATTAGTTTCATATGAGGCGTTGGCTAGGTGATATATTGAATATTATGCAACCCACTTTCCCTTCTTCCGAATCCTAGGCAGCAGGCAGTCAGAAAATATGAATGGTCACCGAGATAGGTAAAACCCTTATCATTAATCAAATTTGTTCCTCTTGGTTTCTTCGTCCATGTTATTCTGCTTGTGGGATGGAGCTACATTATCGGCTGCCAAGTTCAGTAAGGGTTGTAACCTTGCCGTCGACGGCATAGCTTTAATTCACAGTTATTTTGAAGTACACTTTTGTGTGGATCGTTTGCCCTGTGAAATGAATAAGAGAATATCGATATCTAAGAGGATGTGTGGCCTAGTTCGTTGGTCGTTGCTTCATCGTTATTTTATAATTTCTGTTCCTGTTTCATGTAACTTCCCACTTTATTCATTAATAAGATGATAGTGTGTGTGTGTGTGTGTGTGTGTGTGTGTGTGTGTGTGTGTGTGTGTGTGTGTGTGTGTGTTTTATAATGATTCCGAAGACTTCATATGTGTGAAACGTGAATTTAGCTCAACTTACGAGAGGTAACGAAGTTTGGTCGACATGTCACAGCAAAAAAGTGATAAAACTTCATATGGGAGTTAAGGACGGGGAAAAAAAAGTCAAGTAATGTACCGTATATTAAAAAAAAAAAAAAAAAAAAAATTAATTATGGTATGAGAGAGGAGTGGATTCCTGATGGTAAGATCGTGGGACAAGTCCCAGCTGGGTCACGGAATAAGTTATGGAGTTGCATTTCTTTATGACTGTTTACTAAACTTTCACAGGACTAACCGGCACGTCATGTAATATACCCCCGTTAATTCCATCACATTCAAGCTAGAATGTTTGCATATAGATGATACAGTACTAATGTCCAAGATGTGACATGTGATGGTGTGTTTCTCTCTGCCAAAGTGTCGTATGCACTGCTGAATCTATCTCCAAAGGCACATAAATTACTATCCCCTTACCTTTAATGGACTGGCTACTATGTGAACCAGTCTCACTCTCTTTGTTTTATTAATTAATTCTGGTAAGTGTTCTCAATGTCGTACTGTCTATAGGAAAGGTAACATTATTGCTCTTGCATATTGGACTTCAATGAGATTGTGGGAACTGGGAGTGTGGATGCTTGGTATTCCTGTAGACCCTTCACAGTGACCGACTCTATACAAGATCCGTATTGTCCCTTGTGCAGTGTATGGATGTCGGGTATGGATAATATTTGCTTTATAAAACATGTTGTACTCGACTCCAGTCCTGTCTTGGACTCAGTTCGCTGCAATAATACATCACTATTGCTTTCGCTAATATGGAGGACACCGTTCTTCTGATCTTTTTTTTCCTTTGGTTGCTGCTTGCTTTCAAATTCGACCGTTCAGTTATATGGTGTTTTCTGTGCTTGTAATCCCTGTACCTTCAGGCGACGTTATTCATGGTGATCAAAACCCTTCTAGTGATTGTATTGGAAGCAGTCTCCCTCAAAATCGGGTTAGTAACACTAATCAATCAATACACTCAGCTCTTTTTCTTCCGCCCATAGTTTTAATTTATTTAGTAGTGGTTAGTTTCATTCCTTCGTGCACATTAGTACTGTTGTGTAGAACTGAAACAGTCAGCATTCATGGTGCCATTCCTTTCCCTGTAACACTATAGCCCGTTTTCCCGTCGGTTAAGAAAGCAACCTAACACCTCATCTAAACGATTTATTTTGCATATTACTCTTATCATCTTGTAGGTCATTTAAATCACTGAAATAACACGAGATTCATCATAAATAACGTTGGAATTAATATTAACCAGCCACATCCCAAATTACATCGCTAAGACAGAGGTGTTTGGGAGCTTCCTTAGTCGACAAGAAGAAGGCCTATGGCTGACACGGGGCTTGTGAGACGAGTGATGAGAGACTACCAGAGAAATGAGAAAATTGGAGATAGAGGCAGTGACGGAACAGGGATACCAAAGAGGAGATGGAATGATGGTGTGAAAGAGGCAGGGGCTTCGAAGTACAGAGTCTCGCATATCTAGGTGGATGTGAGGCGGATATGGAGCAAAACGGAGTGGAATGGACTGATATCTGGGGAGGAGAGAATTGAGAGTCGCGGTTAACGATCTTTATCCAGAGAGAGAGAGATGAAGTGACCAGAGTAATCGGTATAACAATCAACGGTGTCTAACTAGAAATTTGAAGTTTATGTATTGTCGAGCGATAAACATTAGAGAAAAAAAAATAAAAGGCAGACATGATTCCCCACTGCAGACAGGAGTATTGAGTATATATTTGGGAATATGGTAACGAAGAACTAACTAGGTTCGCTTCTAAGTAACTGGGTTCACTTCCAGTCTGTTATATTAATTCTCATTGCATATTTACCCAGTTACACCACAACATAAATTTAAATTGAGTAATGGTATATTGGCGATGTAGTGTAAAATTAATAACGCAGCCAACCGGTATTCCAATGTGTGTGTGTGTGTGTGTGTGTGTGTGTGTGTGTGTGTGTGTGTGTGTGTGTGAGAGAGAGAGAGAGAGAGAGAGAATGTTGCAACGGTAAAAAATCACAACACGAAGTATTAACACACCTCTTTAAGGGCATGGCAGGGCCTACCTTGTCTTCGTAAGGTTTCCAAACAGCAGAAACTTCCATCACTCGGATACCTTCCCTACTGAGTGTCTTCTCGATCATCTCACTTTTATACATCAGCGCCAGGCACAGAGCGACGACGCAGAACATGCTCTGCTCTGCCGCATTTTGCTTGGGTTGACATTTTGTTTTCCGGGATGAATAAACAACGTGACGAGAACAAAACCATTATACTTACCTTAGAAATAACAGTAAATGCCTCCCAAGAGAACTGATCATTGTTGTTATTATTCTTTCTTTAGTGTATCAAGTCCTGAGAATATACAGCATGATATTTGGAGGAATATTTTTGGCCACATATCCATAGTCCAACTCATGTATGATGTCATGTAAATGTAAATGAACATAGTCTCATTTGTCCATGTAGTTATGCTTGCTCCAGAATTATCAGCACAGTAGAGATTAATACATTATTGTTTTGGTTAATTCATGGAAAATATTTATGTAAGACACACAACAGGACATGTCATTTATAATTCACGTTAAATTGTACAAGGAATACAGAGCTACCAACAGGTAGCAATGTGTGTGTGTGTGTGTGTGTGTGTGTGTGTGTGTGTGTGTGTGTGTGTGTGTGTGTGTGTGTGTGTGTGTGTGTGTGTTCATACCTAATTGTTATTACCTAATTGTATCTTTAGAGGAATGAGTCAAGCTCGTACTGTCCCGTGTCTTAAACCATATTTATCGTACATATCCTTAAAATTGTAAATTGTTTTGGCACACACTATTTCATTCGGTAGAGCATTCCACTGAGCAGTTGCTCTATTTGGGAAACTAAATTTCGTTACGTCTTTTTCACCTCTCTTCTTATGCAGTTTTTGCAGTGTCCTCTTGCTGATGCTTTCCCATAGGTTAAGTAATCATTTATGTCTATTTTCTCCTTCCCTGATATGCATTTATATAGCATTATCATGTCACCTCTTTTCCTTCTCTCCTGTAGTGTTGGTAGATCCAGTTTATTCAGTCTTTCTTCGTAGCTTAGATCCCTTTAGCTTGGTACCCATCTTGTAGCGGTCCTTTGAACTTTTTCAATCTTGTCTATGTGTTATTTGAGATGAGGACTCCAGACTACTGATGCATAATCCAGGGTTGGTCTAATGAATGATGTGTGTGTGTGTGTGTGTGTGTGTGTGTGTGTGTGTGTGTGTGTGTGTGTGTGTGTGTGTGTGTGTGTGTGTGTGTGTGTGTGCGATAGATGAATGTTCATTTCTTACTTCATATTCAAGACTTAAAGTATTTCATAACCAATCAAGATCAAATAAAGAAATACTCTTCTAACATGTCGGCCTGATACTAAGAATCGGTAACAGTTTGGGAGGTCGTGACATCAAGGTTTTCGTGCAAAACCAAATAATTGGCCAATCCAATGCCAATGCGTCAACTTTGACCCTATGTTATGTACGCTTAATGCCAGTGATTTTGAATAATTAATACATAAAAAAAAAAAAAAAAAACAACGCTGCATCTTTCTTCCCGTAACAAATGTCATTATTGTTACTGAAAGAGTCCCACATAAAACAACGGTAGTAGAACGTTGAAGCGTAATTATGAACGAGGATCTTCCAGCCCAAATGTAGCCTTTTGTTATACCACGAACTACTTCTGGCGACTTCAAACTGTAGATAGTAGAAATCGTTTAAGCACGTGTAATCATACACACATGTACATATCAGCAGTCAGGAAGGTAGGGTCCATGACAGGAACGCATTTTGCTTTCGCGTTTTCATCTCGAGGAAATCTTTGCTTAAGTCACACTGAGAAGAATTACTGTACTCCTACCCTTTGTCCTGCTACCATCAAAGTCAGGTCTACCTGCTTCTACATTTCCATTATATCCTTAAAATATGCTCTAATACATATTTTTGCACCTCTTAAATTAGATCGCCAACCATCTACATACTGTGTAATGCTGTCTTCAGGTGACTACACTGTCTGACAACCCAAATGGTTTCGTGTAGTCCAAACAACGGCATAAAGACCTGGCGGTCTACTGGTGAAAGTACTACGATCGGATGTGGCCTGTAAGGGAACTGAGGGGTGTTTGGAATTTGTGGGCAGGCTGTGGAAGAGACGATGGAGAAATGGCCTGCAGTCCTACGGGACCCAGGTTCGAATCCTGGCTGGGGCAGGGAACAGTATAAGGATCTGAAATTCTTTGAAGCAAACTTTACCGGTCTGCCATTAGACCCACCGACATGTAAAAGCAACCATGTTAATATCAGTATACTAGTCCTGTATGATATAGCCTTAGCATGTATTTTGTATGGACGGTGGGTGTCAGCGCCGGTGTGGGTGGTATATATAAATGCATAGTACATAAAAGGACTGATGGGCCTCAGGAAACGGGCTGTGAAGCCCATGCCCAGACACACACACACACACACACACACACACACACACACAAAATGCACACACACACACACACACACACACACACACACACACACACACACACACACACACACACACAAAATGCACACACACACACACACACACACACACACACACACACACACACACACACACAAAATGCTCACATAATTTCTCTCAGGGACGGTAAGACGGTCAGTCATGTTAAACGTCTGAATTAAATAGCATGACCCCGGATCCCTAAGATCCTGATGGGTAGTAGTAGTTGTTGTTCCCTAGGCAGTCTGGCCAAACAGCCCTGAGTCCTTCAGGAAGGCCATGGCCGAGACTGAGCTTTCCCACAGAGCTCTCAAGGAGTGTATGTTGTGTTGTTGGCGTAGGTGATTGTGTGCAATGCAGTCTTCCATAATGTGCTTAATAGTATGGCATGCTGTGTTATATCCTGGACAGGCATCAGTGACGGAGTCATCCAGCCTCTTCTGGTAACTTAAGAGGGCTGGATGATGCTTACATCTCAGCCTGGACAGGTGGACCTTGTCCTCACGAGCGAGATAGGATTCAGAAGGGTGGATATCAGGAGGCCGTGCATGCAGCTGTGTGTTGTATTTAAGTGACTGAATGGAGCAGCGAGTGATTTGAGTATGGTTATGTTTCTGGAAGCTTGTCTGAGGCGGGTGGGAGGGGAGAGATGACAATATTTGTAATTCACCGGGTCGGTCAGGATCACTTGATGGTCGTGATCATCAGCTTTTACCCTCCTGGAAGGGAGCTGAGAGCTCATATAGTCCGATCTAAGGGCAAGGCTATGACCTTCACACACGAACACACCCGTCCCCTTGCTCAAGGGGGACAGTAACCACCCACTTCGTCAGTGAAACTTTTTCCAACCTGAGCGAGGCGCGAACTCCCGTCCACCAGTTGGCAAGCGGAAACGTTACCACTGCACCAGCGAGCGTGTATGATATCGTGTGCTGGGTGTTGTTTTGATGTTCCTTAGTGTGTGTGGATGTGCTCCATGTAGTGTAGTGGATGTTGTGGGTCTGTAGAGGCTCCAGCGAGAATTTCGGTGTCTCTCATGTCTAGTTGATCTTTGACTTCGAGGACTTTGGTTTCTTGATGTAGCTGGTCTGTGGGTGTAGTAGCTGTGCAGCCTGTGATAATTTTTGAAGCCTTGCTCTGTATGGTCTGTAGAATGTTGCAGTGTGTTTTAGTGAGGTTTCCCAAGCAGTGTTTGCATAATTCATCACTGAATGTATATACTGTTTGCATACTGTAGTGGTGGTTTCTTTGTTGTGTCCAAATGTTGTACGGGCAAGTGATCTCAAGGCATTGAGTCTTAGTGTTATTTTATTTTTAATGTTTGTGATATGTTGTTTAAATGACATTGGTGTATTGTATGTCACACCAAGGATTTTGTGTGTATTTGTGTGTGGTAGGGGAGTGTTGTTTATGGCGAGGTGTGGAATGTGTGTGTTCTGCTGTCCAGTTTGTAAGGAGGGCCACTGTAGATTTGGCTGGGACTGTTTTGAGCCTGTTTGTGGCGAACCATTCGTGTAGTGTGTTGGGGTAGGTTTGGAGGATGTGTGCAGCTGTGTTTCCATTTTGGTGTGTACATGTAAGTGTTATGTCAACTGCATAGGAAGCTATGTGTATCTGTTGTGTGTGGGGTGTGGGTAAGTCGTGCAGTGGGTAAGTCGTGCATGTATAGGTTAAAGAGTTTAGGGGACAAAACAAATCCTTGGGGGACACCATTTGTCAAGTTTCTGATGTTCGAAGACTGACCGGGAAATGTTACACATGCACATCTGCCTGGTAAGTAGTTTGCCAGCTATTTTTTTGTGTTATTGTGCACGTTTGTGTTGGATATTTTGTTTGTGAAGTTGTGGCAGGGGATGGCATCAAAAGCTTTGCTAATGTCTAGTGTGACTAGGAGCGTTCTGTGTGGTGACCTAGCTGAATTCATACCATCAAAAACTCTCTGTGTAACGTTTGTAAGAAATGTGTTTGTGGAGTGTAGTGGCCTAAAGCTATGTTGTGATGGGACTAGGAGGGTGTGAGGTGTAATTAGTTG
Source organism: Coenobita brevimanus (assembly GCF_032717465.1). Lineage (NCBI taxonomy): Eukaryota > Metazoa > Arthropoda > Malacostraca > Decapoda > Coenobitidae > Coenobita > Coenobita brevimanus. The sequence goes on from NC_136986.1 coordinate 22,343,029, forward strand.
TAGTACCAGTCGTTCAGTGACCTTAGAAGGGGTGCAGAGAAGTGTGATGGGGTGATGTGAGGAAGATAATGTGGGGTCTTTGTTGGGTTTAGGGATAGTGATGATAATGCCATGCTTCCAGATATTGGGTATTATGTTGAGTAAGTAACTGTAGTTTGTTGTGTTGGTGAGTGCTTGTATGCCTTGTGGTCCAAGGTGTTTAACCTGCTCCATCCCGACCGATTTTCCATCACTGACTCCCCCCAATCCCGACCAAGTCTGGAAAAAAAAAAATTTGGCTCAAACCTCCACTTTTGGTGAGAAACATCGAAAATTCATAGAGAAATCACTCACCTGAGGTTTAAAACACTCGATACAGGTAGAAGTACTCCTCACCTTACTGGGTTTTCTATCAGGCTGGCTCCAAAGAAAACGAGTTCTATGGGAGGGTAACTATTCCACACCACTCATAAACGGTATTTATTTATAGATTTGGCATGAATTTATATGTAGTACGAGCGTATTTTTGTTTTCAGACAATAATATAGGCAATATACAGTAAGCATTGTTTCACTCACTAACACATCAACATACCTGACCTTTTTTGGCGACATTACCTGATCATCATTTCTGACTGTTTCTTCCTCTAATGCTACGTAAACTTTGTCCTCCACATTGTCATTGATTGGGGAATCACTCTGGCCCTAAGAATGTCTTTATTGGCCAGGTCACTGGTAACAGGTGAATTGCCGAGACAATGGCGTGCGGGGGGGGGGAGGTCATGCTGGGTAAAGCATTATCCTTGCCTGGCATTTTGTAGAAGAAGGTGTCCTGTGTATAGGCACCAAAAAACATGCGCGGAAGTTGAAAATTGTGCAAATTATGAACCTTGCAAATGTGCAACGTACTGGTACATTGATGGGTCTAGCTGTGACAAAACGTTCCGATCTACTCATACGTCAATGGGACGCCTCGGGTTAAGGTGAACGTTGCTTATTTTGTCTGGTCCACAGGCAGATGAGTGCTTAAGGTTGCCAATGATGTGCTTCGTCTGGTTGTAAGTGAAAGGTGCTTAGTCTAGGTCTGTGGGGAAGTGTCTTTTATGTCGGATGATATGTCGGTTTTCGCGATGGGGGTTTAGATGTCTGACATGTGAAAAGTGATTGATGAGAGTGCTCGCCTGTTGTTTGTTTGAAGGTATGCTGTCTGTTGTTGTGATGGCAACGTGTAATTGTGTAGTGTTGCTGTTGGAAAAAGAGATGCTGTTTAGTGTTTTGTAGAGTGTGCTGGTGTTTCTTTTGTTGTCAAGTGTTTGGAGATAATTATTCCAGTTTAGTGTTTGCTGTTCTGATATTTTATTGATTATCTGAGTGTTGAGTTCTTGTATTTGTTGTATGGTGTCTTGTGTATGGGGTGTTGGGGAGTGTCGTAGTGTGTCTCGTTTGCTGATGATGCCTTGAATTTCTGGTGTGAAGGTGGCTTTGTGTCTCTTTCTGTTGCTTCTAGGGATGTGTCTTTTGTCTGCGTTTTGTATAATTGTATTGATCGTGTGCACAGCGGTTGATGTTTGTGATGGATGCACTGTTTAATGTTTCGAAATGTTGTTCTGTTTCATTTGTGAAGGTCTCCCAGTTGGCTCTCTTATAATTGGTGTGTGTGTGTCTGTGGCCAGCTGGGGTGATTCTAGTTTTGGTAGTGATGATGACTGGGAGGTGATCAGATCCAAGGGTTTTGACCACTCTCCAGGACGTTGTGGGGGCGAGGTTTGGGGAGGAAAAGGTAATGTCTGGGGAAGATTGGAGAAAGGGGGCTTGGTGTGGGATATTGGTATGTTGATGGAGATTATTAAGTATGAAAAGATGATCTGTCTGGGATTGTAGTACCAACCCTCTATAGTACGAGCCCTCTGTCTGTGCCTGATAGACAGAAAGGCTGACAGACCTCTGAAACCACTGCCTGGAAAGAACTGGCAATTTTTAAAATGACCTTAAAGCCGCAGCAAAAATCGATCTGCATTGGCCTGAATGAATTTGATGAATTTGGTGCAAATAATCGAATTTTTCGGATGTGACGATAGGGGAGCTAAATTAATTTCTTCTGGAAGTGAAGCTAACGTGAATGAACCTCAATGAACTCCCGTTGACAGAAATGGCCTTGACTTAACCTGACTAAAGCATATCTGACCAGTCTTATAGTAATCAGAATGTATAAAAGACGACCATAGTAATATTAATTGAAGCTGAACTACCCTAATTATTTCCAAATTAACTTAATAGTTAACATTTGGTAACAGGCTTAAAAGAACCAGACTTATGTGACCAAATGAACGTTATACAGTATATCCTGGATGCACATAGGTATATGAGCAACGCTGAATCACTTAAGCTGAGTGAAACTAAACTTTCCTGAACTATACCCACTTCCCCTACAAAATACCAATTACACATTCAGCAGCGGTAAAGTGATAAAGTGTTGGGCTGCCTGTCCATAGTAGGCAAGATCACAGACTGGGGCATGAAGCAGTTTGAGGTTTTCAAATTCCTGAAAACAAATCAAATTAGGCATCGCAGTAAAGACATAAGCTTAAAGCCTGTGGAAGAAAACTAGGCGTGTGAATGTGAGGTAGACGGGGTAGGGCCTGTACGATACTGCCAGAACTAAGAAAAATAATAAGGCCAGATCTTATCAATATTGAATTTTTAAATATATGGTAAACATCTGATGAATGGTTTTCAGGCTGAACAAGGTAAAGAAGACCCCAGGCCCTGAAGACTACTGAAGATAACCACACAGTGCAGATGTACTATAACTACTTGTGAGGATACTGAATGGATAGCAGATATTTATCTTTGAAAAGGGTCGTATATTATGAAAAAAGTTTACCCAAGCTAAATTTTATTATGGTGTTATTTTTTAAATACTTTCAATGATTATTTGAAAGTTTTCTCATTGTTTCTACCCTCAGAGCCCTAGAAGTGTATTACATTTTCTTCCCGTGTATTTTTATAACGTACTGCGGGAACATGTTAAAAATTTATTCTTATTAAGATTATTAGTTTTGGACGCTTTATGTTAGATCAAAACCCTCTGTATAATATTCATGTACTTATGACGTTGTCAATAAACTATCTGTCGATCGATCTACCCATCTTACCGGTACAGTAAACAGGCAGAGCTGATCTTAGTCGTAAGAGGTCTTGTTTTTTTTTTACGTCAGATATCTGAGTGGGCTTTTGTAAAAACGCTCCCGTCGGTGTAATGGGTTAATCATCACCTTTCTCGTGATTCACTAGAGAAGGAAGTCATATATCACTGCACTTCTATAGTTCAACTCCCTCTACATGAACCATTTCACTAATAAACAGGACATGTATTAAGTCTGCGACTAAATGCCATTGATAAATGCATGCGTTAAACATTACACGCCCCAGTGTTACGAGTTATTAACCTTTTATGTAATTAAAAACATTGAAAACGTTACTTGTACGATGTTACCTAGGTGGTTTGTGCTTCACCCTCTCTTGCTGTTTTTCAGTGACTGATAACTACAATAGTACTAGTGAGTAGTCTCTGGAACCACAGATCTCATAGTTCAACAGAGTTAGAAGGTTGTTTATTATGATAACCTGACTCTGTAATCTATTGTAATTTAACTGGTCCTGGCTCAGTATAATTTGCACAAACCAGGTGTAGATCAAACTACAGCATCTCTAGTATAACAGTGAAAACTGAAGAATTATTGCTTGTCATGAGAAAAAGGGAAACAGAAAGGGCATAAGAATATAACAGCATTTACTGTTTTCACTCTCTATGCCAATGTACATTCCTAATCAAAGCACAACAGTTTTGATTTTCTTTTTCCTTACTGACAAAATGAATTACTCTCTCGGGTAAAATTAAAAAGTAACTATTGCCTCCAGTAAGATAACGCTCTTGAAAGTTTGTTGGCTTAATCAACAGTCGAGTGTATTAAACTTAGCAAACGGTTTTAAAACAGAAGGAGGTAAGTATATTCTTCATTATCACCGTCGCTATGAATGACGGGGGAGGGCGGAGGAAGGCCTTGAAGTTGAGGTAACCTTACTAGCTAGAGGGGAAAAAAACGTTCGGGAGTTCAAGATATTAAAAAGTTAAAGTTGTAAATTCTTTAGTATTAATTATGAGAAAAATATATGTTATTCTCGTCAAAGGTGGTCTGTATTATGCCAAGGTTATTCCATTCAGCTCACTGTTGTATTTTGTACTATATGTTTGCTATCCAGCGACTTTATTCAGTTTAAGTGAGTATTATAGTATTTGACAGGTTTAGATAAAGCTTTTATTAATCCATCCACTACCAAGGCACTTTTACAAGTTGAATAAATCTTTTTTGTGGTTCCAAGAGTAAATTATAACAGACGACCTTGAGCTGAAGACATAAGTGGTCAAGATAAGTTACTTAGGAAAATACTTAATAATGTTAGTAATTCGGTGGTTTTGAAATTTCATTCAAGTTTGGGGTATGTAATTTGCTATGCTTATCTCCTTCAGCATGAGGGCCGTTTTTTTTTTTTTTTTTTTTTTTTCCACTTTTGAAGTTTTTTATTACGTTACGAGAGCTCCCGGGTACCAGAGAAGTCAATGAAGGCTGTGATCAAAATTAATACCGGTAGGTGCAAATCATTGTCCTAATGGTAGTAAGAAGAAAAATTTAACACTTCTATGGGCACACGCAAATTTATAGAGTAAAAAGATTTACTATTGCAAGATTTTCTCTTATTTCTGTGAAAAAGGGACAGCTTTTATGTGAATATTTCTTCATATCTCCTTTAGTTCTTATAATATGAGTCAGCAATAATGTTGAAATCCCTGTGTAAGTCGGCATTGCTCATAATTAATGATGTCTATGGCAACCTAAAAATAAGTGCACTGTATTAGAAATAGACCTTGTTATCCTGAATTACAGCTTTGGAAAAAACAATTATAATAACTGCATCCATAAAGCTTTACAGTCATTAATATCATTGTTGTATTTTGTAATACAGAAACAAAATATGTCTATTTTTGCATAAAAGAACTTTTTGCATCACACATATATATTTATACAGCCTGTTTCTTCATTCCATCGCTTTTAAATGCATTTTTTTTTTTTCTGTACCTCCACCTCAGTATACTTTTTACTCGTTGAATATACCTCACCACTTTTGTTGAGTAAAAGGTTGAAAGGCTAAGTCCATCATGTGACTGGCCTGCATCATTAGATACTACTATCTAATGCCAGACGCCTTAATTCCGTAAGGGGTGACCACAAACAAATCGCTTCCATGCCGCCCTGTCCCCCTCCATTTCACTGCCCTGCTTCCGGCTCCCATCCCCCTCTCTCATATACCTCTCCACTCCATCCCTCCATCTCATCCTTGGCCTCCTCTTCCCTCTTCCCCCCTCCACTTCTCTCACATACACTCTCTTCGTCAGTCTCTCGCTCTCCATTATCTCCACATGGCCAAACCACCTCAGTGTGCTTCTCCTAACGCTTCCCATCACATCCACATCTACACCACAAAGCTCCTTCACTTCCTCATTTGTCAGTCAGTCTCTCCATGTGACTCCACATGCTCCTCTCATATAACTTATTTCCACTGCCATCACTCTTGACTTGTGTCCCTCCAACAAGGTCCAAGCTTCTCTTCCATACGTTAGAGTTGGTATCAGAAAATTGACATGCAGTAACTTTTTCACTCCCATGCTCACTTCCTTGCTTCTTATCACTGCTTTCAAGGAACCAGCAACCTTACTTCCTTGTTGTACCCTTTCAAGCACTTCACCCTCTAAACTTCCATCCTTACTCATCACACTGCGCAAGTACTTAAACGCGCCCACGTTTTCCATTTTCTCCTCATCCAACCTCACTGTATATTCACTAACTTCATTTCTCTTGAAGACCATAACTTTACTCTTCCCTACATTCCCCTTTAATTTCCGTTTCTTACACACTATCCCAAACTCATCCACCAAGCCTTGCAGCTCCCCTTCGTCTTCACTTAGCAATAAAGTATCTCCAAACTGGTGAGGAGTAGACTGTAGCACCAGTCGAACAGGGCAGTACTCCCAAGGTGGATGGAAAGCAGATGACAGGGAGAGCTGGAGCTCCCGTTTCATCAGCCCTCGGGACTAGGTCCCGACCGTCCCCCTTTGCTGTGTCTCAGTAACACAGAGAGTAGGCCAGCATGCTCTCCAATACAAGTTTCTCTAACTGTCAACACCAAACTACATGCACAGTACACACTACACTTCATTTTTAAAAATTTAAAAAAAGTCATGGCAGCACTACACGTGACCTCGGAGTCCCAAGGGGGGGGGGGCATAAATCCCCCCACCTTCCGACCCTCTCCCGGTGATGACTCGAGCTGCCTGGAAGCACTGTCTGACTCTCTTCTTCTTCATTTCTGCAACATTCGTGGCCTTTCCTCTAACTTTTACTCTGTTGAGCACCATCTCTCCTTCTCTAAACCTCACATTCTTTTTCTAACTGAGACTCAGCTGTCTGAGGCAACTGACAGCAAACCCTCTTCTGTATCCTCCTACTTTCTCTATACTCATTTCAAAGCCAAAGGTGGATGTTGCGTATATGTACTCAACGACCTATCTTGTTCTCATGTTCCTGAACTCGATTCTTTTGAATTCTGTACTCTCTGGTTTCAGCTTTACTGTCATTCTCTGACTAAATATATCTGCGCTGTTTACTTATCTCCTAATTCTACTGACTATCAAAAATTCTTTGACTATCTTACTTCTACGCTGGAACTCATTCTATCCATTTCTCCTTTCTCTGAAATCTGCATTCTAGGAGATTTCATTGTTCACCACCACCTTTGGCTCTCCTCTCCTTTCACTGATCCACCTGGTGAACTAGCCTACACCTTTTCTATCCTTAATGACCTAGAGCAGCTTGTACAGCACCCTACCTATATCCCTGACCGCCTTGGAGATAGCTCCAACATACTTGACCTCTTCCTTACAACTAGTCCTTCTGCTTACACTGTTAATCTTTTCTCTCCATTGGGCTCCTCGGATCACAGCCTTATCACCTTAACCTGTCCTATCGCTCTGGTACGGCCTGTGGACCCTCCAAAGAAACTACTTCTTTGGCACTTTGGAGCTGTGTATTGGGAGGCCTTCAGGCAGTACTTCTTTGATTATCCATGGAATGATTATTGCTTCCAGCCAGGAGCCATCTGGGTGTGCCTTGCGCATTACAGAGGATATTCTCTCGGGCATGGAAGCATACATTCCTTTCTCATATCCTCTGACTAATGCAAGAAAGCCTTGGTTTAATCACGCTTGTTGTAATGTTGTCCGCAACAAGGAGAGGGCCTATAAATGGTACCAGAGCCAACTCACCCCTGAATCACATCTTTTATACGTTTCTGCCCGGAATCGTGCTAGGTCTGTTCTTTGCTCTGCTAAAAACAATTTCATCCGTACTAAATGCTCTCAACTCTCCAACTCGAATTCTTCTCGCTTCTTCTGGCACTTTGCCAAAAACCTTTCTAACAACTTTACATCATCATCCATCCCTCCTCTTTTCTACTCAGATGGCTCTGTAGCTATTTCTTCTACTGATAAAGCAGATCTCTTCACTCAAACTTTCTCCTCCAGTTCCACCTCAGATGATTCTGGTGCTGTTCCTCCATCACTTCCCCCCTCTGACTTCCTCATGGCTGATATCAAAATTTCTTCAGCTGATGTATTTTCTGCCATCACTGGCCTGAATACTAACAAGGCATATGGGCCTGATGGAGTCCCTCCTGTTGTTCTCAAGAACTGTGCTTCAGTGCTTACACCCTGCCTAGGCAAACTCTTTCGCCTTTGTCTGTCAACTTATACCTTTCCTTCTTGCTGGAAGTTTGCCCTCATTCAGCCAGTCCCAAAGAAGAGTGACCATTCCCAACCCTCTAACTATCGTCCAATTGCTTTAACATACTGTATCTCAAAAGTTTTCAAGTCAGTTCTTAATAGAAAAATTTTAAAGCATCTTTCCTATCACAACCTTCTTTCCGATCGTCAGTATGGGTTCCGTCAGGGACGCTCCACTGGCGATCTTCCCACCTACCTTTCAGACTCCTGGTCATCCTCCTTTCGGGACTTTGGCGATAGCTTTGCCATTGCACTTGACATCTCAAAGGCTTTCGATCGAGTCTGGCATAAATCTTTAATTTCCAAACTGCCCTCTATGGTTTCTATCCTTCTATCTGTGCCTTCATCTCTAGCTTCCTTTCTGGTCGTTCTATAGCCGCTGTTGTACACGGCCATCGTTCTTCTCCTAGATCTGTCAACAATGGTGTTCCTCAGGGCACTGTCCTATCACCAACTCTCTTCGTTTTATTCATCAATAACCTTCTAAGCTGTACATCTAACCCTATCCACTCATATGCTGATGACTCCACCCTTCACCTATCCATTCGGTTCCTGCAACGTCCATCTCAGCAGTTACTTCAACAAACAAGGGACGAGGCTGTGGCACACCTAATGTCTGACTTGGCTCGTATCTCTGACTGGGGTAAAAATAATCAGGTTGTTTTTAATGCATCAAAGACTCACTTTTTACACCTATCAACCCGACAAAATGTTTCGCAGATATACACACTAATGTTTAATAATATTGAGCTTAATCCTGCATCATCCTTGAACATACTTGGGGTTTCATTTACTCGGGACTTATCTTGGAAAGACCATATAACATCTCTTGTAAAATCTGCTTCCAAGAGATTAGGTGTGCTAAGCCGACTCCGTTCTTTCTTCACTCCTGCACAATTGTTGACTCTATACAGGGGTTTTATCCTCCCCTGTGTAGAGTACAACTCTTATGTGTGGGGAGGCTCCCCACATACAGCTCTTCTCAATAGGGTGGAGTCAAAGGCTTTTCGTCTCATTAACTCTCCTCCTCTTACTGACTCCCTTCAACCTCTGTCTCTTCGTCACACTGTTGCATCTTTATCTCTTTTCTATCGCCACTTCAATGGTCACTGCTCCTCTGAACTGTCTGCATGCATTGCTCCTCCTCAACGAAGGGCGCGTAGCACCCGTCTAGCAGCAAACTCTCATCCCTTTTCTGTCCAACTCTCTAATGCAAGAGTTATCCGTTACTCCCAGTCTTTCATTTATGCAACAGGTCAACTCTTGAACTGTCTCCCTCTGTCTGTATTTCCTACTTCCTATGATCTCCAGTCTTTCAAACGCAGTGTGTCCAGGCATGTCGAAATGATTGGATTTTTATTTTGGCTCTATCTTGTATTTTGTTTTTCTCTTGGAAGGAACAATAATTGCGGCCTCGAGGCCTTTGGTTCCTTCTTCCTCACATTAAAAAAAAAAAAACAGTACAGGGAGTTTTCAAACACTGCCCTCTCTCATTAGGGCCGCTCCATCATCCGCTGCCCTACTTTGTAGCCTATTTCTTTTATAACCCCATCCATGTACAAATTGAACAACCATGGAGACATGACACATCCCTGTTTCAGTCCAACCTTCAGATAGAGAACTTCACTCAGTTCACTATCTACACACAGTGCAGCCTTAGTTCCTTCATACTGCATAACACACAGAAGTTTGATCGAAATCCATTGAGGAGTTCAGGAGATATCGTGCCCGCACCCATATGGCCTTGACCTTTGTCTCCTTGACTTTGCTGATCTAATCAGTTCATCTTCGCTTCATACTGCATCCTTTGACAAAAGTTTGGTCGAATTCCGTTGTGGGGTTCAGGAGATATTGCACTCACAAGTATAACTAACTTCAATGAGTACAGAGGAGGCTCCGTAGCATCTCTTCTTTATCGATTTATTTTTGTATACGGATGTTAAACATACTTCTGCACGTCACTTAGGCAGAGTACGGCGATATTAGACTGATCTAAACAACACACAGAAATGTAGTAAGTTGTAATAAGAAAAATAAATAGTTTGGGAAGAGGTGATAGGGAGCTTCCTTGGCCGACGAGAATACATGGCTAGATCACTGGGCCTCTTTTTCGGGACAGTTCTAGTATTATATTCAAGCTAATGACAACCGGTTGTTGCCCAAAAAGGTTTACATAGAAAAATGGTGGGCATTTTTGTTCATACTGTCCCCTGGTGCAGGAAACTGATCACCCTCGCCCAAAACATCGGACAATTGCTCGTATACCAAGTCCTATAGGAGGCTTCGTGACTCCTGGGCTCATATTCTCGTCGGTTATAGAAGCTCCCTAACACCTTTTCCTGGGCAATTTATATTCCTTATACCATCCTGTCACATAATGTGTTGTATAAATCCTCCTAACATCGCCATACCCAACATAAATAACGTACAAAGGAATATTTGCCAGCCATGTCCAATAGTAAATCGCTGAGGGGGTGGTGCTAACGAGCCTCCTTACACGGCGGGAATACTGGCCTTGTTCCTTATCAGTTTCTTCTGCATATTACGCCTTAACATTCTCTTGTGTTTTATTTGTCATTTTACCACGGACACAGTATGCATCAGTGGCATACAGAACGATACTAAAGTGTAATGTAATACAGAGTAAATCGCCAAGGAAGAGGCGTTACGAGACCTCTGAGGCGACTAAGAATACGCCCGTAGGTAGCCTAGTGCCGGTCGCGATGTCCGTTCTGTGTACCGTTGTTGCAGTTTTTCTCAGACAGGAAAGTCTACGTTGGGATAGGGATGTTTTCTTAGTGTTAGGTTAGGTTAGTTGGTTAGTCAGCTTGGTTATTATGTTAAGGTATGTTAGGTCACGGTTGACAGAGAAAGAGAGAGAGAGAGAATGTCCATCATGGGAAAATCAAACTTAGCTGGTAGTGAAGGAATAATATAGAGCGGAAATCTGCGTCTCGGTTCCATACGCCTCTTGTGAACCAACAGAAGACTGGATGAGATAAATATATATATGAAATGACTCGTATGGTCATTACCAAAGGATATTGATGTCATTTCTGTGACTAATCCTGTTTCTTTAATCTAACCAACTCATTCCTGGTGGCAGTAGAGTAAGTGACTTTGTTAATCATTACCGTTATTATTACATCATAATGCAGGATTAGACCTTAACCTCATCAGTCTGATAACGTATTGTTTAATCTTTGCTACCTCCAGACGACTTAATTAGTTTTTGAGGGAAGTTTTCCATATGGGAAGTTAGATATTGATATTACTGACCCAGTACACACAAAAGGTCTTCTCTGAGGTCAATGATATTGTCTGTCTGTATTATAGAAAATTAACCAATCAAGAGGGTGATGCAATCTAAGGTAAAAGGATACTAAACTTTGATGCAGCTAAACTGAATCTCGAGTTAAGACATATATTGTAGTAGCTAGAATAAGAGTGACAAATATGCCTCAGTCCTGAAAGTTCAATGACATACTCGTTCGACCTCATCAAACCATGGCGTGAGATATTAAATAGTCTCTCCAGCACCAAGCCAACAGTACTCAGGACAACACTCAGCATATATAGCATGAGAGGCCTAGTATGTGTGTGGGATAGTGTGTCATACTAAGTGCATTGGACAGGAACATCAGTAGTATAAAGTTAGCAATACACAGACTACGACACAATGCAAGGAGTAGGAAAATGTAACTGATGAATCCTTTCAACCATAACGTAGTAACCTCTCATTACGAAAGAAAATAAGGTAACTGAACCAGCAGCTCCTCCAACACAAGACCGTTGTATCCCGTATGAGACTGAACAATACGAGTATGAAATGTGTGTGACTGTGTAGCAGCGAATGACGACCCCTAGATCCAGCACGAGATGCAAGAGAGAACTGTATATGAAACCTTTTATATGTCCATAATCTCATTCTGTGAAACAGAACGAAAAGGACTTGGTAACCGCTTCCTGAAAAAGGACGCAGAACCTAGGATAAGGCCCAACACGACAAATATTAGAGGACATTGAATATGTACGATGGTCAGTGTGTAAGAGCAAAAGGAGTCATTTTCTTCCTCATTGCCAATACAGTAACATCTTGGATGGCTCCTGGGTAAAAGAGGGCAGTGGGTATGTGTGATATTGCACAGTAACAAATGAAACAGTACACCAAGGAAAAAGAAGTCACGGAACAAACGCTGGGTTCAACCAGAAAAGGAGAAGAAATATCCATTTACCCAAATGTTAGCAGACAGTATCCTGCCTTGAAAGAGAAACTGGTGACTGACACAGCAGCTTCTCCAGGGCAAAGGCTACCAATCCGAGGACAAAACCCAACGCTAAGAGCAATAGAGGACCCTGAATGTGTGTGATAGTCAGACTCCTCAGTGTGGCAGTTGGGTCGGGGTTGTCTGAGATGCCGTCCTGTTCCTGCCGTCTCCTGTGCTTTTCCCGCGGCTGTATCCGGCGCCCACGAGCAGCAGCCTCTTGTGATTCTTTTGTCCACTGCTCGTACAAACCTGCCTGTTGGCTGAAATGGTTGTCGTCGTATTCGTCATCTTCGTCATCGTCAACGTCATCAAGATACTCATATTATTCTTATTCTTATTAGTGTAATTATTTTGTTGATGCTTTTAGTATTGTTGTAATTAATGCTGTTATTTTTTTGTTCCTGATGTTATTGTTTTTATATTTGATACTATTATTTTTATTATTGTTATTGTTATTGCTTTTGTTACTGTTGACTTTTTATTACTGTTATCATCAGAGTTACTGTTATTGTTGCTGGTGTTATTGATATGATGATGATGATGTTGATGATTTTTGTTGTTTTTGTTCTAGATAATGTTATTGTTATCGTTGATGCGGTATATGATTCTTTGAAATGTACATTAACCTTGTGATTAATAACCCTATCTATCTGTTCATTTGTCTGTCTGTCAATCTGTCTATGTATCTGTTTGTCTATCTGTTTAACCATCTATCAATCAATCAGTCCATCCATTCATCTCTCTCTCTCTCTCTCTCTCTCTCTGCTATCGTGGACAAAAGTATCGATACCCCCACCTGACAGAGAATCGTGAACTGTGTTGGTAACATTGTTGTCCCCCTTTTCCTCCTCCTCACGAGTCACGCCCCTTCGCCCCCTCCCTCCCTCTTTCTTCCTCGTCCAGCGTCTATAAGCCCCTCCTATAGTTTAGCCCCCAACAGCACGACCATGAGGCTACAAATCACACCATACCCCCCCCCCCGCTCTCTCTCTCATCGAATGTATTATATCTTTTCTGCGTTTTTACCAAAGGCTCTTCGTAAAACGAAGTATCATATCGTTATATATATATATATATATATATATATATATATATATATATATATATATATATATATGGCTTTGTGGTATCATAACAACATAAATGTTGGTAACGACGTGGGTGGAAAGACTAGTCCAGCATGAAAGTGGGGTATAATGAATGAGACAGTGGACAGGAAGTATTAAATACAAGAACATGAGGCGTCAGAGATCTGTAAGACAAAGCAGAGGAAGGATGGAAGAATAAAGGAACAACTCTACGACAATCAGCAGGATACGGAGGCATTGTCTAGGTGCCCATGTTTATAAAACGAATGCATTACATTACTGGTGAGTTTCCTTGCTTCTATATAATGATGTGTGCCCGAATAATTGTTAAAAGGAGTCAAGATTGAATAATGATACTACTGTAACAACAACAACAACAACAACAAATTCTACTACTATTACTACTACTACTACTACTACTTCTACAGTACTACTGCTACTACTACTACTATTACGACAACTATTACTATTAATGTTGAAGAAAATAATGAAAATTATAATGATAATAATAATAATAATAATAATAATATTAATAATAATAATATATCTATCTATCTATACCCTGACGCCCTAAACCCGCAAAGGGTGGCCGCAGACAAAACGCCCCCAAGTCGCTCTGTCACCCACCATTTGACTACCCTCACCCCAAACTCACCCCCCCTCCCTCATATACCTCTCAACTCCATCCCTCCACCTCATCCTCGGTCTACCCCTCCCTCTCCCTCCCTCCACCTCAACTACATACACCCTCTTAGTCAGTCTATCATTCTCCATTCTCTTCATATGTCGAAACCACCTCAATGTATTACTCCTAATCTTCTCAACCACATCCACATCCACCCCACAACGTTCCTTCACTTCTTCATTTGTCAACCTGTCCCTCCACGTCACTCCACATGCTCCTCTCAAGTAACTCATTTCCACTGCTCTCACTCTTGACTTGTTTCCCTCTTGCAAGGTCCACGCCTCGCTTCCATACGTCAGGATAGGAATCAAAATACTATCATGCAGTGACTTCTTAACTTCCATACTCAACTCCATATTTCTCATCACTGCTTTCAGTGTACCAGCAACCTTCCTTCCCTGCTGTACCCTTTCACGCACTTCATCCCTAACACTCTGTGACTTAATTCCTCTCAAACACCATAACTTTACTTTTGTTTACATTAACTTTCAGATTCCTCCTTCTACACACTGTCCCAAATTCATTCACCAAACCTTGCAACTCACATTCATCTTCACTCAACAATACTGTATCATCAGCAAACAGCAACACCGGAAGCTTCCAAATCTCACCCTTATTCATTAGAGCCACCCCCATATCTACTGCAGTACCTTGCACCTCCTATACAACCCCATCCATGTATTTGTTAAACAGCCATGGAGACATCCCACAACCCTGTTTCAGTCCCACATTGAGATCAAAGAACTCACTCAGCTCACCATCCACTCGCACCGTAGCCCTAGCTCCTTCGTACATACTCTTCACAGCACTCAACAATTTCCCCTCCACTCCATATATTCTTAATACCTTCCACATACCTTGCCTATCTATTCAGTCATAAGCTTTCTCCAAGTCCATGAAGGCAGCATACACGTTCCTTCCCTTCTCTAGATACTTCTCCACTAAACATCTTAGAACAAATATCTGATCTACACACCCTTTTCCCTACCTAAATCCCCCTTGTTCTTCTCCAACTAGCTCCTCTGTCATATGCCTAACCCTATCAATGAATATTCTACCGTATATTTTACCAGTCACACTAAGAAGGCAAATACCCCTATGGTTACCACATACTTCTCTCTCCCCTTTTCCTTTGTATAAAGGAACAATTTTACCTGATTTCCAGTTCTCTGGAACCCTTCCCTCTTCCCAAGCCAATCTACAGAACTTCCATATCCACTCCACAACAATCTTACCCCCATCCCTAAGCATTTCACCACACACTTCATCAATTCCTGGGGCCTTTCCCAACTTAATCTTCTTCATCACTTCCACTACTTCCACCCTACTGATCTCTTCCTCCCTCCTCTCATCTCTTCTTTTCCAAGCCATTCCCCAACCACTTATACTCGCACTGCTCTCACTCTCTACATTCAACAAATCCTCAAGGTGCTCTTTCCATCTCCTCAATTTTTCTCTCTTCTCCACCAACAATCTATTATTCCTATCTTTCACTCCTCTACTATTTCCCCTTTCACACTGCCTTACCTTCTTTACCTTCTTCCAAGACAATTTCTTACTCTTCCTCCATTTCACACTCAGATTCCTCCCAAACTCTTCATCCACTTTCTTCTTACTGTACTTCACCAGTCTCTTAACCTCCCTTCTCCTGCTCACATATACCTCTCTCTTCTCTCTCTCAACTTCTCCCCTACCTCTACTCGCTAACCATTCACTACATGTCTTCTTCTTTTGTTCCACAGCTCGTTTCACCTCATCATTCCACCGTGCTGTCCCTTGCACACCCTTGCATCTCCTCCTCACTCCACAAACCGCCTCACATGCTGCGCCTATCTCTTCCGTGAATATCTTACCTACGTCTTCCACCCCTTCCATCAGCTCTAGCTTATACCTTCCCAATCTTTCTTCCACTATGCTCTTATACTCTGTCATTTTCTCACTATCTTGCAATTTCTCCACTCTTGTCACAGGAGCTGCTTCCTCCTGTCTTCCCCTTCGTCTCCTCAACCACTTTCTTTGCAACTCTACCTTGGCCATCACTAAGTGATGGTCCGAGACTCCATTCCCTCACCCTCTCCACACTCTTACATCCAACACTTGTCTTCTCATTCGCTCATCGACGCACACGTAGTCTACCATTTCCTTTCGTTCAACAAGTTCACCATCCATCCTCCTCATTACTCTCCATGTATACCGGTTGATCATCGTTTGACGAAAGTAGGTGTTGGCTATTGCCAACCCCTTACAAGCACAGATGTCCACCAAAGCACTACCATTCCCATCTACTTCAGCTGGCACACCCCACTGACCAAGCACTCCATCCACTCATACATTCCCAACTTTGCCATTCATGTCCCCAATCAACAGCACTCTCTCACTCCTCTCAAACTTGTCCATACATGCTTCTACTCTCGCCCAAAACTCATCTTTCACTCTTGCCACTCGATCCTCTGTCGGGGCATACACACATACACTCGCCCAAGCTTGTATGCCTACTTTCATCCTCACCCATACAATCCTTGCACCCACAGTTCCATACTCTCTTATATTCTCCTTCCACTTCTTGCTTATCATGAGACATACTCCCTCTCTTGCCCTCTCATTCTCATTGACTCCCGCACATATACCTAAACCATATTCCCATTCTCTCACCCTTCCACCTTTCCATTTAGTTTCAGTCAATATAATAATAAGAATAATAATAAATAATACAATAATATTTAAAAAATATTACTAATTATCATAAACACAGCAAATAACATTACTGCAACTTTTCTATTTATGGTTACCTCTATACGATTTTATGTAAAATAAAAGTTCTCTTCGCCTTGAGAAGACTAATTGTGCTTTATCAAGTGAAGAGTTTTCCGATACCGTAGAAAATAATGACCCCGAACAAGACGAAGGTGAAACAATGCTATCCCAAGGATAGTTTTGGGAGTTATAGTGGGGTGGGAAGGTGTTGGAGGGGGGAGGTGAATCGGAAGGCTTGATTTAACCAAGCTGATATCGTTCTCTCTCGTGGGAGAAAGAATAGAGGATTCGATAATATGTAACAAACTCCAGCATTTCATACCATATTCACAGCACGTAAGGGTGCTGAGAAATATAATCAACCAATTGAGTAGGGATTATACTGATGCAAAATAGATATAATATAATATTTGGGAACAAAATAGCTTGTCAGAAATATATGCCACCGTTCATTCATACGGTGGTGTCTATAGTGCCCTTAATTTAAGGATGTTACAAGACAAACTAAAAATATCCTCTCACTGTCGCACAAGGCGATAATCAAACCGGGAACCTTTCAGCTGCGTGTTTAGCACTCAACAGCTCTACCATACCAGTGTCCAGAAGTGTAATTCCAATCTCTTTGGAGGACTGCCTTGTTCTTAAAATATATATTATCAAGTTTTTCTCTTATGGACTGTTTGGGTCGAGGGTGTTTTAGTTAAAATACCTATACAATAATGCGATATTAAAGTCTGAATTATAAGGAACAACATTAATATTTGTCGTATTTGGTGATTCCCATTATAATATTTACAAGGTTCCTTATCCGTTACATCTATACTTTGCTTAATGATCCATAAAGATGTTGGTTTCTTGAATAGTCTCATTGGTTTGTGTTTAGTTTAATGGTGTGGGAACGAAACTGTTCATCGAATAATGCGCTGCAATTATGGAGTTGCAATAAATAATCCCTGTTCATGGCCTAGCTGAGGATCGACTCCAGGACTCTCCTCTTCGACTCAGATATCTCCTGCTCCCCAACGATAACCTCTTCCTGGATAGTTTACTCTGTAACTTTTACTTGAGAGAGAGAGAGAGAGAGAGTTGGGGGACGGGGGTTACTCCATTAACGAGGGGCGGGGTTTCTGGTGGCTAAGGAGGAGTGCAGGAGGGGGAGGGAAGGGGAGAAGTGGAGGGAGTCACAGTGTTACAAACAGAGACATAACTATTGTTTTCCACACTTGCGTCAGGACTTATGTCCACGACAGTACATAATACATAGCTAGAGATAATAAACTCATTTCCTTACACACTGATAAACCAGATATTTTCCTCTGAAACATAGAATGTACTTCGATGTATTAGTAGACTCATCTGTGTGGTAATCTTCAGCTCTTATAATCTTCTAAGTTATGCTCCTTACCTGTGTTATATTCCATCTGTGTTGTAGGCTACTCTTCACCTGTATTATAATCCTCAGCAAAGTTATAATCATCAGCTGTGTTATATTCCTCACCCGCTATAATTCACACGTGTTATAATCCCCACCTATGTTATATTTTGCTAGTGTTGTAACCCTCACATGATATAATCTTCACATTTTGTAATCCTCACCTGTGTTATAATCTGTCTATCTATATACCTTAGCTGCTTCCCCCAAGGAAAGGGAGGTAGCTGAGACAGGACGACACACTCCCAACTTACTCGTCCACTGAAACACATTCATTCACATCTTAGCCCCAAAGCAGAAAAGGGACAGATCCTCACCTCACAAGGGTCAATTGCGTAGTGCAATCACTGACATCCAAAGCAAGGCCCGACAGCAGAGCTGGTGTACCTGTGCCACATCATAATGGACCCATTCCCTTTCCTGAACCTGACCTGATCAGCTGATCAGACAAAATGCAGGAGAATATCCCCTCAGGGCTGTGTCATCATTTATTCATTCACAGTTTCTCTCCATTCCTATCATGCACAATCACTCTTCCTTGCTCATCAGACATCCCTCTCACATCCAATGCGCTCTTCACACTGTCCATCCATCCTATTAATGGTCTTGCTCTCAGCCTTACACCTCTCACATCAGATCCAGTTATCATTTTCACCAATTGCTCATTATCCATTCTCTCCATATGCCGAAACCATTGCAACACCCTTTGCTCAACTCGATCAGCCATCTCCCAAACAACTCCAGCTCTCCTTTACACTTCATAATTTCTCACTCGATCCATACGCGTCACAACACACATACTCCTCAGACACCTCATCTCCATTACATTCAAACTCATCCTCTCTGCTACACCCTTATTCCATGTTTCAGTCCCATATAATGCAGTCGGTTCCACAACACCCTCATACAGCCTTCTCTTTACATCCAGTCTAAATGAACGACATCTAAACACCTTTTTCATTCCTCCCAGCACCTTTCCTACTTCATTCAATCTAAACTTCACTTCTGCATTTATTCTTCCATCCACAGCAACATCTGACCCTAAAGAGTTAAAACACTCTACCTCCTCAGGCAATTCACCATTCAAAACTATATTCATCCTCCTACCATCTACCAACCTCGTACACTTAATCACTTTACTCTTATTCTCATTTACTTCAGTTTCCTTCTTTCACACACCCTTCCACACTCCTCTACCAACTGTCTCAATCTCTCCTCTGAATCACCTATCGGTGCAGTATCATCTGCAAACAGCAGTTGCTTCAGATTCTGTTCTCTACCATCAGCATTCATCACACTCAGACCTCCACCTAACACTCTTGCAATCACCTTCCTTACAACACCATCCAAATAAATATTAAACAACCAAGGCGACATCACACATCCCTGCAGCAGTCCAACTCTCACGGGAAAGCAATCACTCAGTATTTCCCACTCTTACTCACGCTCTGCTATTTACATAAAAACTTTTCACTTCTTTTAGCAACCTGCCATCAAGTCCATACAATCTTAAAACAGTCCACAAAGCCTCCCTATCAATTTTATCATATGCTTTCTCTAGATCCATGAACACCCAAAACATCATCTTTTGCTAAATACTTTTCAAGGACCTGTCTCACAGCAAACACCTGATCCATGCATCCCCCCTTTCCTAAAACCACAAGCTCATCACCAGTCACTCTCTGTACCCTCTCTAACTATCTTAATTTACACTCTACCATACACCTTACCTACAACATTCAACAGACTTAAACCCCTAAAGCCAGTACATTCATATCTATCACCCTTACCCCTATACAACAAGACCACACAAGCACTTACCCAGTCAATTGGCACCATACCTCTCACAAAACACACATTCAAAATCTTACTAAGTATTCAACAATAGTTGCTCCACCACCTTTCAGGCATTCCACAGCACACCCATCCATACCTCCAGCTTTCCCTTCTTTCATCTCTTTGACGCCTCCTGCACTGCCTCCATCGTGATCAAAGTATCATTCAACTCTCCCAACACATTTATTCCTTGCACCATTCCATTTGCCACAATCTCAGCCTTCCTTTCCTCATCTACAATGAACAGTCTTTCATAATACTCCGCCCATCTCTTCCTTACTACATCCATCTCAGTTAACATCCTTCCATCCCCTGCTTTTACTTGCTCTTCCTTCCCAGATTCTCCCTTTTGCACCCTTCCATTTCCCACAATCTCAGCCTCCCTTTCCTCCTCTACATTTAACAGTCTTTCATAGTACTCCACCCATCTCTTCCTTACTACATCCATCACAATTAACATCCTATCATCCTCTGCTTTTACTCGCTCTTCCTTCCCAGATTATCCCCTTTGCACCCTTTTTACCTCCTTCCAAAACATTTTCTTATTCTCTTGAAAACTCTCAGTCAACCGCCTACCCCACTTTAGCATCACGTACAACCCTTCTTGTCCTATTCCTCTTTTCCTTATACCTCTCATATGCCACCTCATCCTTCCTCTGCAACCACACTGCATATACACGTCTCTTCTCAGCCACAGCCATATTTACTTCCTCACACCACCATTCACTTCCCTTTCATACACCACCACCCACTCGTCT
The DNA here is from genome assembly GCF_032717465.1 of Coenobita brevimanus. Classification (NCBI taxonomy): domain Eukaryota; kingdom Metazoa; phylum Arthropoda; class Malacostraca; order Decapoda; family Coenobitidae; genus Coenobita; species Coenobita brevimanus. Next base: position 22,363,725 of record NC_136986.1, read on the forward strand.
CACACCACACACTTCTTCCTCCTCCACATTGCCATTCTCCTTATCTTTCACTGCATTCCACTCATCTTTCAATTTCTCCTGATACTCTATTCTTTTCTCTCTTTTATCCAACTCACTTTCAAAACCTCCCTGCCACACCTAACTCTCCTAGCTCTCACCCATCTCTTACCTACTCTCAATTTTTACCTCCACCAGGTAGTGGTCAGACATACCTCCACCCTCTCTATCAAAACTCTCACATCCAACAATCTTCCTATTACATTCCTGGACACAACCACATAGTCCATTAATGCTCTATCAACAACCCTTCCACCCCCCTGTCTCACCCATGTATGCTTATAAATATCTTTCTTCTCAAACAACGCACATCTCAATCATTCGATCCCCAATCTCATTTCTTCCAGGCACATCATGCATACCAACTACACCTTCAACTGCTACAGTTCCCACTCTAGTATTCAGATCTCCCATCAATACCACATTCACATTCGTTCCAAAACTCTGCAGGCACTCATCAACATCATTCCAGAAAGACTCCCTCTTTTCTTCATCTCTTTCACTACCAGGCCCATATGCACTCACAGATACCCACAACTCGCGTTCAAATTTCGCTTTCACCCATATCAGTTTCGATGACACCTCCATCCATTCAATTACACACTGCTGTACTTCCGGGCACTCTAACAAGGCCACGCCTTCTCTTGCCCTTCCTCTATCAACATCTGACAATCTTCCATTCACACTTCCAAACTTAGACTCATCTTTTCCTTTCATCAGAGCTAACACATGTGACTTTCTTCTAACAAACATTCTCCCAATCTCCTCCCTTATAGCCTCAATCGTACTACATCTACGCACACTCATAGACTCAATCTTCAGGGTACGGGGATAACACAATTCCCCATCCATTTCTATGGCTTGTCTCTTTTTTAGGAACTAGAAAAACAGAGGAGGGGTCCCTAGTCCCCTCTCCCCGTCCCTTTCAGTCGCCTTTTACGACACGCAGGGAATACGGTGGCAGAATTCTTCCTAACACAGCCTGACCGCAGAGTGCTGGTACCACCCCATAGTGCAGCCAGACTGTGTACCTCTCGCCACAAGGGGGGGACGCAATCTGCTATAATCATGTGTTGTAATTCTTGCCTGTGTTATAACCCACCAGTGTTATAATCCTCACGTGTTGCAATCCTCACATGTGTTGTAATCCTCACCTGTGTCATAAACCTCTTCTGTGTTATATTCCTCATTAGAGTTACAATCCTCAAAAGTGTTATAATCATGTTATAATCCTCACCTGTATTATAATCCTCAACAATGATCAACTGTGTTATAATCCTCACTTGTGTTACAATTCTCAGAACATCATCCAGTGCTGGCTTGAATGGGGCATCAGCGGGTAGTTTCCAGGAAAAAAAGCGTTTCCTGTAAACACTGCTTACCCAGATACAAGGACCTGGTTCCGTCCAAGTTTGCAAAGTGCTTGGGGACGATCAGTTGGGTGTTTAGCAAAAATTCGATGAGTGCACGCCTCCAGTTGTGGTATGAAATTAGTTGTTTGGTTATATTAGTTTTAAATTGTAGTCTTTTTTGCACCTTACTTCATGTAGCTCAGTCGTAGAAAAAGACAACACAACGTCTTTCCATGCTTTCCAATTACGCTTCTTTGTGAGCGGCCTCAGATTCTTGTATCAGTCTGTCGATAAACCTCAGTACAGAAAGTGGAATGATGGTAGTTTTAGGCCAAGTTAGAGTAAAAAGAGTATAGGTGGTCACTCTCGACATTAATGACCTGGACTAAGTTGTTTAACCATGAGCTCATACGTAGCTGATGGGGCTATTGTAGTAGTTGAAATTATATGATCAACTGGATGTGAACCCGGTGGTTTGCAGGTTGAAGTTTCTCTTCCCTGCAGTCCACCATCATTTTGTGGGGGGGGGGGGGTTAGGGAAGGGATCATGAGATGTTTGTAAATCCAGGCAGCTTCACTACCCAGTCATATCAGTGCTAATACGTGAAACCATCCTTCTCCAGCAGCAGCTGGGACAGCAAAGAGTGCATGAACACAGTTATATAGATTTTTTGTTATATATTCCACATTTCAACACAAATCTGTATTATTTTCATAACACTGCTTCTACATTGGAAGCCGGTACTGGAGAAAGATGCTTTCTCGCGATGGCACTAATACAACCGGTCGGTTATTCTCCCTGGTCATACAAACGTCACTCAACTCCCTCACTCTCTCCAGAAGGAGGTTGGCATACTGCGGGAGGGCAACTTCAGCCTGCAGTGTGCTTGGTTCATATTCAGAGAGCCTGGGATTCCAGCTATTGCTACTACTACTGCAAGGGAAGCTGACGGCTCACTGGTGAGTACATCCAACTCATAAAGGGAAATGTAAATGGTGCTTGCTTGATTTTTCGGCGGGTCGGACTGTTCAGGTTAGTTTGCAGTCTTCCTCCCTCCGTCCATGTTCCCCTAGCCGTACAACTAGAGATCGGAGTGTAACTTAGGCTGTTACGAACTTATACTATACTCTTGTCACTTTAACTTGGGCCAAAACTGTCGTCTCTGTCTTGAAAGCTGAATGGTAGCTATCTATCTATCTATCTATATACCTAGGCTGCTTCCCCCAAGGAAAGGGAGGTAGCCGAGACAGGACGACTCACTCTCCATTTACTCATCCATTCAAACACATTCATTCGCATCTTAGCCCCAAAAGGGAGAACGGACAGATCCTCACCGCATCACACCGCACAAGGGTCAACTGCGCAATGCAAGTAGTGACATCCACAGCAGGGCCCGACAGCAGAACTGGTTTACCCCTGCCACATCATAACAGTCATTGGATGTTATGGGGAGGATGTAGCATCGTAGTATTGTCTTTTTCTGCCACTGGGCTACGTGAATTTAGCTGCAAAGGACTAAAATCAGGCCAAGTTAAACTTGTTATGAAACATGCAGGGAGATTTGCGTTCCTGAGGGTCAGATCAAAGACAAAAACGCTTAAACAAGTAAATCTTACTTTACTTACAAAATTTTCTACACAGCACATCACAGAATTAGACTCACTGATATAATAAACAGGAGCATAGCAGGACACTTCTTACTTAGAATCACTTACAAGTCTACTCAATCAAGACCGATCATACACTTCAACAGAGAGCTTAATGGGAACAGTTACAATACTATGCTGCTATATACATGTTAAATACAAAAGGACTTGGAGGAGACTGGAGTCGGGAGAGAAGTGCTCTTTCACCTCTAGCCATTCTTCATCTCTCCCAGTAGTCACGCTTCTTTTTCTTCCGCTCATCAATCCGAGCAGTAGCATTATATCTGTTTCAAGTACTCTCTTCAAGAGGGTGGTCCCACCAGGTTTTTCAGCTGGGGCTGGCTCCTGCATTCTGTGAAGGCGGTCCTCATCACTTGCGTTCGGCGCTGCCTGCTTTTTCTCCTTGTAATTCAAAATGTGTTGATTCTTATCATTGCTGATATGCTGTGCTCCAAATTGGGTCGTAGTTGAGTCATTACTGATGGTAATCTGAACCAGCGTCAGTTGAGATAGGACGACATCTCATGGTCACTTTACATGGTCAAACCCAAGAGTGTGGCCGGGCAGTGGGCAGTAACACGTCCCTTCCTGAAGAAAGAAATTTACAAGGAGAAATTTCTTTACATTTCAGAAGGTTACTTCCGTGACAAACAGTCTGCCAAAACATTCCTTTCCCCCTTGACATCGTGAACATTCAGGGCATACTCTTCGAGGAACACAGCCCAGCGGGTTAAGCGTTGATTCTTATCTCTAAATTTCCTAAAAAGTTAAGGACAAGAAGGTGATGAGTTTGGGAGAATATGTAAGAAACGGAATCTAAAGGTGAATGTAGGGAAAAGTAAAGTTATGGTGTTCGAGAGAGGCGAAGTCAGTGAATGTACAGTGAGGTTGGATGAGGAAGAAATGGAAAATGTGAGTGCGTTTAAGTACTTGGGTAGTGTGATGAGTAGAGTTGGAAGTTTAGAGGGTGAAGTGCTTGAGAGGATACAGCAAGGAAGAAAGGTTGCTGGTTCCTTGAAAGCAATGATATGAAACAGGGAAGTGAGCATGGAAGTGAAAAAGTTACCACATGACAGTATTGTGATACCAACCCTAACGCATGGAAGAGAAGCTTGAACCTTGTTGGAGGGACAGAAATAAAATGAGAGCTGTGGAAATCAGTTAAATGAGAGGAGCATGTGGAGTCACATGAAGAGACAGATTGACAAATGAGGAAGTGAAAGATCGTTGTGGTGTGGATGTGGATGTGATAGGAAGCGTTAGAAGGAACACAATGAGGTTGTTTGGCCTTGTGGAGAGGATGGAGAGACTAACGAGGAGAGTATGTCAGTGAGGTGGAGGGGAGGAGAGGTAGAGGAAGGCCGAGGATGAGATGGAGGGATGGAGTAGAGAGGTATATGAGAGAGGGTGTGTGTGAGCTGAGAGCAGGGCAGCGAAATGGCAGGGGACAGGGCTACATGGAGGCAATTTGTTTGTGGCCACCTTGTATGGGATTAAGGCGTCTGGCAATAGATAGATAGACAGATAGAAGGTGATGGTCTCCATACACAGAAATAGGCATTGAACGTTAACCGATATACACTGAGAAATGTTGCTCAGTAAGTATGAGTGCATGGAGTTCATTTTCTATATCGGAGTAGCAACACTTAACTTTTTTCTAAAGTCATAAACAGGTTGTTCAACACCAAGACCATCATCTTGTAACCGAACTGCACCGGCACCAACACCATTAGAATCAATAGCTAGTTTAACCATGAGCTCATACGCAGCTGATGGGGCTATTGTAGTAGTTGAAACTATATGATCAACTGGATGTGGACATATAATTACATTGTACAATTAAGCAAAAGTTATTGCCTTTATTTTATGCATTTTATCGCTCAAGCTCACATCCTTGTCGATAAGTCGTTTCTTAGCAAAGTTATCTAACAGTGCCTGTCCCAGATCCACTGCCTTTAAGAACGATTCCTGAATTTTTGACGTACATTAATTTATATGTAAATTAATCTGTATGTTACAGATCTGAAGGAACTGACTAGTTATATCTCTTGATGTTTAGTAAAACTAAATGACCTTTGACCTCAAATATGGCCCTTTATAATAATATAATTATTTGCCTCGTTCCTGGCTTCTTCGATCCCACACCCGTTTAGAAAACCTCCCTGTTTGCTCCAAGCCCTCCAAGAATTGTTACCAGTGGAAAAAAGTGCATTATCAGAAGCTATTTTCAGTCTATTTTATGGAAGTCTGGAAAAGGGCCCAAGTTCGACCCTCTGTATCTCAGTACCTATGTGGGATATCATCAGTCCGTTTTATTTATTTATTTTTTTCAAAAACTTCCCATAACATTAATCTTTCAAATGAGTCTAAGACGAAGGCAGCATCTCATCAGGTTAATTATTCACTAGTCAAATGAAAAAAGTGACCATTATAAGGTTCCTGGGTGTCACCCACTTTTTCTCCCCAAGTACTCATGTTATGGAATAAAATCAACAACTGGTCAGGGCATGTCATAGACAAGATCCTAAGCAACAATATGAGCCACAGCTGAGTTCTCTACCTGCATTATTGAGGGAGTTATATTAATTTTTGTGGTGCCAAATCCTAAAAATGAGAAAAAAACACAATGCAACAAATAACATCTGACCTCAATTTTGACCACTTAAATGGCAAAATATCGCTTAGCAACACCCCTAGTCGTCTTCATTACCCCAAAATCCGTAAGAAAAAGTATGTTGTTTGTTTTTCCCCCCAAATGCCTCATTCAAGCACAATTTTAGGAAATTGTACTAGACTACTATATGTGGCACATCCCTTGATGTCACAAGTAAGTTTGTTCATTAGCCTCTAGAACGTTGCTGGAGCATTTTTTCATACCGCATGGCATGTCTTTGCATTTGTAAGTATGAATATCAGTCCCGAAACAGGAAGTTTTTTGGACCCTTTCAGTAAGTGAGACTTGTCAATATCTCTTAAGTAAATAAATTTTGTTAATGAACTTTGTACTGCCTGAATTGTGAGTTCATTCATCTTCTATAGAAAGTCGATAGATGTCAGTCTTAGTGAGTGAAATGGCCCTACAGTAATCTGTGCAAAAATGATAGGACTCCGGATTTCTTAAACTAAGAAGACTAGGGAGCAACACCCGATTTGGCATGGTTCGATCAATCCTTGCTACATATGAATCAGCTCCTGCTGGATAATGGACTGCGTTTGTGAAGTCACACTATTGGGAGGTTGCTATACTGTACATGACAGACGTCTCCAACATCGACACTGTGCAGTGTTGCATCCATCAACCCAGGGTAGTTCTGGAAAACACGAGGTTACTTCCTTAGAAAGAAGGCCAGGTTATCGAGTCGTTCAGCTGTTACGTTACATAGTGTTTCCATTACTCCATCCACACCTTCTGGTTCTCTCTCCAACTGGCGGTGTGGTCGAACGTCAAAGGGCAGCCTGGCTCATCTACTGTCTCGGTAGCTGACACCACACATGCTGCACTATACTCATTTTTTTTTTTTTTTTTTTTTTTCGAGGCAAATATGCACTTGACAGGTTGGTGATGATGGCTGAATGCAACATCACGGTATAATCCCTCTACTTAGTAGCATTATTAATTGACATCATACTATATGAGGGGGAAATTTGGGTTAGTAAATGTTATTCGGACATGTTGAATTCAGCCAATCATCAACCTGTCATGTGCATCTTCGCCTCAGTAAAAAAAAAAATGAGTATGGGGGGTCCCACATCCTCTCGCTTAGAGTATTCCTTCTGCATATTGACATTGCACAATCTTCGTGTCCTCCAATCTTTGGTCTGTTTAACATAGTTAACATCACCTACCCTCATCTCACCTAAATAAGGGCATGAGAATCTTGCCTGTAATGGCTGTCCATGAACAGTGAGCCAATGCTTGCATTCTGTCTACACCATACTCTCATGATACCTCTACCTTCAACTGTCTACACCACATTAGATATCACACCTATTTTCATTCCCCCTTAGCAATAGCCGCTGCAAATGCATTGGCATCTGGGATTCCTACCATCAGCACGGTAGGGCTGGCTGTACAAGGTCCTTCCGGTTGCTATCAAGCAACTGTGCAGACAGCGACTATTGCAAATGCACTTCATGTTCTTCAGCAGAGAAGTGCAGGTTCGGTCCTATACCTCACCAATATCCATGGTATTAGTACCAATTTGAATTCACTTCACTTTTTCTTCAGTCAGTATCCCCTCTAGCCCTGGTGCTCACAGAATCCCAAATCTCTCCCACTACTGAAGTATCCTTATTTTGTTATCCTGGTTACCATCTCACAAACTTCCGTAACAAAGGTGGAACCTGTTGTTATATCTAATCTGAGTTTTCAATTGACATTGTTTTGAAATTCACTTCAACTAATTTTGATTATTCACTGTCTAAACAAAGTTATCTGAATATTACCAAATACATCCCTGTAGTATATTGCTCCCCCAGTGCTTCTTCAGAACTCAGTGTATTTTACTCCATATCAACACAGTTGACTAACCTTAACCTCACCCTTAGTACTTCTATCTATCTATCTATTGCTAAACGCCTCAATCCCGTTTGGGGTGGCCACAAACAAATCGCCTCCAAGTCGCCCTGTCCCCCGCCATTTCACTGCCCTGCTCCCAACTCACACACCTCTCTCTCATATACCTCTCCACCCCATCCCTCCATCTCATCCTCGGCCTCCCCCTCCCTCTTCCCCCCTCCACCTCACTCACATACACTCTCTTCGTCAGTCTTTCATTCTCCATCCTCTCCACATGGCCAAACCACCTCAGTGTGTTCCTCATAACGCTTCCTATCACATCCACATCCACACCACAACGCTCCTTTATATCCTCATTCGTCAGCCTGTCTCTCCATGTGACTCCACAGGCTCCTATTAAATAACTCATTTCCACTGCTCTCACTCTTGACTTGTGTCCTTCCAACAATGTCCAAGCTTCACTTCCGTACGTTAGAGTTGGTATCACAATACTGTCATGTAGTAACTTTTTCACTTCCATGCTCACTTCCCTGTTTCTTATCACTGCTTTCAAAGAACCAGCAACCTTTCTTCCCTGCTGTACCCTTTCAAGCACTTCACCCTCCAAACCTCCATCCTTACTCATCACACTACCCAAGTACTTACGCGTACTCACATTTTCCAATTCCTCACCATCCAACCTCGCTGTACATTCACTAACTTCACCTCTCTCAAAGACCATCACTTTACTCTTCCCTACATTCACCTTTAGATTCCGTTTCTTACACACTCTCTCAAACTCATCCACCAAGCCTTGCAGCTCCCCTTCGTCTTCACTCAACAACACAGTATCATCTGCAAACAACAGTACAGGGAGTTTCCAAACACTATCCTCTCTCACCAGAGCCACTCCAACATCCTCTACCCTACCTTGTACCTCTTTTATTACCCCATCCAGGTACAGATTGAACAACCATGGACACATGACACATCCCTGTTTCAAAACAACTTTCAAAGAGAAAAATTCACTTAGTTCACCATCCACACGCACTGCAGCCTTCGCACCATCATACATACTCTTCACAGCATTCAACAACTTCCCATCTACTCCATATATTCTTAACACTTTCCACAATCCTTGTCTATCCACCCTGTCATATGCTTTCTCCAAATCCATGAAAGCCGAATACAACTTCTTTCCCTTCTCTAGAAACTTTTCCACTAAAGATCTAAGAATGAATATCTGATCTACACAACCTCTTCCCTTCCTAAAGCCACCCTGTTCTTCTCCAGCTAATTTCTCTGTTCTGTCTCTAACTCTGTCTATAAGTATCCTAGCATACACTTTTCCTATTATACTAAGAAGACAAATGCCCCTATGATTACCACACACTTCTTTTTCCCCTTTTCCTTTGTACAAGGGAATAATTATACCTGACTTCCAATCCTCCGGAACTCTACCTTCCTCCCAGGCCAATCTGCACATCTTCCACATCCATTCTACTACTATCTCTCCCCCATGCTTCAGCATTTCACCACACACTCCATCAATTCCTGGGGCTTTCCCCGATTTAACTTTCTTCATTGGTTCCACAACTTCTATCCTACTGATTTCTTCCTGTCTTCTCACCTCCCTCCTTCTCCCAGCCATTCCCCAGCCACTTATACTCGCATTACTTCCATCCTCTACGTTCAACAATTCCTTAAAGTGTTCTCTCCATCTGCTCACTTTTTCTCCCTTCTCCACTAGTAATCTACCATTTTTATCTTTCACTCCCCTGCTAACTTCACTTCCACCCTTACTTACTCTTTTCACTTCTGTCCACTTAAATTACCATATTGGGTGATCTTAATGTACATAATATAGAGTGGTTATCAAACTCTGACAGGATTGACGATACTGGTCCAGAATGCGAGCTGGTTGCATAATCGTTTAATCTCACACTGTTGGCAACGCAGCCAATCTGAATACTAGATAATCCTGACCATAACGCCTATCACTTGAATCAATTCCTGACAATTCAGATGAATACTAGACAGAAAAGCTGTCACCACTTTGATCCTCTGACCACAATCTCATCAAAGCCCTATTAGTTGGCTCCCCCAAACCTCCCTGTTCTGAACCTGTTAGGGTGACCCAGTGGCACTTTCATACAGCAGACCGGGTTGGATTAAGAAATTATCTAGCTGACATTCCATGGCAGTCTTTCTGACTTAATACAAGATGGTATGGAATTGTACATACCAAGTCAAGAGTTCACTAAAAGATCGGACTCCCCAAAATGGTTTGATGGCAATTGTGCCACAGCAACGGCCCAAAAGTCATTAGCATATAATTCTTACTTTAAAAAAAAAAACTGAATTACTCAGTCAATTTAAAAGTGCTATAAACCATGCAAATCAGTAATATATCTTGATAAATCAAACATCCACAACCAAGTATCCAAACTACTAAACAGTCCTAATGACAATAGATTATTCTGGTCAACTCTCAGTTCTTCCAATATTAACTTTAACAAGTCATCACCCATTTCCCCACTAAAATCTTCAGGCAGTAATATTACAAATGACCCCGCGGTAAAGCGTATATCCTTGCCAGTACATTTGCCAGAAATTCTACAGTACAGGAAGTCAGCCAGAGCGTCCTACTTGTACTTGACTCTACCGAAATTGCTCCACTTAAAATACAGACTAGATAGGTAATATCCGTCCTAGACAATTTACCAACCAACAAATTCCAGGCCCAGATGGAATTCTTCCATTTGATTTCAAAAAGTGCTCCCCAGAACTTGCTTCTGTTCTGACTAAATTATTCAGACTATGCATAAATACTGTGCTTCTTCACTCCCTGGTTCTCGGAAAGAAGACAATATCCACCCAATTCCAAAGAAAGGATGTACCTCTGACCCATCTGATTACAGACCAATAGCTATCACGTCCTCTCATGGTAAAGTATTTGAAACTGTAACGAATAACACATAGTTAAGCATCTTGAACCCAACAGCTTAATTAGTGATAGATAGTATGGTTATTGCAATGAAAGATCTACCATTGACATATTCAGTCTCCTGACTCACACCATCCATCAATCAATTGACCGACATGGAGAAACTCATGCTGTAGCCCTTGATATTTCTAAAGCTTTTGACAGAGTGTGGCACCATTCCCTGCTGTCCAAACTCCCTTTTATGGACTAACGTCTTTTGTTCCTCTTATTTCTTCTTATCTCAGTGACTGAAAGATCAGAGTAAAAGTAGATGAAGTATATTCCAATTTCAACTCAATGAATACCACCGTCTCAAAAGGATCAGCTTTGGCTCCAACCCTATTCCTAATTCATATTAATGATCTGTTATTTGTCACCCGGAATCCCATCCATTCATATACAAATTGCTTAACACTTCACACTTCATTCACACTTAAACACCCATTCACAAAGTTTAATATCTCTAACTCACAAGTCGTTACAGCCATCTCCATGAAGCAAGACTTACCTAGGATCACTGAATGGGGACAAAATAATCTTGTCTCATTTAATGCTAGTAAAACTAAATAAATTCAGTATATTAATACACAGTTATTGTCAGATTCGTACACTACCTTCAGGGCAACTAATATTCCTATCTCCAAAAGTATTGAAATTCTCGGTGTTTCACTTAACAATGCCCTCAGCTGGATCTCTCATATCAAATCACTTGCAATAACTGCTCCAAAGAATATTGGATTGTTGTACAGAGTTCGTAGCTTCTTTACTGACGGGCAGTTAGCTACAGTTTATAAGAGTCATGTGCGCTCTCAGCTGGAATATTGCTCACTCATGTGTAATGGTTCTGGGGAGGTTGCACTAAAACAACTAGACATAATTCAGACCAAAGCTGTTAAAATTATTAATAACGCTGATTACAAATAAACTACTTCATCTACAGGTAAGAAGGAATGTTGCTCCCCTTGCATTAATTTACAGATTATTATATGGCAAATGCTCATATGAAATTACATCCATTGTGCCACCTCTCCTTGCCTTCCCCTGTGGTACACTGGCATCTGGTAGCACATGACTGCACTGTCACACTGCTATATTGTAGAACTTTCCCCTGTCAGTAATCTTTTATTACCCGTACTGCATCTCTTTGGAACTCGCTTCCCCAGAGTTGTTTCCCCCCAAACCTCAAACTACAGCTGTTCAATTTCAACTTTTTCCTTTTTTTTTTTTTTTTCTAATGGTGGACACCAGTCATCTGATGTATGGATTTTTTTTATTTACATTTTCTTTTCTCTCATCAGTTATTAAAAATAAAATCCACTTGGGTCTGATCTTTTTGTTTGTAAGTGGTCCTGAACTTGAGACTATATGCCTCTGGTACAAATTCATAAACCCTACGAATTGTATCCTTTACCACCACATAATCAGCAAGCTAGCCAACTGATAAAACAATGTAGGCTTCCTGTGCTGTACCCTTAAGTGCACTCTGAAGTAATATCGACCAAGAGTTCCTAGGCCAAGAGACACGAGCTGGCACGTCAAAGATTAGGAAATATTTAGTGACACCTTATACCTAAAGAAAAAGACGAAATGTTCTCGATAGCATCAAAAGAGTCACTTGAGGGACTTTCACACATTTAGGAGTTGGACGAAGAGTCGCCAAGAGTTCAAACCCCTAGCGGATTCTTGTCAATTTGGCCAAGAATTCAGCAACCTAGGAGTGTGCCAGGTGGGCGCTACAAGTAGCTAGCATAGCTTACGCATTGCTACGAATTCCCTAGGGTGGCTCTCTGAGTAGCTAAGAGTCACTATGCATTGCCATACCAAATGGTCCGTAAAGTTCTACGAGTAGCCATGATTAGTTAAGAATAGCTTGGAGTAACTAAGACCCCCACTAGAGTAGTTACAAGTGCGCTTCGACCATCAAGAATTTCATGCGAGTCTGTCTGGAGTTTCGGGGAAGAAATATATATATATATATATATATATATATATATATATATATATATATACTGTATATATACTGTATATATATATATATATATATATATATATATATATATATATATATATATATATATATATATATATATATATATATATATATATATATATATATATATATATATGAAGGATGTGATCCGTGTTTCCACTTTACACCCAATTTTGGAGGAATCAGACCCTAGTTAGGGTAGGAGTTAGGGTAATCCTATAATATGCAAAATCTAGGAGAATTTGGGAATCTTTGGGGCGTCTTCTGTATTTTCTAGATTTCACCTCAGCAAATGAGACGTGACATGTCAAACATCATGCATGGAGTATTGGGATATTGCGTTTAACAAAAGTGATGCTGCCAATTTCCCTTATTACCCAAATTTAAAGGTAGTGCTCGCTGTCTTGTTATCACTTCCATTTTCTAATGGATTTTTTTTTTTTTTTTGTAAAGTAAATCTAACAGACTCCTCAAACTCAGAAATGAAACTCCCTGTGGTTTAATGCACCTGTTATATTACCTCAGTAATATAAATATGACAACAGACACTTTCAATATTGAAGACAAAATTATTTCAGCAGTTAGAGCAGTCAAAAGTAATGCTACTTGTGTCGAAGTCAACGGTTAACTGATGGTACAGATTATAATTTCGTTCTATGATATTTTCAAAACCCGAAGGATATGTATCGTTCAATGGCTTTAATGAGTTACAGAATATGAGGTTTTGTGTCGCTATATATATATATATATATATATATATATATATATATATATATATATATATATATATATATATATATATATATATATATATATTACATTACTCTCAAAACCATAATGATATGGTTCAGCAGTGTGAATACTGTATTCAGTTAATTAGAAATGCATTTTTATTCCTGTACCACTTTTTCTGTCAATTGCATTTCTATTTTGATACCACTTTTAGTGCAATTGGTTATTAAAATTTCCTTATATATATACATATATATATATATATATATATATATATATATATATATATATATATATATATATATATATATATATATATATATAATCTTGTATTTTTTTTTATATCCACTCGTCTTATATAGTTTTAGCGTATAACTTGCCATTCTACTGTAGGGTAAAAATGGCAAAGGTTTAGGGTAAAATATAATTTGGCTGTGGAAACCCTGGATGTGATGCAGGTGAACTACTCCTTCAATAGCGAGATTGCATTCAGCATAGACCTATATATCCTCAACGACCATCGTCGGAGGTGCCGACGAATTGAAACTACTGAAGCTGCAGGTGGATTTGGCATGCGAAGCGGCCGACATCAATGTGGCAATATGTCGGCTGTTACTTAAGAAGAAGAAAAGGAAGCAAAAGAGGAGAACCCTTTAAAGCAGGTTGTGACTGCTACGACGTCTAATGTATGGCCAATATGAGAAACTTATTGAAGAGTTGAAATTAGGGGTCCCATAGCTTCAGGATTTTCCTTCGAGTGGATGACAACATGTTCATGTAACTGCTGGAAAGTGTTGGTTCCCGTATCGAGTAGCAGGACATCTTCTTGAGGAAGTCATTGTCACCTGGGTTGAGGCTGGCCATCACTCTACGCTACCTGGCGACTGGAGATAGCCACAAAACCCTTTCATATGGCTTCAGTGTGGCCAACAATACCACCTCACTTATTCCCGAGACCTGCGAGGCCATCATTGCAGAGTACTTGAAGGTTGTCCTGGCCTGCCCCAAAACGCCACCTGGCACCTCAAAACCTACAGTCACTGACTCCCAACAAATTCGCAGTGACTCCTACCACACTTTTACAATGCTCTTGGCATATTCTTAGCGACTCATAGATAACTCTTAGCTACTCTTCGTAACTCGTGGATGAAACGAAACGAAACTTTTGAGAACTCCTGTGAAACACCTACCTACTCTTGGAAGACTCCTTGCTACTCTTGCCAACTCCTAGCGACTCCTAGCTACTCTTAGTTACTCAAAACGATTCCTAGCAATTCGCAAAGGTTTTTTGATCCAAGAATCCTTTGAGAGTAGCTATGAGTCGCCAAGAGTAGTCACGAACACCTTAGGTACGCTCTAGGGGTTAAAAAAGTTCGTAGCGGTTCTCGAAAAATTTTGAACATGTCAAAAACATCAGGAGTGCGTGAGGAGTTCCAAGACAGTGCCGAGAGTCTGTAGGACTATAGAGGAATTACCAGGAGTAGGGTGCGTAATGTCTCAAGAGTAGCAACTCGCAATGATTCTTCGTTTGACTCCTGAATGTGTGAAAGCCTCTTTAAAGAGGCACCACAAGGACTAGGTGAACCGCCAAGCTGCCTCAGTCGGCGCTTATGAATGAGCTCATATTGTATCTCTCGTGCTTGAAGTTGTCTCATTTGCAACTGAATTTTGGCCATTCCAAGTTGTTCACTGACCATTAATATTTAAGGTACAAACATCTATTTCTGAGTAATATCACTGTGAATAGGTGGTTGTCGGTACAAAAGCTCAGGATTCTGAACGTTATCAACACTGTGAACGGACGGCTCATGTTCCCTGAGATCATGACCAGTTGTGATTTGATCAGTTTCAGCATATTCACTCATACAAAACACTGTGTCCTGAATCAAGTTAATTAAATTAAGCTAATTATTACTAAGAAGTTTCACACATAAGACCAGATCAGTCGGCTTACGCTCAAATTTAGTAAGATTTTCCATGTTATAGTGTCGAGGGTCCGTATACAAACATGCTCTAACATCACCAAAATTCGTCAACACTATCTATCTATCTATTGCCAAACTCCTCAATCCCGTTTGGGGTGGCCACAAACAAATTGCCTCTAAGTCGCCCTGTCCCCTGCCATTTCACTGCTCTGCTCCCAACTCACACCCCCCTCTCTCATATACCTCTCCACCCCATCCCTCCATCTCATCCTCAGCCTCCCCCTCCCTCTTCCCCCCTCCACCTCACTCACATACACTCTCTTCGTCAGTCTTTCACCCTCCACCCTCTCCACATGGCCAAACCACCTCAGTGTGTTCCTCAAAACGCTTCCTATCACATCCACATCCACGCCACGGCGCTCCTTTATATCCTCATTCGTCAGCCTGTCTCTCCATGTGACTCCACAGGCTCCTCTTAAATAACTCATTTCCACTGCTCTCACTCTTGACTTGTGTCCTTCCAAGAACGTCCAAGCTTCACTTCCATACGGTAGAGTTGGTATCACAATACTGTCATGTAGTAAATTTTTCACTTCCATGCTCACTTCCCTGTTTCTTATCACTGCTTTCAAAGAACCAGCAACCTTTCTTCCCTGCTGTACCCTTTCAAGTACTTCACCCTCCAAACTTCCATCCTTACTCATCACACTACCCAAGTACTTAAACTTACTCACATTTTCCAGTTCCTCACCATCCAACGTCGCTGTACATTCACTGACTTCACCTCTCTCAAAGACCATCACTTACTCTTCCCTATATTCACCTTTAGATTTCGTTTCTTACAACTCTCCCAAACTCATCCACCAAGCCTTGCAGCTCCCCTTCGTCTTCACTCAACAACACAGTATCATCTGTAAACAACAGTACAGGGAGTTTCCAAACACTATCCCCTCTCACCAGGGCCACTCCAACATCCACTATCCTGCCTTGTACCTCTTTTATTACCACATTCATGTACAGATTGAACAACCATAGGGACATGACACATCCCTATTTCAACCCAACTTTTAAAGAGAAAAATTCACTTAGTTCACCATCCACACGCACTGCAGCCTTCGCACCATCGTATATACTCCTCACAGCATTCAACAACTTCCCATCTACTCCATATATTCTTAACACTTTCCACAATCCTTGTCTGTCCACCCTGTCATATGCTTTCTCCAAATCCATGAAAGCCGCATACAACTTCTTTCCCTTCTCTAGAAACTTTTCGTCTAAAGATCTAAGAATGAATATCTGATCTACACAACCTCTTCCCTTCCTAAAGACTCCCTGTTCTTCTCCAACTAATTTATCTGTTCTTTCTCTAACTCTATCAATAAGTATCCTACCATACACTTTTCCTATTATACTAAGACAAATGCCCCTATGATTACCACACACTTTTTTTTCCCCTTTTCCTTTGTACAACACCATGACAGATATTTACTGTATGTAATTAGGTTCAGACCAAAATCATTAGGCTATCCTGGCAGAGGTCGCCAATTTAATTCTGCTACGGATTGTGCAATGAGATTTCTGGCTTTGATGGCCAGACACCTCAACAAATATACATTACATACAAAATCTGTATACAGCACAGAACATAATTAGGTTCTTTATCATATTAAAAGGTGCATCGTGGGACACTTCTAACTTAATCAGAATCACATACAAACCTACTCAGGTAAGATCCATCGACACTTCAGCTAATAGTTTACTAAATGGGAACAGTTACATTACTAGGCTGCTGTGTACAAGTTAATCACAAATTCTTATAAAAACTAACGACTCGATATCTTGGAGTACTTCTTACACTAAATCCTCAACTAAGAGAAGGATTTAGAGGGGGCTGGAATCGAAAGTCAGTCGCTCTTCAACATTTAGCCACAGTTCATCTGTCCCAGTAGCCATGCCTTTTTTTCTTTCACTGACCTATCGGAGCAGCAGCATTGTTTCCAACAGTCCTTAAAGAGGGTGGTACCACCAGGTTTTTCAGCTGGAACTGACTACTGCATTCTATACAGGCGGTGCTCATCATTTGGGTTCAGCTCTGCCTGCATTCTATCTCTCTGTAATTCGACATAAGTTGATCCATGTTATTACTCATACGCCATGCTCCAAATTGGTTGCAGTTGAGTCATTTGTCAAGGTAACTTGACTGTGTCTTCACATGGTAACTTCAACAAGCCGATTGCCAGACTAGTAGCCAAGCAATGGACAGTAACAAACAGAGTGTAGGGGAAGTTTTGTCCATCCATCCATCATCCAATCCTACGTTGCCCCATGAGAAGTGTTGGAGCCCGGGGCTAGGCAAGTTGGTCCTGACATTTAAGATGAATATGACCAGCTTCACTCATACCTGAGTGGCATTACGTGAGCAATAAACCCCAGTCATCCCCTGGATATAAACCTTCACCAGCTTAATCCGATTGGAGTGCCGTAATTACCCACTAAACCACCAGGCGCCAAAATTTGGTTATACGGTTACCACCCAGCGTAGTAAATGGTTTGCTGGTGTACATGAAACCATTAGGCTTGTCACTCAGTGTAGAGTCACCCACTAGCAGAAGGAAGAGGAATGAAGGAATGAAAGACTGAAGAGGGAAGTAGTCACCCGGAAGCAGAAGGACAAGGAAAGAATGAAAGAAAAGCAGAAGAGGATGAAAGGAAAGAGGGATGGAGGCGAGCAAAGGGCAGACACCTAAGAGCAGCACTCCATCGAGTAAGTGGATGGTGAGCCCTCCCCCACCTACCACAGAGTTTTAACCCATCACGTCCCGAGCACTTTCGCACCTCCAGCACCCCCCAGTCCCGACCATTTTTGGAAAAATTTTTTTTTGGCTAAAACCTCCACTTTGGTGAGAAACATCGAAAATTCATAGAGAAATCGCTCACCTGAAGTTTAAAATACTCGATACAGGTAGGAGTACCTCCTTACCTTACAGGGTTTTCTATCAGGCTGGCTGCAAAGAAAACGAGTTCTATGGGAGGATAACTATTCCACACCACTCATAAACGGTATTTATTTATTTATTTGGTACGAATTTTTATGTAGTACGAGAGTATATTGGTTTTTAAACAGTAATATAGACATTATAAGCATTGTTTCACTCACTAACTCATCACCATTCCTGACCTTCTTTTGCTACATTACCTGATCATTATTTCTGACTGTTTCTTCCTCTAATGCTATGTAAACTTTGTCCTCCACATTGTCATCGATTGGGGAATCACTCTGGCCTTGAATGTCTTCATAGGCCAGGTCACTGGTAACAGGTGAATTGCTGAGACAATGGGGGGGGGAGGTTATGCGGTGTAAAGGCATTGTCCCTTCTTAGCATCTTGTAGAGGAATAGAGGGTGTCCCATGTATACTTATGAAAAATCACACGCAAAAATTTAAATTGTGCAAATTAGGAACCTTGCAATTGCACAACGTACCAGTACGTCGTCAGGACTGGCAAATGCAAAATGTTGCAACGTACCCATACGTCGACGGGATGTCTCGGGTTAAACTTAGTAAAACATTAATTGTCTTCCTTAATGACCCTCGTGGAGTCGGTTGGCATAAATACTAAGTCTTCTTTCCGATATGATGACGTCCTTTTCTGTTGGTATTATTTATAGGAGTAAACTTATCCGCCTTGAATTAGAAGTGGCATCAGGTTCATCTGAAATGTGAGGCCAGTGGACTGCAGGCTTAAGATTATCTTGTCATGGAGTTAACTTACTTCCTTTCAGGGGATGGGGAGGGAGCCGAGAGACGTTTACATAACCGGACAGTAACGATGCCCCTAAATAAAGGCGTCCCTCCCCAACACTTTCAATGACCTTGAAAAGACATTCAACTTGGGAAGTTGGACATAGCCCTCACTAACTTGTCTAGTAGGAGGTTCTAAATTGATTGTAATCGTCTGGCAGGTGTAACACCAAGAAATTACGAGTATATACAGGGTAGTTTAGAAGTTGGGCATAAAGTTGGGAAATAATATATGAAGTACTTCAGGTCACATTGAAATCTATGGAAAAATTATTTTTGTTACTTGTTCAATATTAAAAAAAAAAACTACCTACTACACAGCACTCTATCGAGAGGGACCAGTTCACTATCAGACACATAACTATGTGAAATTTCATGACTCTATAGTGAATACTTTCTGAGTTTTGGCCCGGAAACGAAATTTCGATGCCCGGGAACCGCCCTGCCACCCAACACTTATTGAACCCAGTGATAAAAACACTCTCCTCTGACCTTGTCAGGTGGAGGGAAAAATGTTAATCTACATGGCTTCAGTTTTCAACAGTTATCGTGATACAGTTATTGAAGACCTTTATCAAATTATAGTTACTGAAAACCTTATGAGAAAGACCTTAGGGGAGATCAATTTCCCCAATTGTTTCATCAGATCACAAGCGAAGGTGTGACGTTGCCGAATCATTCACACTGAACTCACTCCAATGTTGTCAATATGACTGGATGAATGAATGCTGCCAGAAAAAAAAAAAAAAAAAAAAAGGCAGCAAAGGTGAGGTTGTGTTTGGTGAAGTGAGTAGGTGGACGAGTGGGTAGGTAGATATGTGGCTCCCCAGAAAACAAGGCAGGATATAGACTTAAATCGCTAGTAATCATATAATATGTCTCTCTTACTTGGATTTTAGCATATCGTTTAGAAGATGATGGACAAATGTTTGAATATATATGGTACATTTGGGTCATTCTAAAACTTCAAAATAATTTCTTCACATGGAAGTGAGGGTGCATCTATGCACATAATAATAAACCTAATAGGATAAATGAAACTATCATTACACGAGAGAGAGAGAGAGAGAGAGAGAGAGAGAGAGAGAGAGAGAGACAGAAGTGGGGGGGAAGCTTTAGATCTCCAATTCATCCACTTTGCAAATTACTGCAATGGTGGGGTAGGCAGAGTGTTTCTGTGTGGGTGTGTTTAGGAGGCGGGGGGGGGGGAGATGGACGTGTGCAATTAACCTGCCCTTTAGTGGCCGAATAATGGCATTCTCCATATATCTTTATCAGTATTCATGATTGCGTCCATCCTGTGGCGTAGGGGACACAATCTGGCCGCACAATGAGGTGGTACCACCACTCAGCGACCAGGTTATGTTAGTAAGAATCTGCCATGGTATTCCTTGTGTGTCGTAAATGGCGACTAAAAGGGACGGGGTGAGGGGACTAGGGACTCCCTCCTCTGTATTTTTAGTTTCTACAATGAGACGAGGCATAGAAAGTGAGAGGGGTCTACGAATGTGTGTGGATGTAGTACAATTCAGGCTAAAATCGAGGAGATTGGGAAAATGTTTGTGAGAAGAAAGTTGGATGTGTTAGCTTAGAGTGAAACAATGATGAAAGACAAAGGTGAACCTAAGTTTGGAAGTGTGACTGGAAGGATGTCAGGGGTTGATAGAGCATGAGGGAGAGAATGAGTGGCCTTGATAGTGAGTCCGAAGTGCAGCAGTGTTTGAATGGACGGTGTCATTGAGACTGATGTGGGTGAAAGCGAATCTTGGACGTGAGTTGTGGGTACTTGTGAGTGCATATGTGTCTGGTGAAAAGGATGAAGAAGTGAGGGAGTCTTTCTGGAATGATGTTGATGAGTGTCTGCAGAGTTTTGGAGCAAATGTGAATATGGTAATGATGGAAGATCTGAATGCTGGAGTGGGAAATATAGCAGTTAAAGGTTTCGTTGGTATGCATGATGTGCCTGGAATAAATGATAATGGGGAAAGTATGTTAGGGATGTCTGCTGGGCGAGAGATAGCAATTTATAAGTATACATGGGTGAGACAGGAGGGTGGAAAAGTTGTTGATAGAGCATTCATGAACTATGTGGCTGTGTCCAGGAATGTAATTCTTATTACATTGCTGGATGTGAGAGCTTTGAGTCGGGAGGGTGGAGGTATGTCTGACCACTACCTGGTGGAGGAAAGATGGGAGTAGGTATGATGTGGGTGAGATCTAGGAGAGCTAGCTGCGACACGGAGGTTTTAATAATCAGTGAGTTGGAAAAAAAAGAAAGAAAATGATAGAGTATCACGAAAAGTTGAAAGACGAGTGGAATGCAGTGAAAGATCAGGAAAATAGCGGTGTGGAGAAGGTATGGTAGTTTTTTAAGTTTCCTGTAGTAGACTATGCGGAAGAGGTGTGCTGTGTGACGAGTAGGTAGTGGTGTAAGAAAGGGAAGTGAATGGTGGTGGAAGAAAGTATGGCTGTAGCTGAGAAGCGACGTGCATATATTTTTTTTTTTTTTAATGCGAGGAAGAAGGAACCAAAAGCCATGAGCCCGCAGTAACAGTTCCCTCCAAGAGAAAAACATAATACAATAGAGAGCCAAATTCAAGATCCGATCATTTTGAGATGCCTGGACACACTGCGTTTGAAAGACTGGAGATCATAGGCAGTAGGAAATACAGACAGAGGGAGACAGTTCTAGAGCTGACCTGTTGCATAAATGAAAGACTGGGAGTAACGGTAAACTCTTGCATTAGAGAGTTGGACAGAAAAGAGATGAGAGTTTGCTGCCAGACGGGTGCTACACGCCCGTCGTAGAGGTGGAGGAATGCAAGCACACAGTTCAGAGGAGCAGTGACCATTAAAGTAGCTATAGAAAAGAGATAATGATGCAACAGTGCGGCGAAGAGACAGAGGTTGAAGGGAGTCAGTAAGAGGAGGAGAGTTAATGAGACGAAAAGCCTTTGACTCCACCCTATTGAGAAGAGCTGTATGTGGGGAGCCTCCCCACACATGAGAGTTGTACTCCACACAGGGGCGGATAAAACCCCTGTATAGAGTCAACAATTGTGCAGGGGTAAAGAAAGAGCGGAGTCGGCTTAGCACACCCAATCTCTTGGAAGCAGATTTTACAAGAGTTGTAATATGATCTTTCCAAGATAAGTCCCGAGTAAATGAAACCCCAAGCATGTTCAAGGATGATGCAGGATTAAGCTGAATATTATTAAACATTAGTGGGTATACCTGTGGAAGATTTTGTCGGGTTGATAAGAGTAAGAACTGAGTCTTAGAAGCATTAAAAACAACCATATTATTTTTACCCCAGTCAGAAATACGAGCCAAGTCAGACATTAGGTGTGCCATAGCCTCATCCCTTGTTTGTTGAAGTAACTGTTGAGATGGGCATTGTGGGAACCGAATGGAAAGGTGAAGGGTGGAGTCATCAGCGTATGAGTGGATAGGGTTAGATGTACAGCTTAGAAATTCATTGATGAATAAAAGGAAGAGAGTTGGTGATAGGACAGAGCCCTGAGGAACACCACTGTTGATAGACCTAGGAGAAGAATGATGGCCGTCTACAACAGCGGCTATAAAACGACCAGAAAGGAAGCTAGTGATGAAGGCACAGATACAAGGATAGAAACCGTAGGAGGGCAGTTTGGAAATTAAAGATTTATGCCGGACTCGATCGAAAGCCTTTGAGATGTCAAGTGCAATGGCAAAGCTTTCGCCAAAGTCCCGAAAGGAGGATGACCAGGAGTCTGAAAGGTAGGAGAAGGTCGCCAGTGGAGCGTCCCTGATGGAACCCATACTGACGATCAGAAAGAAGGTTGTAATAGGAAAGATGCCTTAAAATTTTCCTATTGAGAATTAACCCGAAAACTTTTGAAATACAGGACGTTAAAGCAGTTGGACGATAGTTGGAGGGTTGGGAGTGGTCACCCTTCTTTGGGATTGGCTGAATGAGAGCAAACTTCCAGCAAGAAGGAAAAGTACAAGTTGACGGACAAAGGCGAAAGAGTTTGCCTAGGCAGGGTGTAAGCACAGAAGCACAGTTCTTGAGAACAACAGGAGGGACCCCATCAGGCCTGTATGCCTTGTTAGTACTGAGGCCAGTGATGGCAGAAAATACATCAACTGAAGAAATTTTAATGTCAGCCATGAGGAAGTCAGAGGGGGGAAGTGATGGAGGAACAGCACTGGAATCGTCTAAGGTGGAATTGGAGGAGAAAGTCTGTGCGAATAGATCTGCTTTATCTGTAGAAGAAATAGCTACAGAACCATCAGAGTAGAAAAGAGGAGGGAAGGATGATGAGGTATAATTGTTAGAAAGATTTTTGGCAAGGTGCCAGAAGGATCGGGAAGAATTCGAGTTGGAGAGTTGAGAGCATTTAGTATGGATGAAATTATTTTTAGTAGAGCGAAGAACAGACTTAGCACGATTCAGGGCAGAAAAGTAAAGATGATGTGATTCAGGGGTGGGTTGGCTCCGGTACCTTTTGTAGGCCCTCTCCTTGTTGCGGACAGCATTAGAACAAGCGTGATTAAACCAAGGCTTTCTTGCATTAGTCAAAGGATATGAGAAAGGAATGTATGCTTCCATGCCCGAGAGAATAACCTCCGTAATGCGCAAGGCACACTCAGATGGCTCCCGGCCATGGAAGCAATAATCATTCCAGGGAAAATCAAAGAAGTACTGCCTGAGGGCCTCCCAGTCCGTGGCTCCAAAATGCCACAGACAACGTTTCCCTGGAGGGTCCACAGGTCGTACCGGAGTGATAGAACAGGTTAAGGTGATAAGATTGTGATCGGAGGAGCCCAACGGAGAGAAAATATTAACAGAGTAAGCAGAAGGATTAGTTGTGAGGAAGAGGTCAAGTATGTTGGAGCTCTCTCCAAGGCGGTCAGGGATACGGGTAGGGTGCTGTACTAGCTGCTCTAGGTCATAAAGGATAGATAAGATGTAGGCTTGTTCACCAGGTGGATCCGTGAAATGTTGCTGCAGAGAAATGATGAGGTGTAATATGAGAGAGAGAAGGAAAAGAGGAATAGGGCGAGAAGGACTGTGCCTGATGCTAAAGTGGCAGCAGAAAAGAGGTGGGGTAGGCAGCTGACAGAATTCTGAACAATCAATCAATCAATCATTTCCTGTGGCACCCTCGGGGATGCATAGGGCCTCGATGAACTCACACCACCACATCCTATCTTGTGCTAACTCCTCAAGATCTCCCCAACACTCATCTCCAGCTTCCCGTCTCATTGTCCTCATCCACGTCTCTTTTGGCCTTCCTCTACCTCTCCTACCAGGTGCCACCCACCCTGGTGTACCTCGTACTATTCCCTGTCTCCTATACACATGTCCTAGCCACTTCCATCGTGCGAATCTAACATATTCATCGATCGGCTGCACTCCCGTTATTTCTCTAATTCTACTATTTGGTATCCTTTCCCACCACTTAACTCCTAATATTCTTCTAAGTGCTTTATTTTCAAACACCAAGAATTTATTTTCCATAGTCACTGTGCTGTACCAAAACTCGTGTCCATAAATTAAGATACTCCTAACCATTACCTTATAAAGTTTGATTTTTGTATGCACAGAGAAATTGTTATTATTCCAAATATTTTTAAGCATTCCCATTGCCTGATTAGCCTTCTTTAACCTTTCCTCGAATTCAAAGTTCAAAGAACCATCCTTGGCTAAATAAGTACCTAAATATTTAAACCTATCAACTTGCTTTACAACCATACCTCCAATTACACATTCCTGCGCATTTTCCATATTCATATTGATTATTTCAGTTTTTCCACAATTAATAACCAAACCCACCTTGCGACCTTCACTCACCAAACAGTCCAACACTCTCTGCATCTCTTCTGGCCCATCACAAATCAAAACTATATCATCTGCATAATCTAAATCCAAAAGTTTCCTGTTCTCTCCCCAAAGTATACCTGCACCTGTTTCTGTTCCAACACGTTTCATAATGTAATCAATGACCAATATAAATAGTAAAGGCGATAGAACACCACCTTGAATTACTCCGGACTTGACTTCAAACGAATCACAATTCTGAACAGGAAAAGAAAATGTTTTAGCAGGAGGTGAAAAGTGTGCAATGGGAGGAGTCTGCAAAGGAAGAGCAAGTAAAAGCAGAGGATGGAAGGATGTTAACTGAGATGGATGCAGTTAGGAAGACATGGAGAGAGTATTATGAAAGATTTTTAAATGTAAAGGAGAAAAGAAGGCTGAGATTGTGGCAGATGGAAGGGTTCAAGGAATAAATGTGTTGGGGAAGTTGAATGATTCTTTGATCACGACTGAGGCAGTGCAGGAGTCAGTCAAGGAGATGAAAACAGGGAAAGCTGCAGGTGTGGATGGGTGTGTTGTGGAATGTCTGAAAGGTGATGGAGCGACTGTTGTTGAGCGGTTAGTAAGATTGCTGAATGTGTGTTTTGTGAGTTGTATGGCGCCAATTGACTGGGCAAGTGCATGTGTGGCTCCGATGTATACAGTAAAGGGTGATAAGTATGAATGTACCAGTTTTAGGGGTATAAGTCTGTTGAGTGTTGTAGGTAAAGATGTATGGTAGTACAGATTAAGAGAGTTAGAGGGGGTACAAAGAGAGTGATTGGTGATGAGCAGTGTGACTTAATGAGAGGGAGGGGATGCGTGGATCAGGTGTTTGCTGTAAGACAGGTGTGTGGAAAGTATTTGGGAGGAGGTAAGGATGTGTTTTTCGCATTCATGGATTTAGAGATAGTATATGATAGAACTAATAAGGAGGCTTTGTGGACTTTTCTGAGATTGTATGAACGTGATGGTAGATTGTTACAAGGAGTGAAAAGTTTTTATGAAAATAGTAAAGCGTGTGTAAGAGTGGGAAGTACTGTGAGTGATTGGTTTCCCTTGAGAGTGGGGCTGCAGCAGGGATGTGTGATGTTCCCTTGGTTGTTTACTATTTACAGTATATGGATGCTCTTATAAGGGAGGTGAATGTGAGAGTGTTAGGTGGAGATTTGAGTCTAGTGAATGCTGATGGTAGAGAGTGGAATCTGAATCAGCTGCTGTTTGCAGATGATATGGCAATGATGGCTGATTCGGAGGCAAGATTGAGACACTTGGTATATGAGTTTGGAAGGGTGTGTGAAAGGAGGAAATTGAGAGTAAGTGAGAGTAAGAGTAAAGTGATGAAGTGTGCGAGGTTGGTAGATGGTAGGAGGATGAATGTAGTTTTGAGTGGTTAGTTGCTTGAGGAGGTAGAGTGTTTTAAGTATTTAGGGTCACATGGGGCTTTGAACGGAAAAATAGAAGTAGAGGTGAAGTTTAAAATAAATGAAGTAGGAAGGGTGCTGGGAGGAATGAACAAGTGATTAGATGCCGTTCACTTAGAATGGATGTAAAAAGAAGGCATATAAGGGTGTGGTGGTACTGGCTGCATTATATGCGGCTGATACTTGGATTTTGGGTGTAGCAGAAAGGAAGAGTTTGAATGTAATGGAGATGAGGTGTTTGAGGAGTAGGTCTTGAGTGACGCGTATGGATGGACTGAGAAAAGGTGAAGTGCAAAGGAGAACTGGAGTTATGCGGGAGATGGCTGATCGAGTTGAGCAGAGAAGTTGCGATGTTTGGGCTTTTGGAGAGAACGGATGAAGTGCGATTGGTCAAAAATATAACTGAATCGGATGAGAAATGTAAGGCTGAGAGGAAGACTACGAAAAGGATGGATGGAGAGTGTAAAAAAAAATTGTTAGATGCAAGAGGGACGTCTGTAGAGCAAGGGAGAGTGGCTGTGCTTGACAGGGATCACTGGAGAGAAATTGTGAATTAATAATTGGTGACACGGCCACAAGGGGATATTCTTCCGCATTTGGTCTGATCAGCTGCTCAGGTCAGGTGTGGGTAAGGGGATGGGTCCATTATGATGTGACAGGGGCAAACCAGCTCTGCTGTCGGGCCCTGCTGTGGATGTCGCTGATTGCGCTGTGCAGTTGTCCCTTGTGCGGTGTGGTATGGTGAGGATCTGTCCCTTCTCCCCTTCGGGCTAGGATACGCGTAAATGTGCGTGTGTGTGTGTGTGTGTGTGTGTGTGTGTGTGTGTGTGTGTGTGTGTGTGTGTGTGTGTGTGTGTGTGTGTGTAAATTGGGAGTGTGTCGTCCTGTCTAAGCTACCCCCCTTTCCTTGGGGAAAGTTGCCTACGTATACAGATTGATGATTGTTGCTACAGATTTTAAGCTAACTGGACTATTTACTGTAGTCATTCAGGTACCACTAAGGATTTTCACATTCAAGGCGATTCGTTCTAACGAAGCCTTATATATAATGCTTCATTTTAGCAACTAAGGATATTCATATGCAAGGAATTCAGCCTTATTAAGCCCTATTTGATGTTGCAGTGTAGCTCTCTAAGGATTTATCATGCAAGTTCCTCTTGCGAATCCCTACATGGTACTTGACTTTAGCAAAATCCCGTATAGTCCATGTGTTTATTTACTACATGTGGGAAATTTGAGGGGAAGAGCGGGGGAAGTCGTTGAGGCATTCAGTAGGAGGTGGGTGGATGTGGCT
This sequence comes from Coenobita brevimanus, assembly GCF_032717465.1. Classification (NCBI taxonomy): domain Eukaryota; kingdom Metazoa; phylum Arthropoda; class Malacostraca; order Decapoda; family Coenobitidae; genus Coenobita; species Coenobita brevimanus. Next base: position 22,391,276 of record NC_136986.1, read on the forward strand.
TGTTTGCAGGAAGTCCGGTACAGGGGTGGATCAGCCAGAAAGATTGTTGGGAAGGACTGTTGCTATAAGTTGTTTTGGCAGGGGGGGACAGACGGATATGGAGGAGTTGGTGTGATGGTTGCGGAGAAATGGGTGGAATATGTTATGAATGTTTTGAGAGTATGCGATAGGATATTGGTAGTGAAAATTCTGTTGGGTAGAAAGATAGCTGCGATTATATCGGCATATGCTCCACAGGCATGATTGGATGTTGCAGAGAAAGATAGATTTTGGGATGATTTAATACGTGTAGTGGGTGGTATGCGGGATGATGAGATAGTGATTTTGGGAAGGGACTTAGATGGTTATGTAGGTGAAGCAGCACAGGGTTATGAAGGAGTGTATGGGGGATGTGCGTATGGTATAATGAATGCAGAAGGGGAAAGGATACTCGAGTTTGGGGAGGCAACGGACATGATTGTGTGCAACACATATTTTAAGAAAAGAGACAGTAGGTTAATTACGTATGAGTCTGGGGGAAATAGCAGTCAGATAGATTATTTTCTGGTTAGGAGGGCCGATAGGAGGTTAGTGAGGGATGTTAAAGTTACAGGAAGTGAGAAGTGTGTGCAGCAGCACAAACTATTGATTTGTGATATGGTGCTTAAAAAACAAGTGATGAAAAAGAGGGCTTACGTACCTAGGAGGAAAATATGGAAGCTGAAAAAGCAAATAGTAAGGGATGCCTTCTATAGCGAGTTGGGGAGAGTGGTGGCTGACCAGGGAGCTGTAGACAGAGGCGTTAATGAACAGTACAGAGCCCTCAAGAACAATTTCTTGAGAGTAATTGATGTAACATGCGGTTGGACAAGAGGACCACGAAGACATAAAGTAACTTGTTGGTGGGATGAGGGTGTAGAAGCTGCAGTTAAGGAGAAAAGAAGACTTTTCCGGGAATGGAAGAAGGGTGGTAGCAAAGAGGAATATTTGGCTGCCATGCAGAGGGCTAGAAGAGAGGTATACAGGGCAAAGTCTGAGTCACAGAGACTATTACTTGATAACCTAAATCATGGGAAAAGGAAAAATATGATATTTAGGGTGGCAGGTCAGGTGAAGAGGGATAATCGGGATATTATAGGTGAGCAGTGTGTGAAGAATGATGAACGAAGGGTAGTGGTGAACAGTGAGGATATTGAAGATGCATGGAGACAGCATTATAACCGGTTGTTGAATGAGGAGTTTGACTGGGACAGGGAAGGCTTGGAGCCAGCAGATCCAGTGTCTGGTCCTTGGCCTTTGATTGATGCTGCTACTGTGAGAGAGGCAATAGGCAGGATGGGGAAGGCAGCAGGTGTGTCTGGGTTGACTGCCGAAATGTTGAAGGCCTCAGGCGATATAGGGGTGAGGTTAGTCACTGACCTGATAAATAGGATTATTTATGAGTGTGTTGTCCCAGATGATTGGCTGAAGAGTATAATTGTAAATGTGTATAAAGGGAAGGGTGATGCCCTGGAAAGAGGAAATTATAGAGGTATAAAGCTTTTAGATCAGATAATGAAGGTAATAGAGTTTTAGAAGGTATGATTAGAGAAAGAGTGAATATTGATGAGATGCAGTTCGGGTTTATGCCAGGTAGGGGGACCACTGATGCTATATTCATTGTTCGACAGCTTCAGGAAAAATATATTGGTAGGAGAAGTGATCTTTATTTTGTTTTTGTTGATTTGGAAAAGGCCTTTGACAGAGTCCCTAGAGAGATGGTGAAGTGGGCAATGAGAAAGCTTGGCTTGGAGGAGTGGCTGGTTAGGGTGGTTATGGCTATGTATATGGGTACTCACACCCAGGTAAGAGTGAATGGAGAGTGATGAGTTTCCCGTGAATGTTGGTGTGCATCAGGGGTCATACTTGAATCCCATGTTGTTTATCATGGTACTTGAAGCCCTTTCAAATGACTTTAGAAACGGACTCCCGTGGGAGTTGTTGTATGCTGATGATTTGGTGTTGATTGCAGAGAATGAAAGGGAGGCGGAGGAAAGGTTTAGGAAGTGGAGAGATGGTATGGGGCACAAGGGTTTAAGGGTAAATGCAGATAAAACAAAAATGATGATATCTAGGGTTAGCGGTGGTACCGTCAAAGACGAGGGAGAGTGGCCCTGTGCGGTTTGCCACAAAGGCGTGGGAAGTAATTCCGTCTTGTGCGGTGTTTGTGATAAGTGGGTGCATAAGAGATGTAGTGGTATCAAAGGTAGACCGCGAGATAATGCTGATTTTATGTGTACGGCGTGTCGGGGAGAGCAGGTGGAGATTGTCAGACGCGAAAAGATTGAACTTGCTGGTGAATCTCTTCAGTGTGTGGAAGAGTTTTGTTACTTGGGAGACATGTTGTGTGCTGGAGGTGGGGCTGGAGCTAGCTCTGTGGCAAGGGTGAGAAGTGGTTGGAAGAAGTTCAGGGAGCTCTTGCCTCTCCTGACATTGAGAGGACTCTCCCTACGTGCTAAGGGGTCTTCGTATGCAGCATGTGTTAGGAGTGTAATGCTGTATGGTAGTGAGACCTGGGCAGTGAAGGAGGAAGATATTCCCCGGCTCAGACGTACAGAAATAACAATGATTAGGTGGATATGCAGTGCATCCCTGCGTCCAAGGCCTGGAGGGGCTGGGTTTACGATGGAAGAGTTGAGAGGTAGGATGGGACTGGAGTGTATTGGTGTTGTGATGAGGAAAGGTAGATTTTGATGGTTTGGACATGTGGAGAGGATAGGGGATGATAATTGGGTGAGGAATGTGAGAAGTGTTAATATTAGGGGTGGAATTATAAAGGGTAGACCAAGAAAGACATGGGATGAGGTCATTAAGTGTGACCTCAGGGTTAAGGGACTGAACAGTGAGGCTGCAATGGATTGTGCAGCGTGGACAGCCGCCATTAGGTGACCAAGGCCGACACATGCAAGCATGTTGGAGTCTTTAATAACGAAATGAAACTACATTTGTACTTGTTAAGTAATTTAGGTAGGTTTTCTCGTGTGTCGTCGTGAGCCACAGTGGCACTAGTTACTTGTATGTTTAAGACTGAATTAAGAATTCTGAAATACATGAAGTCTTTATCTGAACGATCTGCATCATTGATAGTTGTTGTTGTTGTTGTTTTGGTGGTGGTGGTGGTGGTGGTGGTTGATAGCTGTGGTGATGATTTTGTTGTTGTTACTGTTTTTGTTGTCGCAGGTTCATCTGATTATGAACTCAATAGGATGAATTTTAAAGCTGTCCTTTTCTTGAGGTCCAGCATAACCATTTCTGGGGACAGGGTGTTAAGGGACGTTTACTGGAAGGCAATGGAACTGCCCAATTATAGTATATCGATACCACATCATGAAGGCTTCCTTCTCTAATACCTCTCTTGCTTAATGACTTGTCAAGTGTCAACAGCACGTTTCTGTTTTGTTGTACTGTCACCATTTCAATGCATGAAGGCTGAAGAAGAAGAAAAAAAAAACTGATTTGTATTTTCTGCTATAAATAAAATGGTAAAAAGTACGTCAAGAATTATGGTCATATCGCTTTCACTTTATAGTATATTCATTGCCTAAGAGTAGCAAGAATAGTTAATGATAACAACTTTCTGTTATGAGCTGTTACAGACGTCCCAAAATAATCATGTGAATTACTTCAAGCAATTCACATGAGTGGCTGCGCGTGACAGAAATGATTGGAGAGAAACTGTGAATGAATAAATGATCACGCAGTCCTGAGGGGATATTCTCCCACATTTGGTCTGCTCAGTTGATCAGGTCAGGTGTGGGTAAGGGGATGGGTCCATTATGATGTGGCAGGGGTAAACCAACTCGTCTGTCAGGCCCAGCTGCGGATGTCACTGATTGCACTACGCAGTTGACCCTCGCGTGGTGTGGCACGTTGAAGATCTGTCCCTTCTCCCCTTGGGGCTGAGATGCAAATTAATGTGTTTGAGTGGATGAGTAACTTGGGAGTGTGTCGTCCTGTCTCGGCTACCTCTCTTTCCTTGGGGGAAGCAGCCTAGCTATATAGACAGACAGAATTACTTCGTTTTTATTTTTTTCTGAATCTGACTTTACATGCACCTCATAAGAGTATGTGGACTTGTGAACTATTTATTTTTTTCATTTGGGTTAAAAACACAATATTAATACACAGTTTACCCCTGGACACCTTTTCTACATTATTCATGTGTCCCCCAAATGATTACTAATATTATGACTCCAACAGTAATGATGCCCTAAGGCTGAAGAGGTCAGATACTAAATTATGTTATGGGCCTGTTTTATATCAATAAAACAAAAAATCTGCCTGCAGGAGTCATATGGAAAATTAGTCACTCTAATGTTAGTCTCGTAGGTCCCGCTGTAGGTGAAGGGTGAGGCTCCGACACCAGCAGCCTCTCCACTACAAAGGCCACACTGCCCAGGGTGATGCCCACCAGGAGAAGCAGCAGAGGTCCCTGTATATGGGTAATAGACAGATTCCTGAAATTAGTTTGGCTGTGTTCTGCTCCATCCTGCCCTTGCTGTTTTTTATCTTCCTTCTGTTTCATTTGACCTTCACGTGCAGCGGCTTCAAGTGTGTCCTTTTTCCACTGCCCATACAGACCAGCCTGAAAACAGAAAGTTGCAGTGGTGAGTCGTGGAAGAATAAATAGACTTCGCCAGGTCCCAATGTAGTAAATGTCCTACTTTTTATGTAAACTGTGTAGGAATCTCATACCCAACAGTATTATAACATTTGTATTTGCTCTTCTGTATTCTAATACTTTGGACATACAGAATTTATGCACAGTCACTCATTATATGGAAAGTGGTACATGCACAGTGTATAATGACAATACAACATGTTAAGAATCGATTTAACAATTTGTTCTACAACTGTGATAAAGCAAAATCATTAAAGGAGTAGGTGAGAATGATAGGGCAAAAGAAGGAGTGTGTATAGTTCTGAGTAAAAGATGGAAGAACATAAGAGAGTATTGATCAGTTGGGTCAAGGATTGTGTGGGTAAGATTGAAAGTTGGAATACAAATGTGGGTGATTGTGTGCGTGTATGTGCCAACGCAAGATCGTGCAAGCAGAGTGAGAGAAGAGTTCTGGACAGATGTGGAAGTGTCCATAGAAAAGTTTGGAAGGAATGAGAGAGTGTTTTTGATCGGTGATATGAATGGTAAAGTAGGGAATGTGAAGGTGGATGGAATAGTTGGTGAGTGGGATGTGCCTGCTGAGATAGATGAGAATGGCAGTGCGTTAGTGGACATTTGTGCTGGGAGGGGGTTAGCGATAGCCAATACCCTCCTCAGGCATAAAATGGCCCACAGGTATACATGGCGAGTGATGAGAAGGGTGGGTGGTGAACTGAATGAAAGGTAGGCAATGATTGATTAAGTGTGTGTGGATGAAAGGATCCGAAGATGTGTAATGGATGCAAGAGCTAATAAAGGTTGGGGGAGTGGATTTTCTGACCACTACTTGGTGGTAGCCAGAATCAAGATCCAAAAAAGTTGGAGAAATAGAAGAAGGGAAGGACGGGAAGAAGGAGCACTTGCAAGGAGAGAGGAAAGGTTACAAGAGGATGAGAAAAAGGCAGAATATAAGAGAGAAATGGAAAAACGATTGGGCAAATATGAATTGGAGCAGATAGGGGAAGTGGAAGGTGTGTGCAGGATATTCACAGCAGAAGTATGTGCATCATGTGATGTGGTGTGTGGGATGAAAAGAAGATGGAGGGGTGTTCAAGGAAAAACGTGGTGGAATGAAGAGGTAAGACAGGCCGTGGCAAAAAAGAAGAAAGCATACAATGAATGGATGAGAAATAGGAGCGTGGAAGAAGTTGAGAGGCGGAAGAGAGAGTTATACGTAGAAAGAAAGAGAGAAGTGAAAAGATTGGTAAGAGAGAGTAAGAAGAGAGTGGATGAGGAATTTGGAAAGAACTTGAGTGTAAAGTGGAAAGACTGTAAGAAAATGTTCTGGAAAGAGATGAAGAGAGTAAGACAGGGTGGAAGTAAAGTTAGCAGGGGAGTGAAAGATAAAAATGGTAGATAACTATTGGAGAAAGGAGAAAAAGTGAGCAAATGGAGAGAACACTTTAAGGAATTGTTGAACATAGAGGATGGAAGTGATGCATGTATAAGTGGCTGGGGAATGGCAGGGAGAAGGAGGAAGAACTCAGTAGGATAGAAATTGTGGAAGCAATGAAGAAAGTTAAATTGGGAAAAGCCCCAGGAATTGATGGAGTGTGTGGTGAAATGTTGAAGCATGGGGGAGAGATACTAGTAGGATGGATGTGGAAAATGTGCAGATTGGCCTGGGAGGAAGGTAGAGTCCCGGAGGATTGGAAGTCAGGTATAATTATTCCCTTGTACAAAGGAAAAGGGGAAAAAGAAGTGTGTGGTAATCATAGGGGCATTTGTCTTCTTAGTATAATAGGAAAAGTGTATGGCAGGGTACTTATTGACAGAGTTAGGGAAATAACAGAGGAATTAGTTGGAGAAGAACAGGGAGGGTATAGGAAGGGAAGAGGTTGTGTAGATCAGATATTCATTCTTAGATCTTTAGTGGAAAAGTTTCTAGAGAAGGGAAAGAAGTTGCAAGCGGCTTTCATGGATTTGGAGAAAGCATATGACAGGGTGGATAGACAAGGATTGTGGAAAGTATTAAGAATATATGGAGTAGATGGGAAGGTTTTGAATGCTGTGAAGGCTATGTATGATGGTGCTATGGCTGCAGTGCTTGTGGATGGTGAACTGAGTGAATTTTTCTCTTTGAAGGTTGGGTTGAAACAGTGATGTGTCATGTCTCCATGGTTGTTCAATCTGTACATGGATGGGGTAACAAAAGAGGTACGAAGTAGGGTAGTGGATGTTGGAGTGGCCCTAGTGAGAGAGGGTAGTGTCTGGAAACTCCCTGTACTGTTGTTTGCAGATGATACTGTGGTGTTGAGTGAAGACGAAGGGGAGCTGCAAGGCTTGGTGGATGAGTTTGGGAGAGTGTGTAAGAAACGGAATCTAAAGGTGAATGTTGGGAAGAGTAAAGTGATGGTCTTCGAGAGACGTGAATTCAGTGAATGTACAGCGAGGTTGGATGGTGAGAAATTGGAAAATGTGAGTACGTTTAAGTACTTGAGTAGTGTGATGAGTAAGGATGGAGGTTTGGAGGATGAAATGCTTGAAAGGGTACAGCAGGGAAGAAAAGTTGCTGGTTCCTTGAAAGCAGTGATAAGAAACAGAGAAGTGAGCATGGAAGTGAAAAAGCTACTACATGACAGTATTGTGATTCCAGCTTTACCGTATGGAAGTGAAGCTTGGGCGTTGTTGGATGGGCACAAGTCAAGAGTGAGAGCATTGAAAATGAGCTATTTAAGAGGAGCCTTTGGAGTCACATGGGGAGACGGGCTGACAAATGAAGAAATAAAGGAGCGTTGTGGTGTGGATGTGGATGTGATAGGAAGCGTTAGGAGGAATACACTGAGGTGGTGTGGCCATGTGGAGAGGATGGAGGGTGAAAGACTGACGAAGAGAGTGTATGTGAATGAGGTGGAGGGGGGGAGAGGGAGGGGAAGGCCGAGGATGAGATGGAGGGACGGGGTGGAGAGGTATATGAGAGAGGGGTGTGTGAGTTGAGTGCAGGGCAGTGGAATGGTGGGGGACAGGGCGACGTGGAGGCGATTTGTTTAGGCCACCCCGAACGGGATTGAGGTGTCTGGCAATAGATAGATAGATAGACAGATTAAATATAATGCATCGGTCTAGGCTGGTCGCTCCTGTATAGCATTCGGAATAAAGTGGTTTGGTGTGCAATAGTTTAGGCAACAGCAAAGATAACATTCCCCCCCCCCTCGTACTCACGGCCATATTACAAGTCAGACCCGATCACCTTCGGGTCCGATGACGATCGGGTATGGCTTGTAATACGGCCATCAGTGTTACCGTCAACACATTTTATTGGGCAGTTTGGACTATTTCGAGATATCGTAACGTGGCCTAAAATAATGTCGTCGCTACTTGTCTCTATGTAGCTAGCTTTTGAACAGTCAGGCCGCATCGTCAGGAATAATTTATTTATTTTATTATAGGGAATGTACTCTTCGTTTCCAGTTTATCCTTTTCTTACTCCTTGTGGAAAATGGTACATTTCATGTGAATCGTACAAGTACGATAATTAGTGCATTATTTCGTAAAAACTAAAATGATATCTTAGTGCAATGAAATCGGGGCCAATACTTTTAATGATGCAAAATTCTACATTAGCTACTGTATAATGCATCTAAAAAGAATGTTTGTTACTTTGTTACAGGGTGTAAATAGATAGTAGATATGCACTGTTTAAAATTATGAATCCTGATATATTTTCTTATTACAGTCAGTAAAAATATGTAAAACACTGGTGTTTAATCGCTGAACGGAGTCTTCTTTGGAACAGATTATCTCATTTAAGTCATATAGCTTTGGTTCAAGCATGAACCATATTACATTACCTGTACTGTATACAAGTAAATGTTAACAATCCTAAAAATTCTTAATAATCTTTTAATTTTATGCATTATATTCATGTTCTGAACTTTTAAAAATTATTATTCTTCGTTACATAGGCCGATATGGGACTAATGTGATTTATAGAGCCCTCTGATGTATTCCCATGTATCTCCACTGTTACTGGGGGATACAGATATAAATTTCAATAAATAACAAGTTGCGCTACATTTGAAGTATATGTCACGTTTTCAAGGGCCACCTACCACAGACTGACAATACTGTCTGTTTACAAACCTGCTCCTACGGTAACATGAAGAGCCATTGGAATAATCCGTTAACACTTCTTGTAAAATCCGTCTTTTATTAGGTTATGCTAATAAAAATCCTATGTAAAACATTATAAATCCCCGTGCATTCCAACTGCATATTTTGGTCATCAAAGAAAACTCATCACCATTTATGCCTCCCAAACATAGTCATCGTATAAGTAGTTTTCACCGATTTTCGCGTATAAGATCCCTGGGATAACACAATATAGGGAAATTTTTCTTAAGCAGACACAGAAAGAGAGAGAGAGAGGGGGGGAAGAGTTGATTCATTGATTAACTGAATATAATTAAAATCTGGCAGCGCAACTGCCAGGGTCATATGCCGCTGGACAGCAGTGTAAAAGACGCCGCAAATAAAATGTGCATATTCAAAGTAAAGTTAATACCCGTTAGTAGGAATAAAACACTGAATAAAACATAAATATAAAATATTAATTACTTATAAAAGTGGAAGGAGACCTGCCTCCTGAAGAAAATTAATAACATCAGTAAAATAGCCAGTGGCTCCCCCAAGCATCGAGGACAGACAGGAGGCACAATCTGCCCCTTTATGCCTATGCAGGAATCTCTGACGGAGGTCCCCCGGACGTGGACATTTGACCAGCCAGCAACGGACAGTAAGGGGAACAAGGCAATCATCACAGTACGATTGGGTTCCACCACTCATCAGGAACCCACGTGTAAGCCGAGAATGCCCAGTACGAAGCCTGGCAAGAGCCACCTCCAATCGCCGAGGCATGGAGGGGAGAACTCTTGGCACAACCACTCTCTCAAAGGTTTCTTTTAGCTTATTATGAGCAACATCATCCCTGTGTCTCTGCCAATATAAGGTGTGACATCAGAAGCAGGAAGCGGGTAGTTGGTTGGGAGATGTTGAGAAGACACAGGTTTAGCTAATGTATTTGCACTCTCATTGCCCACCACACCAACATGTGCAGGAACCCAACAGAAGTCCACATGTCGATCACGACCGCCAAGAAGAAAAAAAAAACCAAAGAATGGGATGCATTTAAAAACTCCAATGCAGACAGAGCACTACGGAAGTCATTATAAATCACAAAAACAGATTGGGGGAGAGAAAAATGATTTTGAGTGCATATAACATCGCAGTCAGTTCCGCTGTGTACACTGAAGTAATACCAGGAAGGCCACCGCCCCTACTAAAGGAAGGGAAGGCAACACCAAAGCCTACTTCAGTATCAGTCTTAGACTCATCAGTATAGATGGGGAAAGAACTCTTATGGGTGGAGGCACGTTTTAAAAAAGGAGAGAGGGACACCTGAAAAGGAAATGAGCCTTTTTAACAGCAACAGACCTACAAAATGTCATACGAGGGAGTAGCCAGATACCCACCCTTGGGATCCGATGTAGACAAACTGCCAGTCTCGGAATAGAGAGGACAATCATAACAGACCGGACCCTATAACCAAAGGGCTTCGGGAATCTATGCCGGGTGCCAAACAGAAGATTGTGAATCCTGGGAATGATGGCACAAGAAATTGAGTCCACAATGTGGTGAAGACAATACCAGCACCTCATCACCAATGACTAGTGCTGCAAATCCAAGGGAAGTACACCAGAATCCAACAACAAACTTGAAATCAGGGATGACCTGCATGGCCCAGTTGCCAGACGTACAACAGCATGATGCACAATATTTAACAATCGGACATGGGCATCTGTTGCAGAGGAGTAGGCCTCACACACATATTCACGTTTAGGAAGAATACGGGTCCTATGCAAGAGGAGGAGGGTCTGACAGTGAGCACCCCAAGAGGTATGAACCAAACCATCAAAAGACTCAAAGCTTTAAGATAAGTCACCTTAACTGAACGAATATGAGGATCCCAGGTTAGTGGTCTATCAAAAAGAAGGCCCAGAAATCGCGTCTTCCACACAAGATATTCTCCGACCATAGAGATACAAGTCAGGGTCTGGGTGAACGTCTCAAAGCCAACAAAAATGTTTAGCCACTGTCTAAGTTAAAGACATAAATTCTATTAAGAGCCAACTGCAACTTCCTCTCCATCAGAGACATTCTAGATGTGGTGAAGGAAATTGAGAGGTTGCTGACATATAGTAAGCCTTGTACACCATCAGGAAGTACACTGATTACGCTGCTGATGGCCACAGCAAAGAGAGTAACACTAAGGATACTTCCCTGTGGTACTCCATCTTCTAGTGCACGGGCATTAGAAAGCACTCCTCCCTCTCGGACCCTTAAAAAATGGTTAGACAAAAACTGCTGAATAAATATAGGCAGGTGCCCACGAAAACCAAACTCATGAAGAGAAAGTTAGATGCCATGACGCCAGGCAGTCATATGCCTTCTCCTGATCGAAGAAGACCGTGACCTAGTGTTGGTTAGTGAAGAAAGCCTCACAGGCAGAAGATTCCAAGGACAACAGTGCATCAGAGGTAGATCGCATTTTTCGAAAGCCATACTGGGCAGAGGATAGGAAGTCATCTCTCTCCAAAAACCACACAAGCCTAACATTGACCGTCTTGTCCAGAACTTTACATATACAATAAGTCAGAGAAATAGGCCATTAATTCGTTGCCTGTAGGTGGTCCTTACCTGGTTTGGGGATGAAGATAACTACAGCAACACCCAAACAGGCCGGAATCTCACCAGAACACCAGATTTTATTAACCCGCGCCGTCCCGAGGACGTACTTCCACGTCCTCACGTTTTGTCACAGCCAGTCCCGAGGACGTACTTCAACGTCCTGCAATTGCAAGGTTCATAATTTCCACAAATTTCAAAATTCGCGGGAGATTTTCGTTTCGCCCGGGTACCCAAGCCTCCCCTACCTGCCGCCAGGCGGGCAGCGTCCTAGACCCCGCGTGACCCGCGCTCGCCCTTGTCTCGGTCACTCACCTGCCAGCAGTGACCCAGGTCAGACATGGCGCGGAAAGGTCTCTCAGATGAGCAAATTGCATCCGTCCTGGAAGCCTTCACTGGAGACAGTGATTCTCCACTCGATGATGATGTGGTGGATCGCGATTACGTCCAGCCAGAGGAAGAAATAAGTAGCAGTGATGAGGAGGTCCCTTCGCCCCGAAAAACGCGGTATGTGACATACCGTAAGGCAAGGGAAGGCCAGGCTGCTCCCCAACCACGTGCACAGCTATCTCTCCATCACGATTCTGATCAGGACGAGGATGAGGACGATGAGGATGACGGAGGCCTAGGACGTGATATCGCCGAGTGGTTGGGAAAGGAAAAAATATCACCACGTGGATCAGAAGGTGGGGCGAGACGACACCTAAGGTATGGTTCAAGTACTTTGTCTGGGGAAGTAGCAAGTGGTGTGGTGGGATTGCTGGGAGAAAGGGAAAGTGTTGTGGCGGCAGCGCGGGGTGAAAGTGAGTGGTGTGGGGGTAGTGCGGGGTGAAGGGGCCATTGGTGGGAGGGAGGCAGCACGAGCACATGGTGCTCGTAGGCCTAGGGGAGAGGAGGTTGAGTCACTCCCCAGCACTTCTTTTGCCCCTGAATATGCCCAAACTTCCTCCCCACAGCCCCAGGATGTGGGGAAAGGAAAGAAAGGGAAGGGAAAGGGTAAAGGAAAAGGGAGAGGGAAGAGAAGTGCGAGTGATGAGAGGCGCCGCTCTCCACCTCCCCAACCTCCCCCACCACCCTCACCTCCCCACCCTGACGAAGGGGACGATGGTGACGTGGCTGGAGACGGTGGTGTCACGTGGAACTGGGAGGATGGGAGTAATTTTACTCCCATCATTCACCAGTTCACTGAGGAGTGGCGGTCAGGTTGCACGGCTCCAGGTGTAAATGCTGGGTCGTCACGTTTAGATTTTTTCAATTTGTTTTTTGATGAGGCGTTTGTTGGGCGCATAGTAGAACAGACGAATAAATTTTCACAATCCCAGCGCCTTGAAAGTGAACGCCTAGGAACCACAAGCAAGCATGCAGAACAGTATGACTTTCCCGTGACTATATCAGAGATGTTCCTATTTTTGGCCCTGGTAATCTTGATGGGTGTGGTGAAGAAAAATCAAATTCCTGCCTATTGGACAACGGACCCAATCATCCTAACACCTTTCTTTGGAAAGGTGATGGGTCGTAATAGATTTCAGTTTATTCTCGGCCGCCTCCACTTTTTTGATGCAGATGATCCAGCCAATGCAAATAACACCGATAAAATGAGGAGAATTAGGCTGGTATTTGATCATTTACGGGAAATGTTCCGCTCCTCATTTTATCCCTACAGAGACCTCGTCATAGACGAGAGTCTTGTGTTGTGGAGAGGCAATATTTCCTTTAGGCAGTATATACCCAGCAAGAGACACCGTTTCGGGTTCAAGATCTTTGTTATGTGTGACTGTAAGACTGGTTATGTGCAAGACATAGTCTTGTACACGGGCGCACAGACAGATATAATAGAAGATCGGAGTATAGGACTCTCTGGGCCGTGGTGAAGACAATGATAGAAGAGTACCTTCATCGTGGTCATGTTTTGTACCTGGACAACTGGTACACTAGCCCTCTTCTCGCTAGGTTCCTCCACCAACACGACACCGGAGTCTGTGGTACAGTCAAGAGAAACCGTCGCCATATGGTCAAGATAGGGAGGAAACTTGACAAGAATGAGGTGGTTTTCTTCCAGGCCAATAACATCCTTGCAACCCTGTGGAACCACAACAGGGAAGTTTGCCTCCTATCAACTGTTCACAGCCCCCTGATGCACCGCACAGACTCCGTGGATCACCGTAGCGAGAGGAGGCGCAACGTATGGAAACCAGAGTCTGTACTTGCCTATAATCTGAACATGAGGCAAGTTGATCAGTCAGACTCGATGATTTCAAGTGTTGACTGTGCCAGGACAACGATGAAGTGGTACAAGAAACTCTTTTTCCACTTGCTCGACATCACGGTCCTGAATGCCCACTACCTGCACGCAATGACCACCGGAGTATCCGAGACCTTTGAGGGGTTTGTGAGGGAGCTGGCACGTGAAATAATCGCCAAGCATGCCCAGGAAAGATCCCCACACCGCCCCCGCGCCCCCCGTGCTGCTCAGACTCCCCTACGTCTTGCAGCCCGACACTACCCCAGCGCAATCCCTTCCGAACCAAACCGTCGTAAACCCCAGCGTCGCTGCCATGTATGTAAGCACTCGACAGTCAGACCATCAACGCAGAGAAAAGACACAAGATACGAGTGTGTCGAGTGCAATGTTGCGTTGTGCCTTCAGCCTTGTTTCAAGGAATACCATAATCTCGTACACTTCTGAAACTGTGTGGGAAGGCGAAATGACGCTCATGATAATGGTAAGGCCAGTCAGTAGGTGCTAAGTGAAATATAAAGTTGAAACGGGTGTTATTTTTCCAGAAAAGTAATGTATAAGATGAGAATTAGTGTAAGTGGAAAGAATTGTTATCAAAACTACACCCACTGTGTAAATCTGGTCAGTAAATATGTGATAGCAAGGAAATAAAGTGGAAACGGGTGTAATGTTAGCATGGAAAAAACGTATAAGTTGAACATTACTGTAAGTTGTCATAATTGATGTCACGATTACACCCACATTCTGGTCAGTAAGTATGTGATAGGAATTATATACAGTGGATGATGTTGTAATGTTAGTAGTAAGGTATTTTATAAGTTGATTACTTGTGTAAGATGAAACAAATGATATCGCGATAACACTCCCTATGTAAGTACGCGCAAATATGACGCTAAGTTCCATCTTACGTTCAGAAATGATGTAATATCAATTATATCAAGTGTTTACATGTGCAATGTTAGTGTAGAATAATTATATAAGTAAAAAAATAGGTTGTAAGTTGAATCAGTTGCCATAGCGACTTCACCGTGTGTGTTACTATGCGCTATTATTACGCTATATATTTACGTAAGGCCTGAAATAATCTCAAAACAGTTCTATAAAGTTGAAAAGTGTATAATAATATCAGAAAGGTATTATGTTAGTAGAAAAAGCACAATACGAGTTGAAACATCAGTCACAGCGAGTTCACTCACTACGTAAATTAGCGCTAGCATTACCCTAAATGTTATCAAAAGGCCTGTGAATACGTAAAAACAGTTCAATATAATGTAAAATGGTATAATGTTGTTGTAGAAGTATTATGTAAGTAAAAAAAATTATATGTATCATGATTTTAGAATGTTAGCGATTCATGGGAACCAAGTTGGCCGATTTTGCTCGTTTCTCACGATGGTACAATGGTTATTTCTGCTCTATTTTTGTATAAAATCCAATATACTCTTTTATCACATGTTTTTATGTTTGTAATAAATTCATTTCTACTTACTTTCATTGGTTTCCCAAACTTATAATACCATAGAAAACGTTTGATGCTCACACCGCATAGGGAGAACACGGGGCCAGGTGGGACCATCGCATACCTGGTTAAGCTAATTAGGGACCCCAGGGACCACTTTCTTTGCCACCGGCCATTGTTTCTGACCAAAAGCGAAAGTTTAAGCAAAAAAAAAAAGGTCGAAAATTGCCCGGGATTGGGGGGTACCAGTGGTCGAAAAGTTGCCGGGACGGGGGGGGTTAAACAATGAAAACAAAAACGAAAGGGACTCATCTGACAAGTGACATAAAAAGGCATAAGGAATATCTTCACGACCAGGAGAGGAATCATGGCACTGTGACAGAGCTGCATGGAGTTCAGAAATAGAAAAAGGAGCATTATAAGACTCTCCCCCACAAGAGAGAAAACTGAAACCACATGACTCTAGGCGCTGACGATGACAAGCCGAAGGGGTATCTGCATGCTTTTGACACACTGCCAGAATGATCAACATAAAACTGCAACAGCAAAAGGATCAGCCACAGTTCCACCTCCAACAGATAAAACAGGAGGGGAGGGAGCAGTACATTTCCAGAAATTTTCCTTACCCGGTTCCACACCTGAGTGAGGGATGTCCTCGAACCGATGAAGGAAAGATAATCCTTCCAGGAAGAATACCTGGCCCCTTTTAAAACTAGCCTTATATGAGCTCGTGCCCTGTGATAAGCCACCAAATACTGAGGATCCCCACAGTGACGAGAAAGTCGAGAAAAGATGACTCATTTGCCTCTCTCTGCAAAACTCCAATCAGAGTTCCAGGAAGGAAATGGATATTTAAGAAATTGATCCCTCGTTCTTGCAACAGACAATAGGGCTGCTGAGTGCAACACGTCAGTGAAATATGACACCGCCTCAGATGGACACCCAAAATCATTGACAGATAGGGAAATGGAACTTGATTCCCTAAAACGTGGCCAGTCAGCCCTCTCCAGAAGCCAGCGAGGAAGATGAGGCTGAGGTCCACCTGCACTAGCAGTTAAGAGTAATGGAAAATGGTCACTGCCATACAGGTCTGGCAACACATCCCAGCTAGAATATAAAACAGCATCAGCTGAGCATAAGGACAAATGAATGGCAGTAAAAGTTCCAGTCTAGCTATGGAAATAAGTCATTTTATCGGAGCTAAAAATGCCCAACTCCTCATCTTCCACTAAAAAGGCCAGCATTCCACCCCGAGGGTTGGCCTCACTGTTTCCCCATAGTTGATTGTAACCATTTATATCTCCTAGTAACAGAAAGGGAGAAGGAAGGCCATGAATAAGGCGTTATTGATCCACCCTTTCAATAGTAGCCCTACGAGGAAAATATATGCTGCAAACTGTATACTGCTGACGTAAAAACATCAGGACAGCAACAGCCTGCAGGGGAGTGGAGATGTCCAGATGACTGAGTGGAATATCCTGGTGAAGGAAGATAGCAGCACCTCCATATTGACCTCGGCCCAGCACAGGATCAGAATAAAAGGCATGGTAGTCAGAAGGACCAGAAGGAACATCATCTCCTACAGTGGTCTCCTAGATGCACATGCAATGAGGATTAATTGAGAAACAAGATGAAACAGTTCCTCATAGCTAGCAAGTAAATCCCAACAGTTCCATTGGATGATGGAACCCATAGTGGAGGGATGATGATTAAGTGCGGGACTGTACACCTCCTGACAAGTGAGTGGGTTTGGACTGATCCTTAGGAAGGCTCTTGGGAAGAGACTGCCCAGCACCAGGAACCTGCACCCTATGTCGAACATCTGTGGGCAAACGTGAGGACGAAGAGGAGAAAAGTTTTACAACACTCTTCCTCTGAGGTGGAATACCACTTGGCTTGGAAAATGGTTTGGAAAGTGGCTTGGAGGCCTCCTTGGGAGATGTAGGACAGCCAGTGCTAACATCAGAAGCCCCAGAAATGGAAGGATGACATTGTACAGTATGTTTCAGAACTGAAGCACCAATGGTCTGTCCAACACCATCCCAAGGTAAGGACCTGACAACAGGGGAGCCATCAGCTACAGCTTCGACCTGGTTAGACCCCTCAGCCTCCGGGACAGAAGGAGCAGAAGAGAGGTCGACACAAGGTTCAACAACAGTGACTGAACAATCAGGTGCAGCTTCCTCCTGGTTAGACCCCTCAGCCTCCGTGGCAGAGGGAACAGAAGAGAGGTCGGCACAAGATTCGATAACAGAGACCTTTGGTGTCCGGTCTTCTGGTTCAGAGAATTCTGAAGAACCACAGTGACATTTGCCAGATACTGTACAGATGAAGCCACAGGCATACTGGACAAGGCAGGAGAAGGGGTCAGGTCAATGTGTATATCCCCCACCACAATGGAAGTGCGCCAACAGTCACTGAAGTGGGAGCGGAAGCAGTTGGAGTAGCAGGCGGGTGAACATCAGTTCACAAACAGTATGAACCATGGGGACAGCATCCCACAAAGCACTAGGTGATAAACTGGTCACTGCATTCAGTCAAGGCCATCTCTGACACAGGACACTAACATTCCAGAAAGGGCAGCAGCATAAGTAACCCCAGATTGGAAGAAGTGAGACTGAGCTCTTTTCTTAGCCTCAAGAAATGAAACTTTTTCAAGTGTTCGAATTGACAAAATCTCCTTTCCTAGGCAGCAGTGAGGGCAGTTTCTAGAATTTACAGCATGAGGACCTCCACAGTGACAGCATTTAAGAGGTCCTGGACAGTCACTGGTATGGTGTGGTCTGCCACAGGAGACAGACTCCAGAAGGTCTGTCAGTGCATGGTGGCAAAATCGGCTGACGTGTCCATATCCTTGACGCTGGAAACCTCTCTTTGGGGTGGGCATGTATGGCTTAATAGGAAGTGAGAGGCAAGCCAGCTTCACAGAAGTAGGTAAGGTCAACTTGATGAAAGTCAGGAACAAGGTAGGAGTCAGGGTCAGGACACCATAGATTTTCTTCTGCAGTCGCTCAGCAGCTACCACAAAAGAAGATCCTAGTTCCTCCTTTGGGTAGCGGAGGAGGTCACGTGAAAAAACTACAGCTTTGCATCTGTTAAATGTGGCATGCCTAGCAGACAACTGCAGCACCAGAAAAAGAAGTCAGAGCTTGTAAGCAGGTGCTCTCTTCTGGGGAGGACACCTCAGTAAGGATGCTTCCATCCCCATGGGAACAGATCTTAGGTTCCCTACCACAAGCTGAGATGATACCATGGTGGAGATTGAAACTGTCAGTATCTGGTATTGAGCTGCCCACAGGGTTCTTCATTATGAGATTCTTTGCATTGGATTCTGGCACCGTGTCTTTTGGGCCGAACCCCAGACCTCAAACCAACCCAACGTGACCCTCTCCTAGTCCCAGTAGGATGCTGGGGCAGAAAAGGAAAGTCTCCAGGGGTCTGGAAAGGATCCAGAACGGCTATGAGAGTGGAGGATCCTAAAGAAAGTCCAGAGAGAGAGAAAGGCTGTGTTGTCAACATTTTTCTTCAAGGAATCCATATATATTGCCAAAAAAAAAATTCATTCCCCCACTCCTCCACTCATCATGGAGCCCAACAAAGGGAGGTCTTATGCCAGGGACAACACCACTAACGGCCCCAGAGGCAGCAGAAAAGTATACGTGGGTAACCACTGGGGGACCTGGTCAAGGGTGACTCCAGGACAATAGGAGCCATCAGGCTCCCCCCCCCCCAGTGCCCACTTGACCCTAGCCAACACATGACCAGCCGACTGACATGGACATGCCCAACCAGGCCACCCGTCTAGCCAGAACAAGGGACCAAAGAGGTGTACTGCTAGTTGCAGGTGCATCATGCAGCATAACCCAACCCCCAAGACTCCTGTCTCCCAGCATTACGGGACGCCACGCACGGCGATCACTTGGGGAGGCAACAGTACCGCCCTAGATGGCAAATGTGCAGGGACTAACATCACCAGCAAAAGACTCCACCAGTGATGCAGGGGGTGTTTGGTCCACGAGGCCAACAGAAGCTGAACCCTACAAAGGTAGGCATGCCTTCAGAGTAGGTGGCACTGCCAACCACGCTAAGCCCCGCCACCACATCAAGGTGATCACCCCTCAGTGGGGAGATGGGGGAGGGCTTTCCAAGAAGAAGTGGTACCTCAGAAGGTCTTATGACCTGTACCTCAGAGGTACCAGGAATGAATTTTCCAGATATAAGTTGTTAATCAATTAGTGAGAGGAAAGTATAACAGAGATAAAGGCTCTTTCCACCCACCTCCTCCACCTGTGAAACGGGTACGTAAAAGGAAGTACACCTAATCCGAGGGAAAAAGGAGGGGCTATTAAATTAGAAGAAATGTTCAATCAACCACGACGCCAGTCTGGCACGACCTTGAACTGCTCTGTCGAAGAAGTATCAACTACCTGTGCTGGTAGATGATTCCAGATACAACAGATCTTATTCGTGAATAAAACTGCCTAATGTTTCATGTGGAATCATCCCTAGAGGGGTATCAACAACCAGTTCAAATGGAGTAACAAGGCTATTATAATAAAAGTTTATTAATCACTAGGTAGTGTTGAGAGGAAAATGACACAATAAATAGGTCAGTTATATATTCGTCTTACAATATGGTTTTCTCTTTACATGCTGATTATTTAACATAATTATGGAATTAGAGGTTGATATTCATACTTCCTCATAACACACACTGTTACCAGACCCATAAACAGAGCTGGGATGCTACAGACCAGTAATTATTTTTATCGTCCGGTTTTAGCAATGCAAGGTGCTAGAGTTTGTGTGTGTGTGTGTGTGTGTGTGTGTGTGTGTGTGTGTGTTCTTACCTAGTTGTATCTTTACAAGAATGAGTCAAGCTCGTATTGTCCCGTGTTTTAAACCATTTTTACCATATATGTATTTAAATTTATGGATTGTTTTGGCACACACTATTTTATTCGTCAATGCATTCCACTGATCGAGTGCTGTGTTTGGGAAACTGAATTTCCTTCCGTCCTTATCACCTCTCGTTTTGTAAAGTATTGTACAGTGTCCACTTAATGGTGCTGCCCCACAGGGTATATACTCATTTACGTCTGTTCTGTTTTCCTATGATGCATTTACATAACATAATCTTGTCTCCTCTTTCCATTCTCTCCTGTAATGTTGATAGATTTAATATTTCGAGTCTTTCTTCATATCTTACGTCCCTTAAATTTGGTGCTCATCTTGTAGCTGCTCTTTGTATCTTTTCAATGTTAAATATGTTTTTTTTTTTTTTTTTTTTGAGATGTGGATTCCAGACTACTGATGCATACTCCAAAGTTCGTCTGATGAATGATGTTATTATCTTTCTCAGCGTGTGTTCATTTATATATGTGAATGCTACCCTAATATTAGCAAGCACTGAGTAAATGTTCCTTGCTTTTTCATTAATGTGGTCAGCAGGTGATAGTCTGTTATTGATAATCACTCCTAAATCCTTCTCTCTTTCTGATGTGTGTAGGGTTAAACTTCCTAACTTACAGTCCCAGTCTGGTCTTTTTTTCACATTTACCAAATTTCTTACATGGCATTTGCCCAAACTTAATTCCAGTTGCCATCTATTTTCCATTCATGAAGCTTATTAAATTCCTCTCGTAGCTCTATGCAAGAGTCTGTGTTTGTAATTTCTCTTTGCACTTTTGCATTATCAGCAAACATTTCTATGTAGCTTCCATTTCCAATGTTGCTTTCTGTCATTTGTATATGGTAAAAACATAACTGGTGCCAGCACCAAGCCCTATGGAACGCCACTTGTCACTTCTCTCCATGATTAGTAATTTTCCCTTAGCACTGTTCTCATTTCCCTTTTACTGAGAAAATCTTGCATCCAATCGTGCAGTTTACCTTGGATTCCTCCTTGATTGTACAGTTTCCATAAAAGTCTTTTGTGTGGTACTGTCAAAGGCCTTCTTGAAATCCAAATACATGCTGTCTACCCAGCCATCTCTTTTCTGTATTATTTCTGCAAGTCTTTCTTAGTAGGTTAATACTGTAGGTTAGTAACACATGATTTTCCCTTTCTATAATCATTTGTCCTTCTGTTAGCGTGTTGTGTTTTTCCAGGTGATTTACCCAAATTCTTTGTGTCAGTTTTTCTAATATCTTGCTTATGACCCTGGTCAGTGTTACTGGTTGGTAGTTAAGTGGATTTTGTATACAGTAAAAGTCCATTAATCCGAACACTGATAATCCAAAAATCCCAATAATCCGATTTTTTGAAGAAGGCTGACAAAAACTCCAAAAGTAAAATATAAATAAATTTAAAATTTCAAACTGGGCTCCAAGTGCGCTGAAATGCCGAGTGATATGGTCATGGAAGTTTCATGGAAGGAAGCTGCTGTATACTTTGATAAACTGGTGCATTTCGTTGAACAAAATAATCATTACAATGGGGCAGAGGTGATCAATTTCCTTATCTTGCAAAATGAAATTCCACAAGAAACGTGTGCAGGCTGTCAGGCAGGCTGATATCCGTGACTACCTGAAGTGCATGAGCAACCAGGCAGGTAAATCCAATGATGGTTTCGGGAGAATTCGCTATCAAGTCAATTTGCCGTCACAACAGTAACAAGACAATTCGCCGTCAGGAGATTTCGCACCCTGGACGATTCCCCATCATTCTATAAATATATTTATTATTGATCAATTGGTACTTTAATAACTAATTTTCAGGGGGATCTATCAAAGTCTGTGTTCATTCAATAGTGCAGGCTTTGGATATCATTTATAAGTTGCACTTTTAGACAATAAATAACTTGTTTCTACAGTACCTCGCAGTAGTTGACTTTGAATTATATTCTAGTGTCACTCATAGCTGTGTTCATTGATTTCCAGTGGTACTACAATATCCTGGGTATATTTTAAAACGATTTTGAAGAGGTACAAGTATTCAAAAACTAGTGTACTTGCTAAATAAACTGATATGTAAATAAACAACGAGGAATTGTCCATATTGTGACAGCGAATTGTGCTTTTAAAATACGTGCATATTATTATTAACCCTGGACTTACTCTCTTTAATTGGATTTACCTGCCTACAACTGCTGTTTTCAACACTACGCATTACTGGTGAGTTATACATCCCATAACATCTCTTAATTTACCAATTACAGTTGATGTCTTCAGTAAAGTGTGTGGAACGACCCACCACCTTCTTTCGTTGTATTAGCACTCTGTACCTTTTACAACAGTAAATATTTCAAGTCAATTCAGTAATACATTAACCCCTTAACCGCGGGGCGTCACTTTCGTGACACTTGGGAGCAAGGGATCATACCGCAGGCCGTCGATTTTGTGATTCTGTATTATTTTCAATTCACCCGGGCTTCCAAGTGGGGGCTTGTATCATCTATCAGTACTGCCAATGTCCAACACTAGTCAGCACTCCTAATCTCATCAGTACTCCCATCCATTGTTGACAATTTAGCCATTTCTCCCCGTTCTTGACTCCCCTCCCTACCCCCCCTCCATTACCCTATCCTCTCGCCTGCCCAGCCATGCTACGCTAAGTAAATCTTCCCTGGAATTTTTCACTGATTTCATCCATTGAAATAAGCCCTATGTCATATTCTTATACCAAATAATATATACAAGAAAGAAATAAGGTAAGTGAGAGTGCCATACACCTGGAATTGGCTAATTATCACCTGACAACACCTCACGTGCACTCGTTCGCTAATTTTCGCTGTTTTTTTCCCCTTGAAATATGCCGTATAATCTATTTTCGTAATAAATATACATGTAAGGAGGGAAGGGAGAAACCTAAGTGATATTTACATTCACCTGGAACTACCTAATTTATAATGTATTGTCTAGATTTCCTGCCAATCATATCAGTGCTACACAAAGCTGTTTCAAGATTTATCATTGGTAGCTCTGATTAAATATCTCCTAAGTAGGCCTCTAATCTATTTTCGTAATAAATATACATGTAAGGAGGGAATGGAGAAGCCTAAGTGATATTTACATTCACCTAGAACTACCAAATTTATAATGTATTGTCTAGATTTCCTGCCAATCATATCAGTGCTAGACTTAGCTGTTTCAAGAAGTAATATTGGTAACTCTGAATAACCCCTAAACAGGCCTCCAGGCTAGCTCTGCGTTATCAGTTCACTCTCACCTTCCGAAGCGAGAGTACGTATGTTTCTTCTTGCTGACTTCAAGGCCTTTTTTCACCCCCATGCAAATGGCCCTGTGACCTTTACCCCCTACTAAACCTCGTGTGGAAAGAGGTAAAGGGCTGACAATTGATAAAAGAGTGACTACGATCTTTCTATTGAGTAAAACAGTGCAAGTGGAATTGTAAATAATGTGTAAACAGCAAGTGAAAGTAATGAATGTAAATATACGTGAACAATGGAAAATAGTTTTATAAGTTATTTCAAGTGACAGTGCACAACACAGTGTAAATAAAATAGAAATGTAAATAACGTAAATAAAATAGAGAACGTAAATAGAAATGTAAATGAGTAGTATTATAAGAATACGAGTATATACCCTAGGAGTAATGAAAGTGAAAGTTTCACTCTAGCATGTCTGAATGCTATGAGTTATGAGAGTGAAGATGAAAGTGACATTCACTCTCAATGCCAGTATACAGGACGAGAAAGTGAATGCTACGTATTTTACTGAAAGAAATTGAATCCCTACAGTGACAATAAACTAATACTACTGATGGAAACTTATGGATAAAGACTGTAGATATATATAAGTGTTATATAGTAATAGAAATATAAAGTGTGAGGGGTTTTATGAATAATAAATGACAGAGTAACAAAAGCGAACTAGTGCCAGTGCGACGATCAGACGCGCTCGTAATTTCCATTGCTTTCACAGTGTTTCTTTTTTAGTATGGATCCCAAACTACTTGAAAATTGTAGAATAGTGTTTATAGTGTTTGTATCTGGCTGTGGTAATCATATTACGGGTTGTCGGGAAGTGTAAAGTGGAGACTTCGTTACCCTACTTCAGAGGTCTCCACAAGTCCTACGGTAACCGATGAAGGTTCAACAATCATTCCAGGAGAAAGCTGAAGGTATGTGCCATAAGCATATGTAATTTTATTATTCTAGGACTAATAACTGATTTTTGGCAAATATTTTTTGAGAGTCTGTCGGAGCCCAAATAACCCCGCGGCACACACAAGTCATTGGTAAACAAGCCCGCGGTGTAGGGGTTAAGTAAATTTTTTTTTGTAATATGTAATGTTAATATGTCCCATATTGTATTATGAAGGAATGAAAAGTGATCCATTCGGTAAAGTTTCAGTTTAAACATGAAATTAAGTGTCTTAGGGGTCCCACCCAAAAATCCGAAAACTCTGATAACCCGAATGATTCTCGGTCCACTGCCATTCGGATTAATGGACTTTTACTGTATTTACTTTCTTGAAAAGGGGCACAGTGTTTGCTTTCTTCCAAATATCACGTAGTTTTCCTTTTCTTAAGGATTATCTGAATATTAATTGTAATGGACTGCTTAGCACTTTTCCACGTTCCTATAACACCCAACACGAAATCTCGTCAGGGTCATTGGCTTTTCCCATGTCTAATTTCCTCATTTCTCCCTTGACCTCTTGTTTTGTTATACGTATATTTGTTAATATTTGTGGGCATGCTTGTTCGTCTTCATCTCTTGCAAATCTACGTTCATGAGTAAAATCTGACTGGAAATCAGTGTTTAGTACTTCACATATATCTTCTTCATTGATACAGATTTTCCCCTCATCCATGACAGATTGTATTTTATCTTTTGTGTATGTAACTGTAAAACAACTTCGGCTGATCAGTACTTTCATTAACAATGTCTTCCCCAAACTGCCTTCAAGCTTCTCTCCTCATCGTTGTATAATCATTCTTTGCCAGCATCTAGTTTTTACACGCTCCCTCACTTTTATGTCGGCTGTATCTGATCCACACCATATCTCTTTTCTCTTTTGCATTTTTAGTCAGTACTGAACCAGTTCTTTATCCTTGTTTCCGTGTCTTTGTGCAATGGGACATAATTATTATTTTTTTATTGCAAGGAAAAAGGAACCAAAGGCCAAGAGCCCACAAACCGTTCCTTCACAGAAAAAAAAACAAAAACAATACAAATGAGAGCCAAATTCAAGATCCGTTCATTTCGAGATGCCTGGACACACTGCGTTTGAAAGACTGGAGATCATAGGAAGTAGGAAATACAGACAGAGGGAGACAGTTCCAGACTTGACCTGTTGCATAAATGAAGGACTGGGAGTAACGGTTAACTCTTACATTAGAGAGTTGGACAGAAAAGAAATGAGAGTTTGCTGCTGGACGGTTGCCACGCGGCTGTCGTAGAGGTGGAGGGATGCAAGCAGACGGTTCAAAGGGGCAGTGGCCATTGAAGTAGCGATAGGAAAGAGATATAGATGCAACAGTGCAGCGAAGAGACAGAGATTGAAGGAAGCCAGTAAGAGGAGAGTTAATGAGACAAAAAGCCTTTGACTCAACTCAATTGAGAAGAGCTGTACGTGGGGAGCCTTCCCACACATGAGACTTGTACTCCACACAGGGGCGAATAAATCCCGTCCATAAGGTCAACAACTGTGTAGGAGTAAAGAAGGTACGGAGTCGGCTTAGCACACGTAATCTCTTGGAAGCAGATTTGACAAGAGATGTAACATGATCTTTCCAAGATAAGTCCCGAGTGAATTAAACCCCAAACATGTTCAAGGATGATGCAGGATTTAGCTGGATTTCATTAAACATTAGTGGGTACTCCTATGGAAGATTTTCTCAGGTTGATAGATGTAAGAACTGAGTCTTTGATGCATTAAAAACAAGATTATTTTTACCTCAGTCAGAGATACGAGCCAAGTCAGACATTACGTGTACCATAGCCTCATCCCTTGTTTGTTGAAGTAACTCCTGAGATGGACGTTGCGGGAACTGAATGGAAAGGTGAAGGTTTGAATCATCAGCATACGAGTGACTAGGGTTAGATGTACAACTTATGTCACTGATGAATAAAATGAAGGGAGTTGCTGATAGGACAGAGCCCTGAGGAATACCACTGTATATTGACCTAGGAGAAGAACGATGGCCGTCTACAACGGCGTCTATAGAACGACCAAAGAGGAAGCTATAGATGAAGGCACAGATAGAAGGATAGAAACTGTATGAGGGTAGTTTGTAAATTAAATATTTATGCCAGACTCGATCGAAAGCCTTTGAGATGTTAAGTGCAAAAGCAAAGCTTTTGCCAAAGTCCCGAAAGGACGATGACCAGAAGTCTGAAAGGTATGTGGGGAGATCGCCAGTGTAGCATCCCTGACGGAACCCATACTGATGATCAGAAAAAAGGTTGTGATAGGAAAGATGCTTTATTTTTTTTTTTTTTTTAAGAATTAACTCGAAAACGTTTGAGACTCAGGATGTTAAAGCAATTGGACGCTAGTTATAGGGTTAGGAATGGTTTTTGGGACTGGCTGAACAAGAGCAAATGTCCAGCAAGAAGGAAAGGTACAAGTTGACAGACAAAAGCGAACGGGTTTACCTAGGCAGGGCGTAAGCACAGAAGCACAGTTCTTGAGGACAATAGGAGGGACTCCATCAGGCCGTTATGCCTTGTTAGTATTGAGGCCAGTGATGACAGAAAATACATTAGCTAACGAAATTTTAATGTCAGCCATGAGGAAGTCAGAGGGGACAAGTGATGGAGGAACAGCACCAGAATCGTCTAAGGTTGAATTGAAGGAGAAAGTCTGAGTGAAGTGATCTGCTTTGACAGCAGAAGAAATAGCTACAGAGCCATCAAAGTAGATAATCGGAGGGAAGTATGATGAGGTAAAGTTGTTAGAAAGCTTTTTGGCAAGGTGCCAGAAGGAGAAGGATGAATTCGAGATGAAGAGTTGAGAGCACTTAGTATGGATGAAACTAATTTTAGCGAGCAAAGAACAGACTTGGCATGATTCCGGGCAGAAACATAAAAAAGATGTGCTTCAGGGATGGGTTGACTCTGGTACCTTTTATAGGCCCTCTCCTTGTTGTGGACAGTGTAGTGCCCGGAAGTGATAATGAGTTGTATTTAGTTCATTTTATATGACCTAAAGTTCGGTTAGTTGAGAGAGTGTGGCCTGGGCATGGCTGTTTCCATGGGGACGTTACCAGAACATAGATTAAGTTACCTAGTTCCTAAGTCACTTTTTTTTCTACTGTAATTTACTAGTATTAAGTCTCTTTATAATATAAAATCTCGAGTGAGATGGGAACATGTGCCTTTGGTCACGTGATCCAGCATAATGTACGCGTGCGCAAAGTGATGTAAAGCACGATAATTTTTATGGTTTTTCAATGTAAGGGTATAAAGAGAGAGGTGTTGCTGAGTAATTATTGTAACTAGAGAATTTTTTTTTTAGTAATCGATTGTAAAGGGAAAGACATCACACTGAGTCTATCACGCGTCTGGAATAATTAAAATGTGAAATTACGTTCGCCATCATCCCCACCTCCCCCTTTGCATACGCAGTTTTGGTGTGTCTGACTCGCTCACCGGCCGTGGTAGGTGGCAGATGGTCGGTACTGTCGTCATCCTCCCCCCCCCTCCAAGGAATTCTATAAGTAATTTGATATTAATGATATGTCTGATATGTTGAAGTGCAAACAGTGATATCCCACGAGTGATAATAGTGATGAAATTGAGAAACAGACTCGGAGTATAATCGAAGTGTTGTCGTTCCTCAGGAAGTGTAACGGTGACGCCATTAGCCTTTGGAGAAGCGAGTCCTGTGTTCCCGCTCACCTCCCCTACATTCCTGGGAGCTGAATAGTGAGGTATTTCCCATATTTTTGTGTACTGTACTTTATATTATTATTTAGTGTGTAACTGAAGCAAGAGAATGCTAGCTAGTTCTGTCTGACCCTCAGATAAATGAGTGATTTTTGTAGGCTAAGTATCAGGTGCCCAGGGACTGTGAATTATTTATTATTGTGTTGAAATGACTTTGCAATCCAGTACTTATTAGGGCTATGTTGTGAGTAAATGTTCACGTAGTTACTTTGTGAGGCACAATGACATTGATGCAGTGATGATTTTCGTGGTTAGAGTTACAATTATTCATGCTTACTGTATTTGTTATAGTACTTTTTCTTCCATGTTATCCCTACAATAAGTATTATTTTGAGCAGGCCTATGTCTCTGTAGTGCCATATGTTATTCTGTTATTACTTGAGATGCCGAGTGTTGTAACTCATGTTTCTTTACTATGAGACCTTCCTGATCATGTGAAGGAATTACTTGCATTGGGGAGAATAGGTATTCATTATTCATATTAACTTCTAGCGGGTCCAAGTGTGGAGGTCTAAGTACCAGTGAGTGAGTCCAAGTCCAGGCGTGGAGGTCGAAGTTCCAGTGTGTGAGTCAAGGTCCCGGTGTGGAAGTTAAGGTCGGGAGTGGCAGAGGACTGGACCAGTGAAATTTGTGCTCAGAGGGACGATTATGAAGAAACACATTGGACCGGGACAGAGGAGCTAAGTTTTGTGGATTTGATATTAGGACCATACAGAGATATATTTTTCGAACAATGTGCCAACTGATTCATGTTTAATCTGTAAAGCAAGTAGCTAGGGAAGATTTCTATTTTTTGGTCTTGTTAATACACATTCCCTCGCACTCAAACCTTATTGTTTGTATAACCCTTGAGAACTGGTGGTCTAGAACTTACCTAGTAGTTTATTAATGTGCAACTTAGAAGTATTCTGGGAAACTGTGAAGGTCGGGCTTGGGTTGGCCTAGTTGGAGACTGGCCCCATCATTTAGGCATGCTACCATTCTTAACTTGACCACTTGAAATATAATAAAAGCAACCGAAGAGGCCGCTAATGGGAGAGAGTCTCCATCAATCTGAGTTCCTGACCGTTCCAGCACACAGTGGTCATCAATAGTGACTTGTTTTCTGCCCCTTTTGACCATGTAAAAGTCTGGATCGCAGAGGTGACAGTACAACAGCATTAGAACACATGTGATTAAACCAAGGCTTTCTTGCATTAGTCAAATCATGTGAGAAAGGAATGTATGCTTTCATACCAGAGAGAATATCCTCCGTAATGACCAAGGCACACTCAGATGGCTCCCGGTCATTGAAGCAATAACCATTCTGAGGAAAATCAAAGAAGTACTGCCTGAGGGCTTCCCAATCCGCAGCTCCAAAGTGCCACAATCAACGATTCTTTCGACGGTCCACAGGCAGTACGAGAGTGATAGGACAGGTTAACCCTTACGGTGCTATGGACAACAATCGACGTTGGTGCTGTTTGGTGCAGGGAGTGCTATGAACGTCGATCGTGGAAGCTCTGTAAAAAACTGGTGGTCAAACTCCCCGCCAAAGGGCTGCTTGAGATGGGACATATGGAGCTTAAACTCGAGTATAAAGTCCCATTTGGCAACTCTGGCTCAGCCCCCACAGAGTGACCCCCCATCCCTCCTCCTCCTCCACCTCCCAATACCTCACTGAGTCTCTTTCCTTATGTCACCTGCACTGCCCATCCTTTTCTCTCTCTCTCTCTCTCTCTTATTTATATATTTATTTCTTACGTGCATTCCTTCTACTAAATAAATATGTTTAATGCCTTTATCATGGTTCCTTGTGTCACGTGAGATGCTCAACCCCTCACTATCCTTTCTCTCTCTCTCTCTCTCTCTCTCTCTCTCTCCAAAAGAGGAGGAAGGGAATGGAAAATGAGAGAGAGATGAGGGACCGATGTTATGCCTTATTTCGTCATACGAAGGGACACTGTTTATGCCATTCCTGTATTTATTCTCTCTCTCTCTCTCTCTCTTCACTTTTATTTTTGCATTCCTTCTACCACATAAACGTGTTTAATGCCTTTATGATATTGCATTCAGTACTTTTTGTAACACGTTTGCAAATATAACGTTTTTATAAATTTCTCTGGTTATTCTCCATTCTCTCCCATACGCAGGCGGTTGTGCAGTAAGTATTTGACACATGAGAATGAAATAAACATTTTCTGCTGTGTAAAATCAAGCTCTCCAAATTCCAAAGGCCAAAATTTGTCTTGGTGAAAATTATTGCGGCAGGGGGAAGACAAGGCGAGGGAATTATTCAATTTATTTATTGCTTCTCTCTCTCTCTCTCTCTCTGTCTTTTACACGTCAGTTTTTTTTTATTCATTTATATGTTTTTTCCTTACAAGATCTATTTATCTATCTATCTATAGCCCGATGCCCGAATCCCGCAAAGGGTGGCCGCAGACAAAACGCCTCTAAGTCGCTCTGTCACCCACCATTCGACTACCCTCCCCCCAACACCCCCCTCTCCCTCATATACCTCTCAACTCCATCCCTCCACCTCATCCTCAGTCTACCTCTCCCTCTCCCTCCCTCCACCTCACCTACATACACCCTCTAAGTCAGTCTTTCATTCTCCATTCTCATCACATGTCCAAACCACCTCAGTGTATTTCTCCTAATCTTCTCAACCACATCCACATCCACCCCACAGCGTTCCTTCACTTTTTCATTCGTCAACCTGTCTCTCCACGTCACTCCACATGCTCCTCTCAAGTAACTCATTTCCACTGCTCTCACTCTTGACTTGTTCCCCTCTTGCAAAGTCCATGCCTCGCTTCCATAGGTCAGGGTAGGGATCACAATACTATCATGCAGTGACTTCTTAACTTCCATACTCACCTCCCTATTTCTCATCACTGCTTTCAGTGTACCAACAACCTTCCTTCCCTGCTGTACCCTTTCACGCACTTCATCCCCCAAAATTCCATCCTTACTCATCACACTACCTAAGTACTTGAATGCACTCACATTCTCCATATCCTCACCATCCAACCTCACTGCACACTCTGTGACTTCATTCCTCTCAAACACCATAACTTTACTTTTGTTTACATTAACTTTCAGATTCCTCCTCCTACACACTGTCCCAAATTCATTCACCAAACCTTGCAACTCCCATTCATCTTCACTCAACAGTACTGTATCATCAGCAAACAGCAACACCGGAAGCTTCTAAATCTCACCCTCATTCATTAGAGCCACCCCCACATCCACTGCCCTACCCTGCACCTCCTTTACAACCCCATCCATGTATATATTAAACAGCCATGGAGACATCACACACCCCTGTTTCAGTCCCACATTGAAATCAAAGAACTCACTCAGCTCACCATCCACTCGCACCGTAACCCTAGCTCCCTTGTACATACTCTTCACAGCACTCAACAATTTCCCCTCCACTCCATATATTCTTAATACCTTCCACATACCTTGCCTATCTATTCTGTCATAAGCTTCCCCAAGTCCATGAAGGCAGCATACACTTTCCTTCCCTTCTCTAGATACTTCTCCACTAAACATCTTAGAACAAATATCTGATCAACACACCCTTTTCCCTTCCTAAATCCCCCTTGTTTTTCTCCAACTAGCTCCTCTGTCATATGCCTAACCCTATCAATGAGTATTCTACCATATATTTTACCAGTCAAACTAAGTAGGCAAATACCCCTATGGTTACCACATAATTCTCTCTCTCCTTTTCCTTTGTATAAAGGAACAATTATACCTGATTTCCATTCCTCTGGAACCCTTCCCTCTTCCCAAGCCAATCTACACAACTTCCATATCCACTCCACAACAATCTCACCCCCATACCTAAGCATTTCACCACACACTCCATCAATTCCCGGGGCCTTTCCCAACTTAATCTTCTTCATCGCTTCCACTACTTCCGCCCTACTGATCTCTTCCTCCCTCCTCTCATCTCTTCTTCTCCCAGCCATTCCCCAACCACTTACTTCGTATACTCGCATTGCTCTCACTCTCCACATTCAACAAATCCTCAAAGTGCTCCTTCCATCTCCTCAGTTTCTCTCTCTTCTCTACCAACAATCTATTATTCCTATCTTTCACTCCCCTACTATTTCCCATTTCACATTGCCTTACTTTCTTTACCTACTTCCAAAATAATTTTTTACTCTCCCTCCATTTCACACTCAGATTCCTCCCAAACTCATCATCCACTTTCTTTTTACTCTCCTTCACCAGTCTCTTAACCCGTCACGTCCCGAGGCTTTCCGCACCTATGACATCCCCCAGTCCCGAGCCTTTTTGGAAAAAAAATTTTTCTTCTAAAACTTCCGCTTAGGTCGAGAAACGATGGAAAATCATGAAGAAAGTGGTCCCTGCAGTCTATAAGTGGTCTGTACAGGTGCGGTTTCCCCCCGCAGGTATCGTATTCTGTAATGGGCTGGATATGCGTTTACGTTTTCTATGGTAAGGAATAATGGAAGAAACAACACACAACACTTCTACATTTATTGAATTTGAACTAATAAACAATAACAGTAACAATATAATGGATTTCAGACACATATATAGGAAAAATAAGCATTGTGCCATCGCGCGAGCATAGCGAGTTTGGTCCGAATCGTAACATGCTATATGCTAAGTTTCTGGTATGAGTCAACCTATCATTTTTTCTACTTGTAAACTTCTGTTTCAATGACAATTTACCAATTACAACTGTTTGTAAGTGTTTTCAGATGTTTTCATTCATTATGATGACATGCAGCATAAGTTTAGCGCACATCAGCTTAGTAAGCGCACTCGCTATGACTCGTATTTCAACATACCAAATTGTTTTATCACTTTCCAATTATTTTCCCATTTACATAGAACCTTTCCTCCACCACTGTAAAGGTTTTCAATTATTTTCATTCATTACGAGGGCATTTAGCGATATGCTAGCGCCTATTCACGTAGCAACCACGATCTCAAACACTCGTGTTTCATCATCTACTTTATTTATTCACTCCAATTATATTTTCCCACTTACATTACACACGCTTACACCCCTAGAATGCACTGTACATTCTTACTGCCATTATTTATTCAAGTGAGCGTGAGAATATCGCCTGAAAATACCCTCGCAAGGAATGTTTCGTCATACATAATACTCACACACTTATATACTAATTCACTCACACACTTATATACTAATTATTCACTTTATCACTTGCTGACTTTTATTTTGACTAATACGTGCCTTATTCATTCGACTAAGCGTCAGGAAATCTTATCTTTATCGACACGCTATGAATATTTGACTTAGAATATACATCATCATATACAATAATTTGAACTTATATTATACCCGTAAGAATGTCACATAATAATAAATATATAATAACGGGCCGTATTTATTGCACTGAGCGACAGAATATCGCATCAAACAACCCTCTCTATGTAAGTTTCAACTTAGGGCAGATTTATATACTTACACCCAATGTTTTCACTTATGTTCTACCCGTAGGCACTTTATACTAATATTTGGAGATCCACATGACTGATATTTTCACTGAGCGTCTGTCTGTCGCATTTACCTCATAATTTCAGCGTCCTTTCGCATTCACACCATGCTAAAATTGCAGCAACGTGTGATATTCACTAAAACATGGGTGAATACACAGACCCACGTCACACTGCACGCACTCATAGCGGGTGTCCTTCCTCTGTGTCGTGAGTCTCACCTGGGAATTACTGCACACGTGACACCTGCGCTGGGGCCTAGGTCTGTTGGGCTGGGGAGGGATAGGAGTGGGGAAATGGCGGCCGGATATTCTCTGGGGAGTCTGGGTAATAGGGGCAGTGCGGGGGCGCTGTTGGGGCCTTTCAACAGCATACTTAGCAAAGATTTCTCGTGTGAGCTCCCTCACAAACCCTTCAAATGTTTCCTGAACTCCTGTGATCATGGCGTGAAGGTGGTGGCAATTCAGAGCAGTGATATCTAGTAAATGAAAGAACAGTTTCTTATACCACTTCATCGTGGTCCTGGCACACTCTACCGTCGATATCATGGAGTCAGACTGGTCCACGAGGCGCATGTTTATATTGTAATCCATTACACACTCAGGTTTCCAAACACGACGCCTGCTCTCGCTATGGTAATCAACAGAATCAGTACGGTGCATCAAGGGGCGGTAAACCGTGGACAAGAGGCTTACTTCTCTGTTGTGGTTCCACATTGTTGCAAGGATGTTGTTGGCTTTGAAGAAGACAACCTCACTCCTTGCAAGTTTCCGCCCTACCTTGACCATGTGACGCCGGTTCACCTTTACAGTTCCACAGACTCCCGTTTCATGTATGTGAAGATAACGAGCGAGAAGAGGGCTAGTGTACCAGTTGTCGAGGTAGAGAACGTGACCACGATGTATCATCGTCTTTACCACTGCTCCCGAAAGTCCTATACTTCGATCTTCTATTATGTCTGTCTGTGCACCGGCGTACAAGACTATGTCTTGCACGCATCCAGTCCTACAGTCACACATAACAAAGATCTTGAACCCAAAACGGTGCCTTTTGCTGGGTATATACTGTCTGAATGAAATATTGCCTCTCCACAACACGAGACTCTCGTCTATGACGAGATCTCTATAGGGATAGAATGAGGATCGAAAGGTTTGCCTGAGGTGATCAAAGACCAACCCAATTCGCCTCATTTTGTCAGTGTTGTTTGCATTTGCAGGGTCATGAGCATCATAAAAATGGAGGCGACTTAGAATTTGTTGAAACCGATTACGGCTCATCACTTGACCAAATATGGGGGTAAACATAACAGGGTCCCTAGTCCAGTAAGCAGGAATTCTATTCTTTCTTATTATACCCATCAAAAGGACAAGGGCAAAAAATAATAACATTTCTGGAATGGAGACAGGGTAATCATAGATCATAGAATGCCTGCTCCTTGTTCCCAATCTTTCACTTTCTAGGCACTGGGCGCTTGCAAACAGGTTTGTTTGATAAACGATCTGATCTACGAATGCCTCACTGAAAAACAGGTGGAAAAAATCCAACCTGGTTGAATTACTGTGAATACCTGGTGCAATGCAGCCAGATCGCCCTTGCTCAGTGAAAGGGTCAATGAGGGGAGAAAAATCACTCCCATCCTCCCAATCCCACGACACAAATCCCTCGTCCCCATTACCGCCTTCGTCTGGGTGGGGAGGAGATCCTGGTTGGGGAGGTGGGGGAGAAGGAGTACGGAGGGCTTCCCCATTGTCACTCCTCTTCCCTCTGCCTTTACCCTTTCCCTTTCCCTTACCCTTACGGCCTTGAGGAACATTAGGGGGCTGTGGGGATGAAATTGTTGAATATTGGGGAGCTGAAGACGTGCTGGGGAGTGGTTCCTCCCCACCTTCCCCCTCCATTACCACACCACGTGCTCTCTCACGCAACCTTGCTCGACCACGTGTTAGGGGATATTGGGGAGCATAAGACGTGCTTTGGAGTGGTTCCTCCCCACCTTCCCCCTCCCTCACAACCCCACGTGATACTGAATGCACCCGCACTGGCCCACGTGATCCACTCTGCCGCCTCACACTACGTAGGGAGAGCAATGACTCACTCACGTCACTCTCACTTTCCCTAATCCCAGGACTTTCCATTTCACTCCCCACTCCCTCCACTTGACTTCCTAGCTCCCCAAACAGAATGCTAGGCCCATACCTGCTCATACGATGTGGTGTGCGCTCTGGGCCACGATGTGTAATCACCTCCCATCCATACCACGTGGCAGCACGTCCCACGGCTCCGTCCTCGTCCTCGTCCTCGTCCTCGACCTCGAATTCTGCTTCCAAAGCACACTGGGGATAGGGATATGATATACCACGTGCCTTCTTTGCCTCCTGCCCCTCTCTAGCAGCACGGTAAGTCACGTACTGCCGCTTCCTGGGTGACGGAACTTCCTCGTCACTGCTGGTGGTTTCTTCCTCCTCTGGCTGCACATAATCCTTGTCCATCTCCTCGTCATCCAGTGGGGAATCACTGTCGCTGGTAAAGGTGTCCAGGGCGACTTGAATCTCGCTCTCTGAGAGACCTCTCTTAGCCATATCTGAGCAGGACCGTGGTTACCAGGTGAGTGGACGAGTGGCAGGCTAGCGCGGGTCGCGCGGGGTCGCCGAGTGTCCCCGCCTGGTGGCAGGTAGGGGAAGGTCAGGCGAGGGTACGTACCGCAAATCAAGCGCGAAATTTGAAAATTGTCGAAATTATGCACATTGCAATTGCACGACGTACTGGTACGTCGCCGGGACTGGCAAATGCAAATCGTTGCAACGTACCCATACGTCGTCGGGATGGGGCGGGTTAACCTCCCTTCTCCTGCTCACATATACCTCTCTCTTCTCTCTCTCATCTTCTCCCCTACCTCTACTCGCTGACCATTCACTATATGCCTTCTTCTTTTGTTCCACAGCTCGTTTCACCTCATCATTCCACCATGCTGTCCCTTGAACACCCTTGCATCTCCTCCTCACTCCACAGACTGCCTCACACGCTGCGCCTATCTCTTCCGTGAATATCTTACATACATCTTCCACCCCTTCCATCTACTCTATCTCATACCTTCCCAATCTTTCTTCCACTATGCTCTTATACTCTGTCATTTTCTCACTATCTTGCAATTTCTCCACTCTTCTCACAGGAGTTGCTTCCTCCTGTCTTCCCCTTCGTCTCCTCAACCACTTTCTTTGCAGCTTTACCTTGGCCATCACTAAGTGATGGTCTGAGATTCCATTCCCCCACCCTCTCCACACTCTTGCATCCAACACTTGTCTTCTCATTCGCTCATCCACACACACGTAGTCTATCATTGCCTTTCGTTCAACAAGTTCACTATCCATCCTCCTCATTACTCTCCATGTATACCGGTGGATCATCTTATGCCGAAAGTAGGTGTTGGCTATTGCCAACCCCTTACAAGCACAGATGTCCACCAAAGCACTTCCATTCCCATCTACATCAGCTGGCACACCCCACTGACCAACCACTCCATCGACTCATACATTCCCAACTTTGCCATTCATGTCTCCAATCAACAGCACTCTCTCGCTCCTCTCAAACTTGTTCATACACGCTTCTACACTCGCCCAAAACTCATCTTTCACTCTTGCCACTCGATCCTCTGTTGGGGCATACACACATACAATCGCCTATGCTTGTATACCTACTTGCATTCTCACCCATACAATCCTTGCACCCACTGTTCCATACTCTCTTATATTCTCCTTCCACTTCTTGCTTATTATGAGACATACTCCCTGTCTTGCCCTCTCATTTTCATTGACTCCCGCATATATACCTAAACCATATTCCCATTCTCTCACCCTTTCACCTCTCCATTTAGTTTCAGTCCATCCACATATATCTAATTTTGCATCCTCAAGCACCTGAACAATCTCTCTCTCTTTCACTTCATCATTCACTCCTCTCACATTCCACATTCCCACCCTAAGAATGTCCTTTGTCCGTTCCTTAGTCATGAACGTATGGTCCGTCTGGGTCCGAGGCGCGTTGTTCATTTTTTTAGTTAGTTCTTTTTACAGGGAGGGGCACTAACCCACCACCAACCCTTTTAGTCGCCTCGTACGACAAGCAGGGATACTGGGGGAGTATTCTTGTAACCCCCCTACCCCCAGGGATGCTATACATATACATATACATGTACATATATATATTTTCTTGATGCAGATTAATTTTCCATTTTTTTTTATTTTCTTCGCTTTTATGTATTTATTTATTTATTATGCACATTCCTTCTACGAAATAAATGTGTTATGAATTTATATCATATTGCATTCAATATTTTCTGTGAAATATTTGTGAACTTACATTCTGGGAAAATATTTTTGGTTGTTCTCCATTTCCTCCCATATATGCGCGCTAACTATTTTCAGCATAGATGCGTCACTGTGCGGTTAATATGTGACTTATGGAAATGAAATATACCTTTTCTGGTGTGTAAAATCAATCTCTTCAAATAACAAAGTAAAATATTTTGAGTTTGTGAAAGTTGAAAAATCGATCACTAATTGCATTCTGGGGAATAGACAAGGTGGAGGAATTGCGTACCTTAGGGGTTAAGGTAATAAGGTTGTGATCGGAGGAGCCCAACAGAGAGGAAACATTAACAGCGTAAGCAGAAGGATTAATTATAAGGAAGAGGTCAAGTATGTTGGAACTCTCTTCAAGGCAGTCAGGGATACCGGTAGGGTGCTGTAGAAGCTGCTCTAGGTCAGTAAAGATAGAAAAGATGTAGGCTTGTTTACCAGGTGGATCAATGAAAGGAGAGGAGAGCCGAAGGTGGTGGTGAACATTCAGATCTCCTAGAATGGAGATTTCAGAGAAAGGAGAAATAGATAGAATGTGTTCCATCGTAGAAGTAAGACAGTCGAAGAATTTTTCAGTCAGTAGACTTAGGAGATAAGTAAAAAGCACAGATATATTTAGTCAGAGAATGAGAGGAAAGCTGAAGCCAGAGAGTAGAGAATTCAGAATAATCAAGTTCAGGAACACAAGAGCAAGATAAGTCATTGCACACATAAACACAACAACCACCTTTGGCTTTGAAATGAGTATAGAGAAAGTAGGAAGATACAGAAAAAAGGTCTGCCATCAATTGCCTCAGACAGCAGAGTTTCAGTCAGGAACAGAAGGTGGGGTTTAGAGGAGATGTGGTGCTCAACAGAGTAAAAGTTAGAGGAAAGGCCGCAAATGGTGCGGAAATGAAGAAGGAGTGAGTCAGACAGTGGTACCAGGGATCTCGTTGAGTCTTCACCAGAAGACGGGCGGATGGCAGGGGCATTTATATTTCCCCCCCCCCCGTGGACTCCGAAACTAGTTTGAATACTACCGTTTTTCATTTCTTATTTTTGAAAAGAAAGTGTAATGTGTACTGAGCATGTAGTTTGATGACAGAGAAACTCGTACTGGAGAGCACTCTGGCCTATTCTCTGAGTTACTGAAGCACTGAAAAAGTTCAGCAAAGGGGGATGGTGAGGAACTAGTCCCGAGGGCTGATGGAACGGGAGCTCCAGCTCTCCCTGTCATCAGCTCTCCACCCATCTTGGGAGTACTGCCCTGCTATACTCCTGCTACTGTCTACTCCTCCTGGTGCTACAGTCTACTCCTCCTGGTGCTACAGCCTACTCCTCTTGGTGCTACAGCCTACTCCTCTTGGTGTTATAGTCTACTCTTAAACATGGACTCGTGTTTCTTAAAATTCACAGAATTTTTATATATAACATTTATTTCTTGTCCTCTTAGCTCTTTTTCCCGATCAGTATCACTGAAGTACTTCTTTAGGTCATGATTATTGCCCATTTTGTAGTTTAGATTCTTTTTGTAATTTCCTTTACCTCTAACTACATCATATGCTGTCCTGAAATTGCAATTTTGTACTGCATGGTCACTTTTGCCAAATGGGGGGTAACAGATTATACTGTCAATTTCATTTTCTTGCATAGTAAATATGAGATCTAATAATGAGGGGTTTTCCGATCCTCTTGTTCTGGTGTTATCCTTTACATGCTGTGTTTGAAAAAAAATCCTGTATAAGATCCAAAAGCTTTTGATCCCAACAACTTTCATGGCTTTTGCATCTAGTGTGTTCCAGTTTATATTTGTGTTAAAATCTCCCGTTAGTATAATTCTTTCATATTTTTCCTCCATTCTGTATAGTTGGGTTCTTAAACTCTGAACTGTCTTTTCTGCCAGGTAATCATATTCACTTCTATCTCTTATGTTTGTCTTGGGTGGCATATATAAATCAGCCACAATTATTATCCCTTCTGATGTACTAATCTCTACTGCAACTAATTCTACTTGTGAGGGTATGTCTATTTCAATCTCTTTTACTTGGAGTATTTTCTCTTATTATCATAACTCCTCCTCCTTTTTTAAAATTTCTGTCTCTTCCCCAAATGCTTTACTCATCCAAATATATAGAGTTGTTTGATATCCTCCCCCAGTACCCCTGCTTGTCGTACGAGGCGACTGGTGGTGGGTTAGTGCCCCACCCCGTAAAAAGAACTAACTAAAAAAGCGAATAAAGCGCCTCGGACCCAGACGGACAATACGTTGACGACTAAGGAACGGACAAAGGACATTCTTAGGGTGGGAACATGGAATGTGAGAGGAGTGAATGATGAAGTGAAAGAGAGAGAGATTGTTCAGGTGCTTGAGGATGCAAAAGTGGATATATGTGGATTGACTGAAACTAAATGGAAAGGTGAAAGCGTGAGAGAATGGGAATATGGTGTAGGTATATGTGCGGGAGTCAGTGGGAATGAGAGGGCAAGAGAGGGAGTATGTCTCATGATAAGCAAGAAGTGGAAGGAGAATATAAGAGAGTATGGAACAGTGGGTGCAAGGATTGTATGGGTGAGGATGAAAGTAGGTATACAAGCATGGGCGATCGTATGTGTGTATGCCCCAACAGAGGATCGAGTGGCATGAGTGAAAGATGAGTTTTGGGCGAGAGTAGAAGCATGTATGGACAAGTCTGAGAGGAGCGAGAGAGTGCTGTTGATTGGAGACATGAATGGCAAAGCTGGGAATGTACGAGTGGATGGAGTGGTTGGTCAGTGGGGTGTGCCAGCTGAAGTAGATGGGAATGGTAATGCTTTGGTGGACATCTGTGCTTGTAAGGGGTTGGCAATAGCCAACACCTACTTTCGACATAAGATGATCTACCGGTATACATGGAGAGTAATGAGGAGGATGGATGGTGAACTTGTTGAACGAAAGGCAATCATAGACTACGTGTGTGTGGATGAGCGAATGAGAAGACAAATGTTGGATGCAAGAGTGTGGAGAGGGTGGGGGAATGGAGTCTCGGACCATCACTTAGTGATGGCCAAGGTAGAGATGCAAAGAAAGTGGCTGAGGAGATGAAAGGGAAGACAGGAGGAAGCAGCTCCTGTGAGAAGAGTGGAGAAATTGCAAGATAGTGAGAAAATGACAGAGTATAAGAGCATAGTGGAAGAAAGATTGGGGAAGGTATGAGCTAGAGCAGATGGAAGGGGTGGAAGACGTATGTAAGATATTCACGGAAGAGATAGGTGCAGCGTGTGAGTCGGTTTGTGGAGTGAGGAGGAGATGCAAGGGTGTTCAAGGGACAGCATGGTGGAATGATGAGGTGAAACGAGCTGTGGAACAAAAGAAGAAGGCATATGGTGAATGGTTGGCGAGTAGAGGTAGGGGAGAAGATGAGAGAGAGAAGAGAGAGGTATATGTGACCAGGAGAATGGAGGTTAAGAGACTGGTGAAGGAGAGTAAAAAGAATGTGGATGAAGAGTTTGGAAGGAATCTGAGTTATGAAATGGAGGGAGAGTAAGAAATTGTTTTGGAAGGAGGTAAAGAAAGTAAGGCAGTGTGAAAGGGGAAATAGTAGGGGAGTGAAAGATAGGAATAATAGATCGTTGGTGGAGAAGAGAGAGAAATTGAGGAGATGGAAGGAGCACTTTGAGGATTTGTTGAATGTAGAGAGTGAGAGCAGTGTGAGTATAAGTGGATGGGGAATGGCTGGGAGAAGAAGAGATGAGAGGAGGGAGGAAGAGATCAGTAGGGCGGAAGTAGTGGAAGCGATGAAGAAGATTAAGTTGGGAAAGGCCCCAGGAATTGATGGAGTGTGTGGTGAAATGCTTAGGTATGGGGGTGAGATTGTTGTGGAGTGGATATGGAAGTTGTGTTGATTGGCTTGGGAAGAGGGAAGGGTTCCAGAGTAATGGAAATCAGGTATAACTGTTCCTCTGTACAAAGGAAAAGGGGAGAGAGAAGTATGTGGTAACCATAGGGGTATTTGCCTTCTTAGTGTGACTGGTAAAATATATGGTAGAATACTCATTGACAGGGTCAGGCATATGACAGAGGAGCTAGTTGGAGAAGAACAAGGGGGATTTAGGAAGGGAAAAGGGTGTGTAGATCAGATATTTGTTC
Organism: Coenobita brevimanus; assembly: GCF_032717465.1. Classification (NCBI taxonomy): domain Eukaryota; kingdom Metazoa; phylum Arthropoda; class Malacostraca; order Decapoda; family Coenobitidae; genus Coenobita; species Coenobita brevimanus. The sequence goes on from NC_136986.1 coordinate 22,433,153, forward strand.
TAAGATGTTTAGTGGAGAAGTATCTAGAGAAGGGAAGGACAGCGTATGCTGCCTTCATGGACTTGGAGAAAACTTATGACAGAATAGATAGGCAAGGTATGTGGAAGGTATTAAGAATATATGGAGTGGAGGGGAAATTGTTGAGTGCTGTGAAGAGTATGTACGAGGGAGCTAGGGTTACGGTGCGAGTGGATGGTGAGCTGAGTGAGTTCTTTGATCTCAATGTGGGACTGAAACAGGGGTGTGTGATGTCTCCATAGCTGTTTAATATATATATATGGATGAGGTTGTAAAGGAGGTGCAAGGTAGGGCAGTGGATGTGGGGGTGGCCCTAATGAATGAGGGTGAGATTTGGAAGCTTCCGGTGTTGCTGTTTGCTGATGATACAGTATTGTTGAGTGAAGATGAATGGGAGTTGCAAGGCTTGGTGAATTAATTTGGGACAGTGTGTAGGAGGAGGAAGCTGAAAGTTAATGTAAACAAAAGTAAAGTTATGGTGTTTGAGAGGAATGAAGTCACAGAGTGTGCAGTGAGGTTGGATGGTGAGGATATGGAGAATGTGAGTGCATTCAAGTACTTGGGTAGTGTGATGAGTAAGGATGGAACTTTGCGGGATGAAGTACGTGAAAGGGTAAGGGAAGGAAGATTGTTGGTACACTGAAAGCAGTGACGAGAAATAGGGAGGTGAGTATGGAAGTTAAGAAGTCACTGCATGATGGTATCGTGATCCCTACCCTGACGTATGGAAGCGAGGCTTGGACCTTGCAAGAGGGGAACAAGTCAAGAGTGAGAGCAGTGGAAATGAGTTACTTGAGAGGAGCATGTGGAGTGACATGGAGAGACAGGTTGACGAATGAAGAAGTGAAGGAACGTTGTGGGGTAGATGTGGATGTGGTTGAGAAGATTAGGAGAAATACACTGAGGTGGTTTGGACATGTGGAGAGAATGGAGAATGAAAGACTGACTAAGAGGGTGTATGTGTGTGAGGTTGAGGGAGGGAGAGGGAGGGGTAGACCGAGGATGAGGTGAAGGGATGGAGTTGAGAGGTATATGAGGGAGGGGGGGTGAGCTGGGGTGAGGGTAGTCATATGGTGAGTGACAGAGTGACTTGAAGGCGTTTTGTCTGTGGTCACCCTTTGCGGGATTAGGGTGTCGGGCTATAGATAGATAGATAGATTAATTTTGTTTTTATTAGACAAATCAGGCCCAGTTTTTTTCCACCAGGCTATGACTGTGAAAAGTCACTTTTGCTCATTTCCCATTAGTGTGGTAAGGGTGAATGTCTGATGTGAGAAGTGTGCTCCAAGCGACCTTGTTGACACTTGGTCTGGGGTGTAGGTTCTGTTGCCCGCCACAAAGGGTAAACTCCATTTGTATGTCATCCTACAGCAGTGACCAGCCAGCCAATCAGAACGTACTGTCACCCACACAAAGCCAATTAAAGCCGCCATTTTTTTCAAGGGTGGCGTCTTACCTGCTCAGTCTTAGCGTCGTGTCTGCCGAGTGCAAAGCATCCTTGGAACTTAGGCCTTGTCTCGGGTGGCACTTTCCACTGTACCATTTACTTCCATATTTCTCTCAAAAAACAACTTACCTTTATCATGGTATTGGACGAATATGATACTTTATTGGTTTGAATAAGAAAAACAAAATAGAAATGGCTGCAAAATGCTCACAAAGTCCGGCAAGACAGTTGCAAAAAATATTTTTCTGCTGATGATGTAATTTTAACAATTAAAATATTATTGTGCTAAATTTCATAAATATTGCCTTTAAATACTCACAGTTATGCAACTTATATCCAAATTTTAGAAACTAAAACAAAAAATAACATTTCTATCAACTTTTTTATGTCACCATACTTTGAAGGTGATTTGTGGAAAATGGTAAATGTGTCACATTGACCCTTGTGGCGTACAGGGCCTCAAATAACATGAGGCTCATTTTATAAGTTATAGTCGTTCATCTCTAAAAATTTGGATATCATTCCTTCTACATTTGGGTATATTCTATCTGTCTATTGTCAGACGCCTTACTCCCGTAAGGAGTGGCTACAAACAAATCGCCTCCACGTCGCACTGTCCAACGTTATTTCACTGCCCTGCACCCTGTTCACACACCCCTCTCTCATATACCTTTCCACTCAATCCCTCCATATCATCCTTGGCCTCCCACCCTCTCTCTCTCCCTCCACCTCACTCACATACACTCTCCTCGTAAGTCGTTCATTCTCCATCCTCTCCACATGACCAAACCACCTCAGTGTGTTTCTCCTGATGCTTCCCATCATATCCATATCCACACCACAATGCTCCTTCGCTTCCTCATTCGTCAGTCTGTCTCTCCATGTGACTCCACATGCTCCTCTCAAATAACTCATTTCCACTGCTCTCGCTCTTGACTTTTGTCCCTCCAACAAGGTCCAAGCTTCATTTCCATACGTTAGAGTTGGTATCATGATACTGTCATGTAGTATCACTCTCATTTCCATGCTTACATCTCAGTTTCTTGTTTCTTATCACTGCTTTCAAGGAACCAGCAACATTTCTTCCTTGTTGTACCTTTTCAAGCACATCACTCAATGAACTTCCATCCTTATAGATCACACTACTCAAGTACTTTAATGCTCTCACATTTTCCATGTCCTCATCATCCAACCTCACTGTACATTCACTGACTTCACTTCTCTCGAAGACCATAACTTTACACTTCCGTACATTCACCTTTACATTCTGTTCCTTACACACTCTCTCAGACTCATCCACCACTCCTTGCAGCTCCCCTTCGTCTTCACCTAACACCACAGTATCATCTGCAAACAACAGTACAGGGAGATTCCAACCACTGCCCCCTCTCAGTTACAGACGGTTCCACATCCACTGCCCTACTTGTATCTCTTTTGTAACCCCAACCATGTACAGATTGAACAGCCATGGAGACATGACACATCCCTGTTTCAATCCAACCTTCAAATAGAAAAATTCACTCAGTTCACTATCCACACGCACTGCAGCCTTAGAACCCTCATACATACTCTTCACCGCATTCAACAAATTCCCATCTACTCCACATATTCTTAGTACTTTCCACAATCCTTGTCTATCCACCCTGTCACATGCGCTCTCCAAACCCGTCAAGGCTGCATGCAACTTCTTTCCCTCCTCTAGAAACTTTTGCACAGAAAATCTAAGTATGAATATCTATTGTAATCTACACAACCTCTTCCCTTCCAAAAACCTCCCTGTTCTTCTCCAACTAACTCCTTTGCTATTTCAATAACTCTGTCAGGAAATATCTTACCATATACTTTTCCTATTATACTAAGAAGACAAATGCCACAATGATTACCACACGCTTCTTTTTCTCCTTTTCCTCTGCACAGGGGAATAATTATACTTGACTTCCAATCCTCCGGGAATCTACCTTCCTCCCAAGCCAATCTCCACATCTTCCACATCCATTCTACTACTTTCTCTCCCCCATGCTTCATCATTTCACCACACACTCCATCAATTCCTGGGGATTGCCCCATTTTGACTTTATTCGTTGCTTCCACAACTTACAACCTACTGATTTCTTCTTCTCTTCTCATATCCCTCTGTCTCCTAGCCATTCCCAGCCACTTAATCTCACATTACTTTCATTCTCTATGTCCAAAAATTCATTAAATTTTTCTCTCCATCTGCTCACTTTTTCTCCCTTCTCCACTAGTAATCTACCACTTCTACAGTATCTTTCACTCCCCGACTAACTTCTTTGACACCCTGTCTTTCTTTACTTCTTTCCAGAGCATTTTCTTACATTCCCTCCAATTTACACTCAAATTCCTTCCAAATTCCTCATCCACTCTTTTCTTACTCTCTCTCACTAATCTTTTCACTTCTTTCTTCCTCTCCACATATGCCTCCCTCTGCCGTCTCTCACCCTCTTCCACACTCCTGTTTCTCATCCACTCACTATATGCTTTGTGTCTTTTGTGCCACTGCCTGTCTCACCTCTTTATTCCACCGTGCTGTTCCCTGCTCCCCCTTTCGTCTTCTCTTCACCCCACACACCACCTCACATGCTATACAGATTTCTTCTGTGAACATCTTGCACACACCTTAAACATCCCCCATCTGCTCCAATCTGTATTTACCTAATCACTCCTCCACCTCTCTCCTATATCATGCTTTTTTTTCCAACCTCTTGTAACATTTCCACCCTCCTTGTATGCACTACTTCCTCCTGTCCTTCCCTTCTTCTATTTCTCCATTTCATTTCGACCTTCATTATCACCACCACGAAGTGGTGGTCAGAATGTTCACTCCCCCAACCTCTATATGCTCTTTCATTCATTACACACATTACACACCTTCTCATCCTATCATCCACACACCCATAATCAATCACTCTTCCATTCTTTCAGTTCACCACCCATCCGTTTCACCATTCGCCATGTATACCTATGGATCATTTTGTGCCTGAAGAGGGTATTGGCTATCACCAACCCCCTCCCGGCACAAAGGCCTACTGAAGTGCTGCCATTCTCATCCAGCTCTGCAGGCACACCCCACTCATGAACTACTCAATCCACCTTTATAGTTGCTTCATTTCCATTCATATCTCCAGTCAAAAACACTCTCATTCCTTTCAAACTTTTTCATGCACACTTCCACATTTGCCCAGAACTCTTCTCTCACTCTGCTTGTACAATCTTGCATTGGCACATAGACGCACACAATTGCCCACATTTGTAGTCCAACTTTCGATCTTACCTACACAATCCTTGCACCAACTGATCCATACTCTCTTATATTCTTCCATCTGTTACTCACAGCAATACACACTCCTTCTTTCGCCATCTCATTCTTACGTACTCCTGGGCATATTCCCCATCCATACTCGCATTCTCTCACACTTTCACCTCCCCATTTAGTTTCAGTTAATCCATATACATCTATTTTCACACCTGCAAGCACCTGGGCGATCTCTCTCTCTTTCATCTCATCCTTTGCACCCATTACATTCCATTTCGCAATCAGTACCATGTCCTTTGTTCGGTCCTTAGTCATCACCTTTTGGTCAGCCCTGGTCCGAGGCTTCTTGAGTGCATTAAGTTAGCCATATTGTTCACATAATTGACAATGGTTGAGTCCACTATCTTCGTCTTTTTTATTCCCTGTTGTTTGTGCCAAATTTTTTACTTCTTAAAAAAAAATTACTTCTCTCTTCTTCTGATTTTCTTCCGTCTTTTCCTTTAGTAATCTCCATTCCTCTTGAGTTAGGTCCCTTTTTATCCACGCTTCTTTGTACTCCTCTGATACCTTAAATTTGTTAGCATTTTTTTATTCCTCTTTTACAGTGTTCACATTTTTGAAGGTTACTATCAAGGGCCTTGACCTCTTTCTCTCATACTTCTCTATTCTCTTAAATTCATCTACATCTTTCTCACAGATTACATATGATACTACTTTCAATATCTTCTTTATATTTACCATCTGTTTGTTATCTCTGGTGATTCTGTTCTTTATTTCTTCTTCACCTTTACCATTGATGACTATAGATCTGTTAATCTGAGCTGTTTCCTATATCAGCCTTGGGTTCTTCCTTATGATGTCTTTCACCTTTCTTGTCATGTCTTTTGCTTGAGCTTTATTTTTCAGATCTTAACTTGTTTTGGCTACTTCTTCCCATGTATTTTGTACTTCCTCTGTGTAGTTTCTTATTTCATTTGCCTGACTTATCTTCTCATCAATGTCTCTACTTTGCTCTATCAGATCGCCTGCTTCTCTCATTATGTCTTTATCATCATTGTACTCCTTCAAAACTCTTTCATGGGTGATAACTGTATTTCATATTTCGTTCATTTTCTTTCTCAGAACGTATACCTCAGCTTGTAGCTCACCTGCTGGTGCATCTTTTCCGTTAAATTCCTTTACCAGTTTTTTCTTTTTTTCTTTTTTTGGTAAAGTTCCTTCCTTATTTCATCCAGTTCCAGTTTGAAAGTTTCTTCCAATCTGTCCACTTTCCCTGCTAATTTATTAAATGTAACCAGTTCCACCAGGTCTGTGTAGTCATCATTTTGCTTTTTACTGTTTCCCTTCCTCTTACCTAGTTGAACTTCTTGAAAGTATGCCATCTTATAGAAATATACTTTCTACTTACAGTTTAGCATTTCCGTTCTTTCAGTGCTGGAATTTAGGTGGGTCTCGTCTGTTTACCCGACACAGCTGCTGTCGTCTGCTAATGCAGCAAATTCCTCAGGGCTCTGACCATTTGATATACTTCCTTTGCAAGTATATCAAATGTGTGTGCGTGTGTGTGTGTGTGTGTGTGTGTGTGTGTGTGTGTGTGTGTTTTCTCAAAATATCTCTAAAAGTTGTGGAAGAATTTTCACCAAACCACGATGAAACAGCAATTATGTGAATGGGCAGGAGTGATTAACTTTTGGTTAGGATTTGATCAAAGGCGCCCGAATACCATCCGCCATACATCAAAAACTGCATTTTGGCCAATATCTCAGCAATGGATAGAGATATTTTTTTAATTAGGTTTGTAGGTAGCTTGTACCCTAGCCAAGATGTTTTGCTGGTGTATAGCATTTGGCCCCCGAATGCTTTTGTTTTTCATTTCACTATAAGTTTAAACAGACTTCACAATGAGATTTCTAACTTTAACCCAGTAGAAACCATTGTTAGCCCGGGGTGACGGTTTGGCACATTTTCAAAACATAAATAAGGAGGAACCCCAGACTGGGTCCTATGATCCTTGGAAATATGACCTGATAGATGAGTGGTAGTAAGCTAAGAACCTTCCTCACAAAATCCCACCTGCAGCAACTCAGGGTTTTGGATTGTTAAGTGTAGTGGCAGAGAATGTAACCCATCTTTCATGACATTCTTTAGAAGCTGCAGCAAAATTCTCTTATCATTTGCACGAAGATAACCTGCCATGCCTCGTCCTGTAATAGCTGCTCCACAGTGAAACTGTCGAGGTGTTTGAGCAAATTGGGAGGAACTTCAACAGCTCGTGTCTGAGTTTTACTTTCTGAGCTTGCCTTCGGGACACTATGGTCAGAAACAAGACTCTTCCTGCTCTAAGAGGATATACAGTTCTCCACTCATCAGCTATTATGGACAGTGGTACTCGAGGTGGCTCTCTACTTTGCTGTACCGTCTGGTCTCTCTTTCAGGCTGTGGCTGTTCAATTACACCTGGGGAGGAGTTACATATTCTGTTTTCTTTACCTATCCCTCCCCTCCATGTCCCTCTGTGCCTCGACTGCTTCATTCGTCAGTTTCCTTGGCCATTTATTCTAGGTGAAGTAAATGGGCGTCATGCTTTGTGGAGTGAAACTATATGTAACACTTTTGATGATATGGCATCATTGGCTGAGGATTTGGATCCGGTTTCTCTGAGCACGGGAGACCTGACGCATTCCAGGTACAAACTGGTATTCTATCTGAAATAGATCTCACATTTGTATCCCATGATTCTTCACAGAACTTTTCATGTGAGATTTTGTCTTACTTGAATTGTATCGATCATTACCCTATTGTGATTAACCCCTTAACCGCGGGGCGTCACTTTCGTGACGCTCGGCTACAATGGATCATACCGCGGGGCGTCACTTTTGTGATTCTGTGTTATTTTGAATTATCCCGGGCTCTCAAGTGGTGGCTTGTATCATATATCAGTACTGCCAATGTTCAACACTAGTCAGCACTCCAAATCTCATCTGTACTCCCATCCATTGTTGACATTTTAGCTATTTTAACCCCTTCCTGACTCCCCTCCCTACCTGCCCTCCATTACCCTCTCCTCTCACCTCCCACGCCGCGCTGCGCTACGGAAATTTCCCCCTTCTCTTTCCACAGATTTCATCCATTGAAATAAGGCCTATGCCCTATATTTTTACCCAATAATATATACCAAAAAAAAAACAGGTAAGTGATAGTGTTATACTCCAGAAATTGCCTAATTATCACCTGACAACACCTCACGTGCATTCATTCGCTACATTACCACGGTAATTTCCCCTTTGATTTATGCCTTGTAATCGATGTCTGTAATAAAAATATATATCAGAAAGGAAGGGAGAATCCTAATTGACATTTACAGTCACCTGGAACTACCTATTTCTATATTTATTGCCGAGATTTTCTACCTATAAAAAATTAGCATGTAAGTTAGCAGCAGTAAGCCTAAAGTGTCATTGTCAACCCTTCCCTTCTCAGATAATTTACCCCCTTCTTGACTCCCCTCCCTACTTGCCCTCCATTACCCTCTCCTCTCACCTCCCACGCCGCGCTGCGCTACGGAAATTTCCCTCTTCTTTTTCCACAGATTTCATTCATTGAAATAAGCCCTATGCCCAATATTTTTACCCAATAATATATACCAAAAAAAAAACAGGTAAGTGATAGTGTTATACTCCTGAAATTGCCCAATTATCACCTGACAAAACCTCACGTGCATTCATTCGCTACATTACCACGGTAATTTCCCCTTTGATTTATGCCTTGTAATCGATGTCTGTAATAAAAATATATATCAGAAAGGAAGGGAGAATCCTAATTGACATTTACATTCACCTGGAAGTACCTATTTCTTTATTTATTGCCGAGATTTTCTACCTATAAAAAATTAGCCTGTAAGTTAGCAGCAGTCAGCCTAAAGTGTCATTGTCAACCCTTCCCTTCTCAGATAAGCCGCGGCATTTAGTTCCTTGTCCTCCACTGCAGAGACAACATGTCGCACTCGCGTCCCGCAAATTCCTGCCGCTTCTGCGCCCATTGCAAAGGGCCCCGTGACCTCTACCCCCAAGAAAAGTGTTGAGGCAAGCAGGAAAGGCCTCAGTGACTCTGCAGTGGCACGAGAACTTGCTGAATTGTCGATGATAATAATGGACAGCGATTTTGACGATTCCGGTGAATCGTGTGATGAGCCGGGTGAACTTATCGCGCCAGAAACAGCGACAACAAGTGCTCCTACCAGTGAATCTGTGTGTAGCTCCAAGGGAAAGGAGCCTTTAGTGCAGGAAGGAAAAGAATTTGGGAAGGGAGTGAAAAGGCGGCGTGTTAGCCCCAGAACAATGCCCCCACGTGACCCAGCCCGCCATGAGTCACGAGATCATTCACCTCCCCGTTCCCCAAGCCCCGCTTTACTCATCTCGTCATCATCGTCGGCTGAGTTATCTCCGGAGTCTTCGTCGTCGGAGTCACCACCAGCATCAACAGTGAAGGCCGGCCGTAGAGGTAGAGGTAGATCTAAGAGAGTGAGAAGTAGTGTAGCTAGTAGGGTAAGGGCTGCTAGTGCTGTACGGCAACCTAGGGTCAGTGCGAGTGACCTTGACCATGATAAGCCTCCCTCTCAGCCAACCTCCACCACCACCACCACCACCATCCCTCCACCGCCACGCCAGGGAATCCTGGACGCCTTCGCGTGGACGGAAGGGTCAGATTTTGTCCCCGAAAACCTGGTTTTCGATGAGAGCTCGTCAGGAGTTCAGCCTGCCTTCACTATGGACGAAAATGCTGAGTGTGTCGACTACCTTTTGGCCTTCCTAGATGACGAAGTCATGCAGCACATATGTGATGAGACTAACAGGTTCGAATCACAACGTGCTGCTAGTGGTACAGGTGCAGCCAAGATGCAACAGTGGACCATGCTGGGAGTGCAGGAGCTGTATGTGTTCTTTGCCCTCATGCTTCTTATGCCACACTCCAAGAAGCATGAGTTGGAAGAATACTGGTCCATGGACCCCTTACTACCCTCACCGACCTTCAACAAGTACATGGCCAGAGATCGCTTCCGGAACATCATGGGAAACCTGCACTTTGCCGACAACGATGTACCTTCCCAAACCGACCCACTCTGGAAGATCCGGGAGATTCTGAACAGAATGAAGGATAAGTTCATGTCATTCTTCCACCCATTTCAGAAGGTTGTCATTGATGAGTCCTTGGTTCTGTTCAGAGGACGTCTTCGGTTTGTCCAGTACATTCCAAGCAAACGCCATCGCTTTGGAATTAAGTTCTTTGTACTGTGCGACTGTAAGACGGGGTACATCCTTGACTTCGTCATATATTCAGCCAGCACTGTCGATCTCGATAAAACACACCCCCTTGGCTTCTCAGGCTGTGTAGTGAAAGTGCTCCTAGAAAAGTATTTTGGTGGGAATCATGTGCTGTATACAGACAACTACTATACAGCACCGAAACTTGCCAAATACCTTTCTGAGCACGGCATTGGCTCCTGCGGCACTGTCAAAAGTAATCGTGCCAACTTCCCCAAATTCCCAGAGGCAGGAAACTCGCAGCGAGGAGACGTGCACCTACGCAAGTCTGAGAAGATGCTGGCAATACGGTGGCATGACAAGAGAGTCGTGCACATGCTCACCACCGTACATAAGGGGGAGATGAGAGACAGTGGGAAGGTCGACCGTAGGACAGGCGAACCTGTGATGAAACCTGATGCTGTGTTGGACTATAATATAAACATGCGGCTGGTGGACAAGTCCGACATGATGATTGGTGAGATCGACTGCCTCAGGAAGAATACTAGGTGGTACAGGAAAGTTTTTCTGCATCTCATAGATATGACGATGCTGAACGCCTTCATCCTGTACAAGATGAAGGTAAAGCCACCCAAGTCCTTCTCCCTGAGGTTGTTCGCCAGGACTTGTGTCCAGCAGCTGCTGGAAAAATATGGTAAGGTGCAAGCAGCAACTCCAAGGCGCCATCCAGTTACACTTCCCGACCGACTTGAGCAGAGGGCGTATATGGAGCGGCACAGACTTGAGCTAATGCCTGCCACAGGGAAAAGGAAGGCTGCGATTCGCAGGTGTCAGGTATGTGCGCATACCACACGCCGCACACCTGAGCATAAACGCACCTCTTGGCAGTGCGCTGAATGCCAGGTTCCCTCTGTGTAACCTGCTTCTTCGATTATCACAGCCAGAAGCAGTTCTAACAGTGCAAGTGTGGAAGCAGAATTATTTGGAAATAATGTGTAAATAATGTGTAAATAATGTGTAAATAGCAGGTGAAAGCAATGGATGTTCAGTTCATATGATTGAACAGTGTACTATAGTTTCATCTTACTGAAAGTGACAGTGAATAACATATTGTAAGTAAAATAGAAGGGTAAATATTGAAAATAGAATAGAAAATGTAAATAGTAATGTAAGTAATTAGTAATATAAGAATATGAGTACAAATAATTTATGTTATAACAGTGAGAGTGAATCCGTGGCTCTCTACGTATTTTACTGACTGAAAAATAGAATGACTTCAGTGACAATAAAATAATACGACTGAATGAAACTTATGGAGAAAGACTCCAGATATATATAAGTGTGATATAGTAATAGAAATATAAAGTGTGAGGGGTTTTATGAATAATAAATGACAGAGTGCCTAGAGCGAACTAGCGCAAGTGCGGCGATCAGACGCGCTCGTAATTTCCATTGCTTTCACACTGTTTTTTTTTTAGTATGGATCCCAAACTACTTGAAAATGGTAGAATAGTGTTTATAGTGTTTGTATCTGGCTGTGGTAATCATATAACGGGTTGTCGGGAAGTGTAAAGTGGAGACTTAGTTACCCTACTTCAGAGGTCTCCACAAGTCCTACGGAAACTGACGAAGGCTCAACAATCATTCCAGGAGAAAGCTGAAGGTATGTGCTATAAGCATATATAATTTTATTATTCTAGGACTAATAACTGATTTTTAGCAAATATTTTTTGAGAGTCTCTCGGAGCCCAAATAACCCCGCGGGACACGCAAGTAATTGGTAAACAAGCCCGCGGTGTAGGGGTTAAAGCGTGCAACTCTGTGCTGGTGAACCGTGTCCCTCCCTGGTGTTTGGGTTCGGCTGACTGGGGAGTGTTTGCAGAACACTGTAGTCTAGACTGCAGTGTTCCCAACTTTCAGAGGGCTGTTGATGCAGAACAGTATTTCATAACTACCGTATATAAGGCTGGCCTTTCCATTATTCCCCAAAAGTCTGGAAAGTTTTGCAGGTGACATGTGCCTTGGTGGGATTAGGAGTGTGCTTTAGGTAGGTGTGTCCAGAAAGCTGCTTGTAGGAACCATAGGAAAAAAAAATAATAATGATGTCTTCTTTTTAATTCAGTTTAAGAAAGCTCGTGCCTGTTATCAGTGGGTTCTGAAGAACTCACATTAATTCTTGTGGAGAACCTATGTTTCTTCAACCACCTTATCCACTCCTTTACCATTGGTCTGGAAGATGGTGATGAAAATAACGGGTAAGTAATCACCTTTTCCTCCCTTGGTGCTTAAAATTCAGGAATCTTTATCCAACTCCTCTGAAGTAGCTTCGCTTCAGCCTTGGTAGAGCATTCTTACGATGTTTTTGTTCAGGTCGCTCCAAGCCATTTAGTTTATTCTGGCGTCAACAGGAAAGGTTAGGTATTTTATGTCTGTATACTGAATGGGAACCTTGTGTTTTCTTTGCCGTCTGTGAACTCAGGGCTGCTCTCCAGCAGTGTAATGGCTGCTCATGGGCCTAATGATATTCCTTATGCTCTAATTTACCATTTGCCGTACGATTCTTTGTTTTTATTAATAATTAAGAGGATAATGGATGAAGATAAAGTATCCACTGCTTGGGAGATGGGTATGGTTCTTATATTTCCTAGGCCGTTTAAAACCCATATTTTTACTTAGTCTAATTATAGTCCCATTTGTTTGATTTCTTCTCTATGCTAACTGTTTGAGAAAATAGTTAGCAGAAGGCTAGTTCAGTAACTAAACAAGATTTTTCTTCTCTCTGTCACAAAGAGGGTTTCATTGGATGAGATGTACATTGGACTATCTCATCGGACCTGAGTCAGCAGTTTGTGAGGCTTTTGCATCTGGACATCTTCTTGTAGCTTTGTTCCTTGACCTGGAAAATGCATATGGTATGGCATGGCGCCATAGCATTCTGAATTAACTTCACAGTTTGAGGCTCCATGGCCACTTGCCACTGTTCCTTAGTGACTTCTAGTTGAACCACAGGTTTCAGGTCAGTGTGCTCTCCTCACTCTGTCCTACGAGTTCAAGCAGAAGTTGTTCCACAGAGGAGTGTACTAAGTGTTCATTTACTTGCTGTTGCCAACAATGGCATACTTGATTCCCTGCCACGGAGAGTGTCTTCCTCCTCTTATGTGGCTGACCTAGTGATATGGTTTGCTGGTTCCTAGATGTGTCCTGTTGATAGGAGGATGCAGCTGGTGCTGGAAAGGGTCGCCGGCTTGGCACACTGGAGAGATTTCCGTTTTTCTTCAAGTATGATTATAGCAATCCACTTTTATAGATTAAAGGGGCTGGCGCCTGCTATAGTGCATGGAGAAGACTAAGCTTTCATATCCTACCCGACTCCTAGGTTGTGGAGGCTGGTGTTCCTCCCTTTTTTCTACAGCACAGGTCGCTAATCACTCGTTGCTGCAATCCTGTAAGATATATTCCAGTCATTTATTGCTTTGTGTATCATGGCAGTCATATTTTCAGTATCATGTTTCTCATCCTCGCACTCCACATTTCTTTGAGTACAGGGTCAGGCAAATTATGGGGGATTTAGGTCGTTCTCCATAGCCTGTCTATCCTGCTCGGCAACCAAGAATTGCACCATGGTACCTTCCCGGGGTGCGGTGTGCAGGGATTTTAGGATACTAAATCTTCTCTCTTTTCTCTGGCGCTTCATCAGCCATCAGCTATTTTTGGAACATTCGTCCATTCACAGAGGCACCCCTCCTTGTATGTAAAGATGGTTCAAAGTCACACACTAATTGTTTCTCATCCCCGCACTCCACATTCCTTTGCGTACTGGGTCAGGCCAACTATGGGAGATTTAGGTTTCTCTGCAGTGTGTCTGCCCTGTCCAGCTCCAAGGAATCGCCCCATGGTGCCTTCCTGAGGTGCAGGTGTGCATGGATTCTGAGGTTACGAAGTCTTCTGCCTCTTCTCGGGCTATCCACCAGCTGTTTAGGAACATTTGTCAGTTCACAGAGAATCCGACCTTGTGTACACATATGGTTCAGAGTCAGACACTGGTGTCAGGTCTGGGGTGAATTTCCCAGATTTTGTAAGGGTAGGAATTCTTCTAAATTCCACTATTTTATCATCTGAATTTAATTAAGCTCATGCCCTGTCTTTGCCTTTCTCGAGTAAGGCAAGGGTTCATGAGCATGTCGGTGTTGAGGGCAATGAGGTGGCAGATACATCAACAAAATCCGCTTCTTCTCGATGACCACTGCCAACTACTACATTCCTGCTTCCAGTATGACACCATACTTGAAGTATGATTCTTATTTGCTGGCAGAGCCTGTGGGATGCTGTTATTAATTATAAATTAAGGGATGTTATTCACAGGGTAGTAGTGTCGAGGGTTCTGCCATCCATGTCTTAGCAACTGGAGGTGGCTGTTGCCCAGCTATGCATTGGGCACTCATGGCTTAGTCATGGGTTCCTAATGTGTGGTGGGACTCAACCGTATTGTAATTATTGCTTTGTTCCCTTTACTGTCCGTCACATACTAGTCTTGTGTCCGAGTCTAGGGGACCTGTGGTGAAGGTTTCTCCATAGGCATAGCAGGATGGATGGTGCCTACTCTCTGTCATTCATGCTTGGAGAAGCCTCTGGCTATCTGATTGATATTTTTTCCTTAAGGAAGTGAACTTCTTACACCTTTTATTGTTTATTGATGATTTCCTTACTTTTTGCTACTTTGTATCCTTGTTAAAGGTATCGATTTTGTTTTAGTACAAAGTTTTAACGTTTATTCGGCATCATATAATCGAGCTGTTGCAGAGTCACAGTTTTTATTTCGAATAATTTAGTTCAATTCTCTTGTCATCTATAGAAACTTTTTATTCATCGCCGGATATAACTCATCGAAGACTTGTAATTAGTGATGACTCGATCACTACTAGGGATATATCCGCAACTGTGTAAAATCACTTCGAGGTTGCAAAAACAGGGTATGTAAGACATCATCCTTGTGAAATAAATAACTTCTTTACTACAATAATATTTTTAAAATATTGCTATCTGCAGCCATTGTTACTCGAATAAGGAGTGATTTCGTGAAAAAAAAAAAACACATTAATCTAGAAGATTAAATTCCCATACCCACCTGCGATATAATCCTCAGACATTTATCAATTTGAGGTGTGTAGGGGGCATCATGAGGCACTGGCCAGGCTAACGAAACCTGTAACACGTTTTCCTTGCCTAGATACAAGGGGGAAGTGCCATCTAATTTAGCAAAGTTCCGGGATATTATCAGCTGCAGGCTCAGAGGGGCACCAATATGGGCACTCCTGAAATAAACACAAAAATAATAAAATGTAGTAATTCACCCAGACTCTTTCCCACATAGAAATAGCATGAGACAAGATAAATAAGGACGGAATATTCGAAACTGGGAGAATACTGAATAGCATGCCGAACAGAATGGGCCACATAATCTTTCGTTCATCATTCAGTCCTCTGGAATCCTGGCGCCTCGTCACATGCCAAACCAGTTACACATTTTTGCTCCTTCAAATTCAGCTGCAAGATTGCTTTTCAACTGACTCTTGATATAAAATTGCTCCACTTAAAACCGTTCCACTAAGAATACAGACAAGATACGTAAAATCCATCCTAGACAATTTACCAACCAACAAAGCTCCAGGCCCAGATCGAATTCCTCCAGTTGTTTTGAAAAAGTGCTCCACAGACCTTGCTTATGTTATAGCTAAATTATTCAGGCTATGCTTACTTACTTTTTCATTCCCTAATTCTTGGAAAGAAGCTAATACCAACCCAGTTATGAAGAACGGAAGTTCCTCTGACCACTCCGATTACAGACCAATATCTATCACGTCTTCTGTCGGTAAGGTATTTGAAATTGCAATGAAAATGTACATAATTAAACATATTCAATTCAACAACTTAATTATTATAGGCAGTATGGTTTTCGCTACAAAAGCTCCACTAGTGATAATCTCCTGACTTACATCATCCATCAATCACTTGACGAGGATGGAGAAACTGATGCAGTAGCCTTTGATATTTCTAAAACTTTTGACAGAAAGTGGCACCATTCCCTGCTATCCAAACTCCTTTTCTATGGATTAACATCTTTTGTTCCTCTGATTTCCTCATATCTCAACGACAGCAATATAAGAGTAAAAGTAGATGATGTATGCTCAAATATCACTAAGTGACCAACAGCATGCCACAAGGATCAGTTCTGGCTCGAACACTATTCCTAGTTCATATTAATGAGCTTTTATCTGTCACCCATAATCAATCCATTCATACGCAGTTGACTCAACACTTCACGGTTCATTCACACTTAAACACCCATTCACAAAGTATAATATGTCTTACTCACAACACAATACAGCCATCTCCATAAATCAAGACTTATCTATGATCACTGAATGGGGACAAAATAACCTTGTCTCATTTAATGCTAGTAAAACCAAATACATACGGTTTACTAATAGGCAGATATTTCCAATATTATCTTCAATGCTACTAATATTCCTATCTCCAAAAGTATTGAAAATCTCTGTGCCTTAACAATGCCCTCAGCTGGATCTCTCATGTTAGATCACTTACTAAAACTGCCTCAAAGAAACTCGAATTATTGTACAGAGTCCGTAACTTCTTCACTGACGAGCAGTTAGCTATAATTGATAAGAATCATGTGTGCTCTCAGTCTGAATATTGCTCACCCTTGTGGAATGGATGTGGAGAGGTTGCAGTAAACCAACTAGACAAAATTCAGAACAAAGCTGGTGGAATATTTATAACCCTGCTATTATGAATAAACTACCTCTCCTACAAGTAAGAAGGAATGTTGCCTCCCTTGCATTACTTTACAGATATTTTTATGACAAAAGCTCAGTCGAAATTCCGTCCATTGTGCCACCGCGCTCGTGACTGAAATGTCACACAGCCATATTGCAGAGCTTTTGACTATTAGAATTCTTTTATTCCCCGAACTGCATCTCTCTGGAACTCGCTTCCCTGGAGGTATTTCCCCCCAAACTTCAACTTTCAGCTGTTCAAGTCCAACTGTTACAGATGTTTGATGAATGGAAGACGCCAGTAATCTGGTGTATGGATTTTTATTATTATGTTTTTCATTTGTTTTCCTTCCCCTGTTTTTTTAATTTAAAAAATGAAAAGAATTATAAAAACTAAAAGAAAGTTATATATAAATAAACAACTTTATGTCCTACACGCTACTAACCCACTCCTGCAAGTAAAGACATAAATAATGGTTCATATAGGCTCATACTAGTAAATATTTAATTACATGAGAGAAATACGGTTGATGAAAGTAATAAACAACAGATGTACAACATCTCACCTTTCGTTTCTTTTTAAATTCTTCTTTTTCAATTCTCTTAATTCCTTTACTTGGAGGATACATTTCCTATTAGGTCTACATAAAGTCAGGTCACTGTATTCAGCCTGATAAGGGATTATTGAAGCCTCTATCTGGCTTTTCATCCTCAAAAGGTCTTCAATATAATAATGTGGGGATAGTAAGATGATCACTTAAGATGTATAGTGAATAAATGTAGTATGAAAACTAACCTGAATTGTGAGAGTTTAGTCCACGGTTTCTCAGTTCAGAAGTTTCTTTCATTATACCACCGAATATTTTAGTGCAAAGGGAAAAAATCCATTGTAAATGCATTTTATTTTCTCTCTGTAATATATGGCAGTAATACCTGACAGTACTCTAAGGTCACTCTGAATGGCATGTTCTTTTTTCTTATGTGAGGAAAAAGGAACCAAAAGCTGAACCTGCAAAACGTTCCTTCCAAGAAAAAACAATAAAAAAAACAATACAAAAGAGAGCCAATTTCAAGATCCATTCATTTCGAAATGCCTGGACACACTGCATTTGAAAGACTAGAGATCATAGGAAGTAGGAAATACAGACAGAGGGAGACTGTTCCAGAGCTGACCTGTTGCATAAATGAAGGACTGGGAGTAATGGTTAACTCTTGCATTAGAGAGTTGGACAAAAAAGGGAAGAGAGTTATGTTGCTAGACGGGTGCTACGCACTGGTCGTAGAGGTAGGGGGGTGCAAGCAGACAGTTCAAAGAAGCAGTGACCATTGAAGTAGTGATAGAAAAGAGAGATAAAGAGGCAAAGTACGGCGAAGAGACAGAGGTTGAAGGCAGCCAGTAAGAGAAGCAGAGCTGATGAGACGAAATGCCTTTGACTCCACCCTATTGAAAACAGCTGTATGTGGGGAGTTGTACTCCACACAGGGGCAAATAAAACCAATGTATAAAGTCAACAGCTCTGCAGGGGTAAAGAAGGCACGGAGTAGGCTTAGCACACCTAATTTCTTGGAAGCAGATTATACAAAAGATGCAATATGATCTTTCCAAGATAAGTCCCATGTGAATGAAACCCCAGGCATGTTCAAGGATGATGCAGGATTTAGCTGGATATTATTAAACATTAGTGGGTACTCCTTTGGAAGATTTTGACGGGTTGATAGGTGTAAAAACTGAGTTTTTTATGCATTAAAAACAACAAGATTATTTTTACCCCAGTCAGAGACACGAGCCAAATCAGACATTAGGTGTGCCATAGCCTCATCCCTTGTTTGTTGAAGTAAATGCTGGGATGGACGTTGCGGAAACCGAATGGAAAGGTGAAGGGTGAAATCAACAGCATACAAGTGGATAGGGTTAGATGTACAACTTAGGTCACTGGTGAATAAAAGGAAGAGAGTTGGTGTTAGGACAGAGCCCTGAGGAACACCATTGTTGATAGATCTAGAAGAACGATGGCCGTCTACAATAGCAGCTATAGGACATCCAGAAAGGAAGCTATAGATCATCGTTTCTTAACATGGGGTATTAGCACCCCCAGGGGTCCTGAAATCAACTTTAGGGGGTGCTGGAAAATGCTGCATCATTGTGTTTTTTTTCTTATTGGTTTTGCTGTGTATTGCATCCTTGATTTTTTTTTTATTTTGAGAAAGTATAAAACAAACTTTTAGGCAGTAGTTTACTTCACTTTACTTTAACCCTGCAGTAATGTAGCAACTGTAGTCCCAGTAAATAGATGTAAAAGGGTGCTGGCTGGACTGAGACCTTATTACCGGGGGTGCTGAGGTCGGAAAAGTTAAGAAACACTGCTATAGATGAAGGCACAGATAGAAGGATAGAAACCGAATGAGGGCAGTTTGGAAATTAAAGATTTATGCCAGACACGATCGAAAGCCTTTGAGATGTCAAGTGCAAGGGCAAAGCTTTCACCAAAGTCCCGAAAGGAGGATGACCAGGAGTCTGAAAGGTAGGTGAGGACATCGCCAGTGGAACGTCCCTGACGGAACCCATACTGACGATCAGAAAGAAGGTTGTGATAAGAGAGATGCTTTAAAATTTTTCTGTTAAGAATAGACTCGAAAAATAGACTTAGTTCATATAAGAGGGGTCACCCTTCAAATAGTCATTGTGGTCCCTCTTATCCCTAGCGAAGGAAGCTCCTTAACATCTTATCCTAAGCGATTTATTATGCTTATTGCACCATACTGTTATACTCTGTGTTATATAAATCCTCCAATGATCTCCGTACTCTGTATAAATAATGGACAAAAGTATATTAACCAGCCACATCCAAAAATAAAGCACTACGAATGAGGTGCTAGGGAGCCTTCTTACCCGACGAGAATACGGGCCTGTGTTTGGAAGAAATGCATTGCTTTGCGGAACAGACTAAACCTAAAACAAGTACTTTTTCGTTCTTCCAGAAATTCAAATTAGTTTAATTTCACTTTTTTTTTTTAAACTCTTGGAATAGTATGTTAAAGGTTCAGAGGTTCAGAGCCATAGGCAAAGATGTATTTGTAATATACTGTGAAAAATTACAAAAGTAGAGAAAAAAAATCATCATATGTTTTGGTCAATTATAGTTATAAATTTGCCTTCCTCTTGGTTTATTTATTCTCAAACTATTGTCATGACTCTTTGTGAGATTATAAATACCAGACAAATTATCACCATTCAGAATTATAGTTTGTCTCCTGCGGATACTAAATAATTGTTTTAAGCAATTACAGCAAATGGAAGTCAATGTTATATGTTATTGATAATGAATACAGTTGACAAGAGCACTAGCGAGATCCCTACGCTCTTCTGTTACCTTCAGTCCGGTGACATTTGACTTTTCAGCCATGCTTTTTCTAAGCAATGCAATTCAGGTCTGGAGAGATTTTTCAAACAGGTGAGGACAGATCGGGAAACCATTAACCCCTTCATGACAAGAGATCTCCCTAAAACCAAACAATGTCATCTGTGGAAACTTGAATAAATGAAACAAAAGCATTCAGGGGCCGAATGCTAATCATCTGCCATAATAGGTTGCTGGATAAGGTGCAAATTACCTACAAAATAAATTTGAAGATAATTTGCAAAAATCTTCGGAATTCAGTCACTGTGCTTCACAAGATGCCCGTTCATCTTAAGAAATATATGGCGGCTGGCATTCAGCCGTCACTGATGAAATCGACACCAAAAGAAAAAGCCTTTGGCACATCCACGTAGGTGCTGATTCCCGAAAGTCTGATGAAAATTCATCCACAACTTTTCGAAATATACTGGGAACAGATACACACACAGACACACAAAGACTCTGGCAAAAAATTTATCACACCACCATGCTAAAGGCGGGCGATAATGAGGCTTAAGAAACGGACCCTGCTTGATAATCATCGTTATCTATTGGTGGTCGAGTCGGTAGAAAGGTGTTCTCATATCTCAATCGATGCAGTACTGATGGGGGTCACCTTGACGCAGTAGTGGGGTTCGAAGCATGGCTGGTAGTGCCACCTACTCTGGAGGCATACCTAGCATTGTAGGACTCAGCATCTGTCAACCTCTTGGACCAAGCACCCCCTACATCACCCGTGAAGGAAACCTGCTGATGTTAGTCCTTGCTCATTTGCCATCTAGGGCAGGACTGTTGCCTCCCCACATGTTTGCCGTGAGTGACGTCCCATAATGCTGAGAGACAGGAGTCCTGGGGTTTCAGCAATATTGCACGATGTGCCCTGCAGCTAGTAATACACCTATTTGGTTCCCTATTCTGGCTAGACAGGCAGCCTGGTTGGGCTCCACCAGGTCAATCGGCTGGTCATGCATTGGCTAGAGTCAAGTGGGCACTGGAGGGCCTTGTGGCTCTTATTTTCCTGGAGTCATCCTTGCGATATCCACCTGTGATTACTCACGTATACTCTCCTACTATCTCTGAGGTTGCCAGTGGTGTTGTCCCTGGCATAAGGCCTCCCTTGTTGGGGTCCATGGTGGATGGAGTGGTGCAGGAATGAAGTCTCTGTTTATACATATACCTTCTGTTAAAACAGTATTTCATTCATGACTCTGGCTTTCTCCCTGGCAACATCTTTTTTTTGCCACCTCAGAGCCTTACCAGGTCCCTGGTGAATCTCATCCTTTGCCCCAGCACTCAGCTGGGATTGAGAGACGGTCATGTCGGGTATGTACCACTCTGAGGTTAAGCACAGACAAGCAGGTGCCGGCATCATATGCCAAATATCTGGTGCTGAAATCCATTGTACGAGGGTTAGTCCTAGATACTGATATATTTTCGTTGTACTGTGCCATACTGTCAGCTTGTGGAAGAGAGCCCAAGATATCATCCCAAGGGGATGGAAGCATTCTAACTGAGGTGTCCTCCTCAAAAGAGAGCTCCTGCCTAGTGGCTTTGATCTCTGTTGCCAGCTCTGCTGTTACATGTGTTCCTCATGGAACCTTTAACCTATATAAGGGAGTCATTTTCTCTTGTGACATCCTCCGATACTCAGAGGAGCAACTGTTGAAGGAGCTGCAGTCGTTTGGTGAGGTAAAAGTTGAGTGGCTTTTGAAAAAGATAGATGGGATTTTGACCCCGACTCCAGTATTGTTCTTGACTTTTGACAAGTTGACGTTGCCTACATCTGTGAAACTGGCATGCCTATTGCTTCCTGTAAAGCCATAGGTGCCACCTCCAAGCATTGCTTCCACTACCAGGAGTTTAGACGTGTTAGCCGACTTTTCCACTGTGCACAGGCTGGCCTTCCTGGTGTCTGTATCTCCTGTGGTGGACCAAGTCATACCAGTGACAGTCCAGGACCACTTAAATGCTATCATTGTGGGGGCCTTCATGCTGTATCTTCTAAAAACTGACCTTGCTACTGCCTGGAAAAGGAGATTTTGTCAATTCGAACAACTGAAAAAGTTTAATTTCCCAAGGCTAAGAAGAGACCCAATACTCACTTATTCCAACTCAGTGCTACTTATGCTGCTGTCGTTCCTAGAATGCCAGTGCACCGCCATGTCTCAGAGATGGCCTCGACCCAATCCGGTGCCCACTTCGTCACCTAGTGCTTTGTGGGATGCTGTCCCAGTGATTCATACTGTTTGTGAAGATGAACCTCTCCCGCCCTTACTCTGTTTCAGCCTCCACTTCAATGGCTGATGGTTTGTGCACTTTCATGGTGGTGGCAGATGTGCATGTTGACATGACTCCTTCTCCCCCTTTGTCCAATATGCTCGAGGCTCCATCTGTATCCAGCAAATGTCACCGTGGTTCTTCAGAGTCCTCTGAGCCTGAAAACTGGCCACCTAAGGTCTCCGTTGTCGAACCTTGTGTTGATGTCTCTTCTGTTCCCTCTGCCCCAGAGGCTGATGGGTCTAGCCAGGTGGAAGCTGCACCTGATGGATTGGTCTCCATTGTTGAACCTTGTGTCGACCTCTCTCCTGTTCCCTCTGCCCTGGAGGTTTAGGGGTCTAGCCAGGTGGAAGCTGCAGCTGATGGTTTGCCTATGGTCTGGCCCCAACTGGGGACAGTAATGGGCAGACCATTGGTGCTTCAATTCTGAAACACACAATGTCATCCTCATAGGACTCTTATTCTTTGCACACTCCTTCCACTTCTGGGGTTCTAATACTGGCACTGGCTGTCCTACTTCACCCAGGGCAGCCTCCAAGCCACTTTCCAAGCCAAGTGTTATTCCACCTCAGAGGAAGTGTTGTAAAACTTTCCTCTTCCTCGTCCTCACGTTTACCCGCGGATGTTTGACATAGGGTGGGGTTCCTGTTGCAGGGCAGTCTCTTCCCAAGGGCCTTCCTAAGGATCAAGCCAAACCTGCTTGTTTGTGTACAGTCCTGCACTTAATCATCATCCCTCCACTATGGGTTCTATCATCCAGTTTAATTGTTAGGGTTTATGTGCTAACTCTGAGGAACTGTGTCATCTTGTTTGTCAATTTACTCCTCCGTGCATGTGCATCCAGGAGACCATGGTAGGTGATGCTGTTCCTTCCAGTCCTTCTGGCTTCCATTCCTTTTATTCTGATCCTGTGCCAGGCCTATGTCATCATGGAGGTGCTGCTATCTTCCTTTGCCAGGATATTCCATAGTCACCTGGACATCTCCACTCCCCTGCGGCCTGTTGCTGTCCGGAGTTTTTCTGTCGGTAGTAAACACTTTGCAGCCTTTATCTTCCTCCTAGTGCTACTGTTGAATGGGCAGATTTGGAACACCTTATTCATGTCCTTCCTTCTCCCTTGCTGTTATTAGGAGATATGAATGGTTACCATCCACTATGGCGTAACAGTGAAACCAATGCTCGAGGTGTTATGCTGGCCTCTTAACCCGAGGCGTCCCATCAATATATGAGGACATCGCAATGTTTTGTCACAGCTAGACCCACAGACGTACCAGTACGTCGCGCAATTGGAAGGTTTATAATTTGCACAAATTTCAAATCTCGTGCTTGACTTCTGGTATGTAGGGTCGGGAGACCTTCCCCTACCTGCCACCAGGCAGGGACACTCGGCAACCCCGTATGATCTGCGCTCACCCTCACCTCGGTCACTCACCTGTTAGCAGTGATCCAGGTCAGACATGGCACACAGAGGTCTCTGAGAAGAGTAAATTCAAGCTGCCCTGGATGCCTTCACAGAGGACAGTGATTTGCCCCTTGATGACGAGGTTGTAGACAGGGATTATGTGCAACCAGAGGACGAAAGTAGCAGCAGTGATGAGGTCCTGTCCCCGAGAAAGCGGCACTACGTCACATATCGTGTCACTAAAAAGGGCCAGCCTGCACCAAAACATCGTGCGATCACCTCTCTGCAGCCCCTACGTGATGTGGAGCCTGAAACTGAGGACGAGGATGAGGATGAGGATGAGGACGGAGCCATGGGAAGTGCTGCCACGTGGTACAGATCGAGATCATCACTCATCGCATCCCCAAGCGGAAAGCAAGTTGTTCTATCAGGTATGGACCTAGTGTTTTATTTGGGGAGGGCAGAAGTGGCATGGAGGGAGTGTGGAGTGAAACTGAAAGTGTAGGGGTGGGAACTGAAAAGGAAAGTGACGGGAGTGAGTCATCGTTTTCACGTGGTGGTGCGAGGGAGTGGAGCGTATCACGTGGGGTGGTGAGGGTGCGTGGTGAATCACGTGGTGTGGTGATGGAGCAGGGAGATGAGGAGGAGCTCCTCCCCAGCACGTCTTATGCTCCCCAATATTCCAGGACTTCCTCCCAACAGCCCCTTGATGTTCCCCAAGGCCGTAAGGGTAAGGGAATGGGGAAAGGTAAAGGCTGAGGGAAGAGGAGTGCGAGTGGGGAAGCCCTCTGCACTCCTCCTCCCCAACCTCCCCCACCAGCATCTCCTCCCCACCCCGACGAAGGTGATGATGGGGACGATGTGAGCGAGGGTAATGTGAATTGGAATTGGAAAGATAGCAGTGATTTCTCTCCCATCATTCACCCCTTCACTGAGGAGGGGTGCACTGGCTGCACAGCTCCTGGGATTCACCATGGCTCCACCAGGCTAAATTTTTTTCACCTATTCTTCAGTGAGGGTTTTGTTGAGCAGATTCTGGAACAAACCAACCGTTTTGCAAGCAGCCAGTGCCGTGAGAGTGAATGACTGGGCACAAGGAGCAGGCATTCGGTCATGTACGATTACCCTGTCTCCCTCGCAGAGATGTCTGTATTTTTTGCCCTGGTACTTTTGATGGGTATTTTACGTACAAACGGAATTCTGTCTTACCGGATTATCAACCCTCTCATGTAGACACCTATATTTGGCAAGGTCATGAGCCATAATCGGTTTCAGCTAATTCTAAGCCGCCTCCACTTTTACGATGCTGATGATCCTGCCAATGCAAATGACACTATAAGATGAGGCGATGTAGGTTGGTTTTTGATATCCTATGGTAAACATTCTATTCCTCATTTTATCACTATAGAGACCTTGTCAAAGACGAGAGTCTCGTGTCATGGAGAGGCAATATTTCTTTTCGCCAGTATATATCCAGCAAAAGGCACCGTTTTGGGTTCAAGCTATTTATTATGTATGAGTGTAGGACTGGTTATGTGCAAGACATAGTCTTGTACACCAGTGCACGAACAGACATAGCAGAGGATCGGAGTATTGGACTGTCTGGGGCAGTGGTAAAGACAATGATTGAAGAGTACCTTCATCGTGGTCACGTTCTCTACCTGGATAACTAATACACTAGCCCTCTTCTCGCTCGTTATCTACACCGGCATGACATGGGAAACTGTGGTACCGTCAATATGAACCAGAGTCACATGGTCAAGGTGGGACGGAAACTAGAAAAAAATGAGGTGGTCTTCTTCAAGGCTAACAACGTCCTAGCTACAGTGTGGAACCACAGCAGAGAAGTCTGCCTCTTGTCCACGGTTCTGAGTGTGTGCTTGATTATAACATCAACATGTGGCAGGTGGACCAATCTGACTCCATGATATCCACTGTGGAGTGTGCCAGAACCACGATGAAATGGTACAAGAAGCTCTTCTTTCACCTGCTCAATATAACTGCCCTCAATTGCCACCACCTGCACGCCATGACAACAGGAGTGCAGGAAACCTTTGAAGGGTTTGTGAGGTAGCTTGGCCGTGAGATCATAGCTCAGTATGCAGTTGAGAGGACCCAACAACACACACGCACTGCCCCTACTGCCCAAACTCCCCTGAGAATTTCCGCCCACCATTTTGCCACTCCTATACCTCCCCAGCCAAATAGACCTAGGTCCCAATGCAGGTGTCATGTGTGTGATAATTCCCGTGTGAGACCCACCACTCAGAGAAAAGACACCTCCTATGAGTGCGTTGAGTGTAACATGGGTCTCTGCATTAACCCTTGTTTCAGGGAATATCACACCTTGATCCACTACTAATTTTGGTTTGAATGCAATATGACGCTCATACTCAGGAAAAAATGCGACATACAGACACTCAGTGCAATTAAAAGGCCTATAAATATGTAAATAGTAGTATGAAGTGGAAATGGGTGTAATGTATGTGGAAAATTATTATGTAAGTGTATAAATATATTCTAAGTCGAAACATTCTTAGCGAGTGTATAAAGATGCAATATTCTGACGCTCAGTGTATCAAATAAGGCCCATAAATATGTAATTAGCAGTATAAAGTGGAAATGGGTGTAATATAAGTGGAAAATTATTATGTCAGTGCATAAATATATTCTAAGTTGACACATTCCTAGTGAGTGCATAAAGATGCGATATTCTGACGCTCAGTGTAATAAATAAGGCCCGGAAATATGTAAATAATAGTATAAAGTGGAAACGGGTGTAATGTAAGTGGGGAAGTATATTGGAAGTGAAGAAATTAAATATAAGCTGAAAAACACGAGTGGTAGCGAGTGTGCTTGCTACGTGAATATGTGATAGCATTTCGGTAAATATTATCGTAAGGAATGTAAATAGGTGAAAACATTAACACTGGTTGAAAAATGGTATAATGTCATGGAAACAATAATATGAAAGTAAAAAAAATGTAATGTATGTTGAGAGAAGAGTCATAGCGAGTGCGCTGGGTAGGCAACTATGCGCAATCATTATGCTAAATATCATCGTAATGAATGTATACAGCTGAAAACATTTACATAAAGTCAAAAATGGTAAAATGTCGTTAAAACAGAATTAGGCAAGTAGCAAAAAATGATATGTTGCCTGAAACAAGAAACTTAGCAACTAGCATGTAACCAATGTGACCAAAATCGCTATGATCGCGCAATGGAACAATGCTTATTTTTTCTATATATCTCATTGAAAACCATTATATTGTTGTCGTGGTTGTTTATTAGTTTCAAATCAATCAATGTAGATGTGTTCTTTGTTGTTTCTCCCAAAATTATCTACCATAGAAAACGTGAGAGCCTGACACGTCTTAAAGCATCTTTCCTATCGCAACCTTCTTTCTGATAGTCAGTATGGGTTCCGTCAGGGACGCACCACCGGCGATATTCCCACCTACCTCTCAGACTCCTGGTCATCCTCCTTTCGAGACTTTGGCGAAAGTTTGCCATTGCACTTGATATCTCTAAGGCTTTCGATCGAGTCTGGCATAAATATTTAATTTCCAAACTGCCCTCTTACGGTTTCTATCCTTCTATCTGTGCCTTCATCTGTAGCTTCCTTTCCGGTCATTTATACCTGCTGTTGTAGATGGCCATCGTTCTTCTCCTAGATATATCAATAGTGGTGTCCCTCAGGGCTCTGTCCTATCACCAACTCTTTTCTTTTTATTCATCAATGATCTTTTGAGCTGTACAATTAACCCTATCCACTCGTATGCTGATGAGTCCACCCTTCACCTTTCCATTTGGTTCCTGCAACGTCCACCTCAGCAGTTACTTCAACAAAAAAGGGATGAGGCTATGGCACACCCAGTGTATGACTTGGCTCATATCTCTGACTGGGGTAAAAATAATCTTGTTTTTAATGCATCAAAGACTCAGTTCTTACACCTATGAAAGCGAAAAAATCTTCCACAGGTGTACCCACTAATGTTTAATAATATTCAGCTTAATCCTGCATCATCCTTGAACATGCATGGGGTTTCATTCACTAGGGACCTGTCTTGGAAAGATCATATTACATCTCTTGTAAAGTCTGCCTCTAAGAGATTGGGTGTGCTAAGCCGACTCCATTCCTTCTTTACCCCTGCACAATTGTTGACTCTATACACGGGTTTTATCCGCCCCTGTATGGAGTACAACTCTCATGTGTGGGGAGGCTCCCCACATACAGCTCTTCTCAGTAGGGTGGAGTCAAAGGCTATTCGTCTCATCAACTCTCCTCCTCTTACTGGCTCCCTTCAACCTCTGTCTCTTTGCTGTATTGTTGCATCTTTATCTCTTGTCTATCACTACTTCAATGGTCACCACCCTCTGAACTGTCTGCATGCATTCCTCCACTTCTACAACGAGTGTGTTGCACTCATCTAGCAGCAAACTCTCATCCCTGTTCTGTCCAACTCTCTAAAGCAAGAGTTAACCGTTATTCCCAGTCCTTCATTTATGCAACAGGTCAACTCAGGAACTGTCTCCCTCTGTGTGTATTTCCTGCTAGCTATGATCTCCATTCTTTCAAATGCAGTGTGTCCAGGGATCTTGAAATGATTGGATCTTGAATTTGGCTTTCTCTTATATTTTGTTTTTCTCTTGAGAAGGAATGGTAAGATGCAGGCTAGAGGCCTTTGGTTCCTTCTTCCTAGCATAAAAAAATAAATAAATAAAAAACGACGTCTTGTCGCCACCACCTACTCGGAGGCAGATATCCAAACCCAGGACCAACATGTGTTCAACACCCCCCTGAGGATACTCCCCAGCGTCGTTAGGGAACACTTCACCATATACGCCCAAACTGGGGATATCGACTGAGACATCTAGCTGGTGAGGCACCTACACACTGCCCGCACCACCCCTCAGCAAATAGGGATGGTAAGCAGAGTTCCCACCCACAAACCGCCCCCCCACAAAACCATGGACATCCCCCAGAAACGTGCTGCCCCCGGAGCATCCCATTTTACTAAGGGCCAGCCCCACCAGGAAACACCCCAGGCCCAGAGAGACATCCAACCTTATCTCCATTAATCCCTGGGAGTTCTCTGCATGCAGCCACAACTGCCCAATTAACGACGTCCTGGAGCAGCTGAAGGCTGCCAGATGCAAGGCAACCAACCAGGGATGCCGCAAAGTATCGGCCATCAAGGATGACCAACCACAGAACACAACATCCCCCATTGATGACCCCAACACTGAGGAGATGTAACTAGGTGGAGAAGGGGAGGGCGCCTCACCCCAGCTGGTTTTTTAGGACCGCCCCCACACCTCCCCACCACGCACAAATATGGCCCCCTAGTCTATGATAAGGTAAGGCTGAACGGGGTGAAAGCTCGACTGCTGCTTGATATGGGAGCAGCCAGATCATGCCTGTACCACCACTTCTACTCCCTTCACTCCAAAGCATTCAGCCCTCTCCTCCCCACCTTGGCCCACCTCATTAAGCGACCTCTCAACACCAATTCATTATACTGTATTCGACTCTACCTGCCATGCCTACGATGGCTACCTGGGGCTGGATCTAATGTACTACAGAAACTCCGGGCCAACATCAACTGCCATGGATGGTGGCTGCACTTCAATAAGCCAAATCCACCCCCACAGCTCCTCTGCATGTACAATTCCATGACACCACCACCCTCACCAGACACCACGAACCTCCCCCACACATCACCCCTCCCTCCCATTCAGTGAAACCCCCATCCCCCCGTCTCATCACTCACCTTCCCCTCTACCATTGCCTCCACTGTTACCATTCCCTCCCCACCATGAGGCCTGGCTCCCCTTGCACCAACCCGCTGGAAACCACATAGTGTTCTCCCCAACTCCCCCGGCGGATGCCATTGCCTCCTGCCTTCTGTTCCCCACCTTCCTCCTCCCCCATCTCGCATCAGTCTGCGTGGCTAACCTCTCCACTTCGTCCCTCACCCTCCGTAAGGGACTGGTGGCAGGAGAAATGGAAGAGACCAAGCCCTGTGCCTCCCCTCTCTAAGCCACCCATCCTTACCTCCCCTTCCCTACCACCTTTCGCCCCAACAATCAGACGACCTCCTGGACTTTCAGTACATCTCGTTGGGACCCACAGACATTGGCCATCCCACCTTCCTATCCCATGATATACGTACGATGGGACCCCCTGTCTGTCAACCCTCATGCAGGAAAAATCCAACCCAACGGGCTGAAGAAGACCGGCAGGTCCATGACATGTTAGATGCCAGCGTGATATCACCTTCAACCAGCCTATGGCCCTCCCCCGTTGTCCTAGTTAAAAGAAAAAAAAAGACGAGACACTGCACTTTTGCATAGATTACTGCCACCTCAACGATGTGATAGTCAAAGACACCATCCTCTTGCCTAGAATTGACGACTTCTTAGACTCCCTCTATGGGGCATCCTGGTTCTCTACCCCAGACCTCCAGTCAGGATACTGGCAGGTCATCGTCCACCTTGAGGACTGAGGAAAGACGACGTTCTCCATCACCAACGGGAAGTACTACAAGTTCAACGTCCTCCTCTTTGGCCTCTGTAATGCCCCCGCCATGTTTTCCCTATTGATGGAGTCTCTACTCAGTGACCTCATTTGGGAGATATGCCTTGCCTACCTAGATGATGTTGTCACCTTTAGCAAGACCTGGGCAGATCACCTCCACCGCCTATGCCGAGTTTTCCCAGGATATGTCAAGCTGGGCTTAAACTCCGCCAATCCAAATGCGTCTTGGCCCAGTGCTCAGTCTCCTTGCTGGGGCACATCATATCTAGGGAAGGCATAGCCCCCAACCATGAATAACACAGGGCCATAGCCGAACTCCCCCTGCCCCGAAACGTGCACGACGTCCGTGCATTCATAGGCCTCGTCTTATACTACCGGTGCTTTGTGAACGGATTCACTTCCATTGCCAAGCCACTACATGATCTCACCAAAAAGGGGGAGCTTTTCACATGGACAGAAGATCATCTTCAGGCCTTCCATGCTTTCAAGGACAAGTTAATCATGGCCCCTATAGTGGCATTTCCCAACTATACTCTCTCCTCCCACTTGTACACCGATGTTGCTAGTGGCAATCAGTGCAGTTTTGGTACAAGTGGAAGACAGTAAGGAGCACATTATTGCCTATGCCAGCCTCACCCTCAATCAGGCAGAACGCAACTATGCGGCCACCAAGCGAGAATGCTAGGCAATATATGGGCACTTACATACTTCCCCCCCTAGGGGTAGGAGGGTTTCAAAAACAGTCCCACAGTATCCCTGCTTGTCGTGCGAAGTGACTAAAAGGGTTGGTGGTGGGTTAGTGCCCCAATCCGTAAAAAGAACTGACTAAACAAGCAAATAAAGTGCCTCGGACCCGTACAGACAATACGTTGATGACTAAGGAATTGACAGGACATTCTGAGGGTGGGGACATGGAATGTGACAGGTGTGAATGATGAAGTGAAAGAGAGAGATATTGTTCAGGTGCTTGACGATGCAAGAGTGGATATATGTGGAATTACTGAAACTAAATGGTAAGGTGAAAAGGTGAGAGAGTGGGAATATGGTTTAGGTATATATGCGGGAGCTAATGAGAATGAGAGGGTAAGAGAAGGAGTATGTCTGATGATATGCAAGAAGTGGAAGGAGAATATAAGAGAGTATGGAACAGTGGGTGCAAGGATTGTATGGGTGGAGATGAAAGTGGGTATACAAGCATGGGCAACTGTATGTGCGTATGCCCAACAGAGGACCGAGTAGCAAGAGTGAAAGATTTTTTTTTTTTTTTTTTTTTTACAAAATAATGGATGGAGGAAGGAAAAACAAAGGGAAAAAAATAAGTCCATATGCCTAAAGGCATCCTCCATTCATAAAATACTTTTAACAGTTGTGTTTAAATTCGAGTGGATTAAAGTGTGGGAAACAACTCCCAGGAATTTAATTCCAGAAAGTAGTAGTTCTGAGGATAAATTAATTTTGATAAGCAAAGGTTCTGCATTGCGGGGGAGAGAGTGTGAGTTCATGGGCTCTCCCAGCTGCCCGAGTATTTCGGGAGAGAATATGAAGGGAAAGCACAATTGAAGCCAGTTCGTCAGAGCACTTACGGTAAAAATATCGATAAAATAATGCTAAAGAAGCAACATCTCTATGTACTGATAACGGAGGAAGATCCTGCGTTATGGCAGGGTTATTGATTAATCTAATGGCTATATTTTCAATTTTGTCCAATTGCCTCAATGCAACCGCTTGACACCCACTCCACAGTGTTGAACAGTATTCAATCTGAGAACTCACATGACTTTTGTATATATAGCTATCTGCTAGTCAGTTAAGAACTGATGAACTCTTTACATAAGTCCCAGTTTTTTAGAAGCATTTTTAGGAAGGGATTTAACATAAGCTGTCCAGATTAGGTTGGGGTTTAGAGTAACACCTAGGATATCAATTGTAGTGGATATGGGAATACTGACATCATTTAAAAATACGTGAGAGTCTGAGGGATTATTTCTGTTGGAGAAATTAATGTATTTAGTTTTCTGAGCATTAAATGAAGCAAGATTTTTTTGTCCTCATTTGTGTGTGTTTCACCATGTTGGTCTATTGTTTTGTTAAACTGATGGGTAATAATGCAAAGAATATCTACAGTTGAACGTTCTTATCTAAATCTATACTGCCGATCGTTGATTAATTTACTGATTTCTAGATGCTTGACTATGTGTTTGTTAATTAGTGTCTCAAAAACTTTACCGAGAACGGATGTTATTGCAATTGATCCATAGTTTGATGGATCAGAAGTTGCCCCCCTTTTAAGACAGGACGGATATTTGTTCTTTCCAAGAGGCTGGAAAAATTGAGGTGCGGATGCATAAGCAGAAAAATTTTGCTATTACAGGAGCCAACACTGAGGAGCAATTTTTAAGTACTATTGAAGGAATTTGATCTGGACCAGTAGCTTTGTCTGCTGAGATTCTGTAATACAGCTTGTACGTATCTGGTGTGAATCATGAAAGGAGGTATTTGAGGGGAATCAAAATCAAGTAGAGAAATATTGTGATTTTCTGTATTTAGGGTTGAGTTTGTTGAAAAAATGTCAAAGTTGGCTTTTGAACGTGTGTCACTTACTAGATTTCCATTGGGGGACTGTAACGGTTGAGTGGAAGAGGTGGTAGTAAAGTTAGTTTTGAATGAATTAAGGGTTGACCAGAATATTTTGTTATCATTTGGGTTGTTTAGTAGTTTGTTAGCTTGTCTATGTAGAAAGTTAGATTTAGAAAGATTGATAATAGTTTTGGCATGGTTTCTGATATTTTTATAATGGTTAAAGGCTTCTTTGATTTTGGTCCTTGTACTGTACAAGTGTTTTAGGCTATTGTTTCATGTTGTTACTCTAGCACAGTTGTGATCAAACCACTTAGGAGAATTACATATTTTTCTGTAACCATGATGGGGAATTAATGTTTCCATGCGGACTTTAATGAAATCCTGTATGTGGCCCAACGTGGAATTTGCATCTTGGGAGAAAAATGAGGACCAAGGAACATCCATGAGAAAATTTTGAAGTCCCTCCCAGTCTGCTCTGTCGTAGTGCCATTTATTCATCACGACAGGTTCAGAGCAGGAGGGTGTGGTAGGTGTTAAACTGGTGGCTTGAATCAGACAATGATCTGAGGATCTGAGGGGGGACTTCACTTCGACATTATAATTATCTGAATTGATTGTTAGAAACAAGTCCAATAGGTGGGGATTTTGATCGGGGTTGTCTGGTACATGGGTGGGTTGACTGACTAACTGGGTGAGATTAAAAAAGTCTGCAAATAGCTCACATTCAAGACCATAGTCATCAGTTCTGGCTGAATAAGTGAGCCATTCGACATTATGGACATTAAAATCACCCATAATAGTAATTTCTGATGCAGTATTAATGTTGAGGACATTTAGTTGTGAAGACAGAGAGTCAAATAAACTCGGCTCTGGAGGGGCATTAGGGCAACGATAGACCCAACAGAAATATTTAATATTACCAAAAGAATTTAATTTGAATATGGAATAGTCGAATTAAGGACAATTAAAATTAGTAATCTCCTCCAGGGTAATCTGTGATTTAGCAAGGCAACATACGCCCCCTTTGGGTTTGAAATTTTGAATCATGATATAACCAGGAAAATTAAATCTAGCTAAATCAGAGGTGGAGATGAGTTTTGGGCGAGTGAAGAAGCATGTATGGACAAGTATGAGAGGAGTGAGAGAATGCTTTTGACTGGAGACATGAATGGCAAAGTCGGGAATGTACGAGTGGATGGAGTGGTTTCTCAGTGGGGTGTGCCAGCTGACGTAGATGGGAATGGTAGTGCTTTGGTGGACATCTGTGCTTGTAAGGGGTTGGCAACAGCTAACACCTGCTTTCGGCATAAGATGATCCATGGGTATTCATGGAGGGTAATGAGGAGGATGGATGGTGAACTTGTTGAACAAAAGGCAATGATAGACTACGTGTATGTGGATGAGCGAATGAGAAGACAAGTGTTGGATGCAAGAGCGTGGAGAGGGTGAGGGAATGGAGTCTCGGACCATCACTTAGTGATGGCCAAGGTAAAGCTGCAAAGAAAATGATTCAAGAGACGAAGGGAAAGACAGGAGGAAACAGCTCCTGTGAGAAAAGTGGGGGAGTTGCAAGATAGTGAGAAAATGACAGAGTATAAGAGCATAATGGAAGAAAGATTGGGAGGTATGAGTTAGAGCAGATGGAAGAGGTGGAAGACGGATGTAAGATATTCACGGAAGAGATAGGCGCAGCGTGTGAGGTGGTTTGTGGAGTGAGGAGGAGATGCAAGGGTGTGCAAGGGACAGCATGGTGGAATGATGAGGTGACACGAGCTGTGGAACAGAAGAAGAGGGCATATAGTGTATGGCTAGCAAGTAGAGATAGGGGAGAAGATGAGAGAGAGAAGAGAGAGGTATATGTGAGCAGGAGAAGGGAGGTGAAGAGACTGGTGAAGGAGAATAAGAAGAAAGTGAATGAAGAATTTAGGAGGATTCTGAGTGTGAAATGGAAGGAGAGTAAGTACTTGTTTTGGAAGGAGGTAGAGAAAGTAAGGTATTGATTGATTGATTGTAGTAGAAACTGGCGGCGTAACTGCTATGGTCATATGCCGCCGGCCAACAAGCTAAAACACATGGCAAATATCTATCTATCTATCTATTGCCAGACGCCTCAATCCCGTTTGGGGTGGCCACAAACAAATCACCTCCAAGTCGCCCTGTCCCCAGCCATTTCACTGCCCTGCTCCCAACTCACACCCCCCTCTCTCATATACCTATCCACCCCATCCCTCCATCTCATCCTTGGCCTCCCCCTCCCTCTTCCCCCCTCCACCTCACTCACATACACTCTCTTCGTCAGTCTTTCACCCTCCATCCTCTCCACATGGCCAAACCACCTCAGTGTGTTCCTCATAACGCTTCCTATCACATCCACATCCACACCACAAAGCTCCTTTATATCCTCATTCATCAGCCTGTCTCTCCACGTGACTCCACAGGCTCCTCTTAAATAACTCATTTCCACTGCTCTCACTCTTGACTTGTGTCCTTCCAACAATGTCCAAGCTTCACTTCCGTACGTTAGAGTTGGTATCACAATACTGTCATGTAGTAACTTTTTCACTTCCATGCTCACTTCCCTGTTTCTTATCACTGCTTTCAAGGAACCAGCAACCTTTCTTCCCTGCTGTACCCTTTCAAGCACTTCACCCTCCAAACCTCCATCCTTACTCATCACACTACCCAAATACTTAAACGTACTCACATTTTCCAATTCCTCACCATCTAACCTCGCTGTACATTCACTAACTTCACCTCTCTCAAAGACCATCACTTTACTCTTCCCTACATTCACCTTTAGGTTCCGTTTCTTACACACTCTCTCAAACTCATCCACCAAGCCTTGCAGCTCCCCTTCGTCTTCACTCAACAACACAGTATCATCTGCAAACAACAGTACAGGGAGTTTCCAAACACTATCCCCTCTCACCAGGGCCACTCCAACATCCACTACCCTACCTTGTACCTCTTTTATTACCCCATCCATGTACAGATTGAACAACCATGGAGACATGACACATCCCTGTTTCAAACCAACTTTCAAAGAGAAAAATTCACTTAGTTCACCATCCACACGCACTGCAACCTTCGCACCATCGTACATACTCTTCACAGCATTCAACAACTTCCCATCTACTCCATATATTCTTAACACTTTCCACAATCCTTGTCTATCCACCCTGTCATATGCTTTCTCCAAATCCATGAAAGCCGCATACAACTTCTTTCCCTTCTCTAGAAACTTTTCCACTATAGATCTAAGAATGAATATCTGATCTACACAACCTCTTCCCTTCCTAAAGCCTCCCTGTTCTTCTCCAACTAATTTCTCTGTTCTTTCTCTAACTCTGTCTATAAGTATCCTACCATACACTTTTCCTATTATACTAAGAAGACAAATGCCCCTGTGATTACCACACACTTATTTTTCCCCTTTTCCTTTGTACAAGGGAATAATTATACCTGACTTCCAATCCTCCGGGACTCTACCTTCCTCCCAGGCCAATCTGCACATCTTCCACATCCATTCTACTACTATCTCTCCCCCATGCTTCAGCATTTCACCACACACTCCATCAATTCCTGGGGCTTTCCCCGATTTAACTTTCTTCATTGCTTCCACAACTTCTATCCTACTGATTTCTTCCTGTCTTCTCACCTCCCTCCTTCTCCCAGCCATTCCCCAGCCACTTATACTCGCATTACTTCCATCCTCTACGTTCAACAATTTCTTAAAGTGTTCTCTCCATCTGCTCACTTTTTCTCCCTTCTCCACTAGTAATCTACCATTTTTATCTTTCACTCCCCTGCTAACTTCACTTCCACCCTGTCTTACATGGCAAATAAATAGTACATAATCGATATAAAGTTAATAACTTTTTCTAGAAATAAAACATTGAAAATAATAAAAGAATAGTTAAAAGAGAAAACAATTTCTTATGAAAGTGGAATGAGGACCGCCTCCTGAAGAAAACCAAAAACTTCGGTAAAATTGCTATGGGCTCCACCAAGCATCGAGGAGAGACAGTAGGCACCATCTACCCCTGTAGGCCTATGGAGGAATCTCCGACGCAGGTCCCCCAAACTTGGACACTCGACCAGCAAGTGACGGACAGTAAGGGGAACAAAGCAATCATCACAGTACGGTTGAGTCTCTACACTCATCAGGAACCCGTGTGTAAGCCGGGAGTGCCCAATGCAAAGCCTAGCAAGAGCTACCTCCAATCGCCGAGGCATG
The DNA here is from genome assembly GCF_032717465.1 of Coenobita brevimanus. Lineage (NCBI taxonomy): Eukaryota > Metazoa > Arthropoda > Malacostraca > Decapoda > Coenobitidae > Coenobita > Coenobita brevimanus. The sequence goes on from NC_136986.1 coordinate 22,470,384, forward strand.
GAAGGGAGAACCCTTGGCACAACCACTCTCTGGAAGACCTCTTTCAGCTTATTATGAGCAACACCATCCCAGTGTCTCTGCCAACACACATGCATTCTGTCCCGCAAGTAAGGTGTTAGATCAGATGCAGGAAGCGGATATTCTGTTGGGGGCTGTTGAGTAGCCGCAGCCTTAGCCAATGCATCCGCAGCCTCATTGCCCACCACACCAACATGTGCGGGAACCCAGCAAAAATCCAATCTCTTCCCCCGACGACGAATGAGGAACAGCTACTCCAAAATAGCTAAAACTAAGGGATGGGAAGAGTTAAAAGAGTCCAGGGCCAAAAGCGCCCTTTGAGAGTCGCTAAAAATAGTAAAATAATTGTCAGGGTGAACAAACACCAACTTCAAGGCTAAAATGATGGCTGACAACTCTGCAGTAAAAACTGAGGTAACCAAAGGAAGACTACCTCCACGGCTAAAATTGGGAAATACCACTCCAAAACCAACACCTGATGCGGATTTAGAGCCATCAGTATACACAGGCACAGAACCACCATGACTAAAAGAATGTTCTAAAAACAACCTTAAAAGACACCGAGGAGCGACAAAATCCTTTGAACCTGCAGTAGGCCTGCAGAAAGTTACCTTGGGCAATATCTAAGGCGCAACCCTTGGGATCCGAACAGGACTGACAAGTACTGCGGACAAACCAAACCCCTCCATTATATCCTGTACCCTATAGCCAAATGGACGAGGCATGCGAGGGAATCTACTATAATACAAAAGACCAGACTGTTTCGTCACACCCTCACAGACAAGTGAGTCTGGAAGGCGACGAACCTGGAGCCAGCACCATACTGCAACAGACTGACGCAGTAGATCTAAGGGAGGCACACCAGCTTCCACCAATAAGCTGGGAATTGGAGAGGACCGAAAAGCCCCAGTTGCAAGGCAAAGACCAGCATGATGGAGAGCATTTAGAGTTTTTAGTCTTCATTCTGTGGCAGAGAAATATAGCTCACAGCCATATGACAGCTTAGAGGTTACAAATACCCGAAACAAATGCAAGAGTGTCCTTCGATCAGCACCCCAAGAGGTATGGGACAGAACCCTCAATAGATTGAGAGCCTTCATACATGATGTTTTAAGATTTCCCAAGTGTGAGACCCATGTCAAACGACAATCAAAAGTCAGGCCCAAGAATTTCGTCTCTGTCACACAACGGAGTCTCCTGCCACAAAGCTGGAGATCAGGGTCCGGGTGTACCCCTCTCATCCTACAGAAGTGCATAGCCACAGTCTTTGAAGGGGAAAACCGAAAACCCTTGGAAGTGGCCCAGGCAGAAATCTTGTCCAAGGCAAGTTGCATACACCGCTCAATAGCAGACATGCAGGGGCCAGAAAACCATATAGCTAAGTCATCCACATAAAAGGATGAGGATACCCTAGCAGGCACAGTGTCAATGATACCATTAATGGCCACTGCAAACAGGGAAACACTTAAGACACTCCCCTGTGGGACACCTTCCTCCTGGCACAGTGGCACAGAGAGTGTAGAACCCACATGGACCCGAAATACACGATCAGTTAAGAAGTACCCAACCAACACAGGCAGGCGACCATGTAAACCAAAGGCATGAAGTTGTTGGAGGATGCCATGGCGCCAGGCAGTGTCATAAGCCTTCTCAAGGTAAAAAAACACAGCCACAAGATGTTGCTTGGAGGCAAAAGCTTCACGGATTGACGCCTCGAGCCTGATAAGGTTGTCTGAAGTGCACCGTAATTTATGGAAACCACTCTGCGAAGGAGAGAGAAAGCAACCCTTCTCCAGAAACCACATAAGCCTGACATTGACCATCTTTTCGAACAGCTTGCACTCACATGATGTTAAAGTGATAGGGCGATAGTTGGAAACTTGGGAATGGTCTTTACCAGGCTTGGGAAAGGGGAGGACAATATCCAACTTCCAACTCCTCAGAATAAAGCCCTCACTCCAAACCCTGTTAAAAAGGTCCAATAAAAACTGAAGTGAATCAGTTGGAAGATGACGCAGCATAGCGTATGGAATATCGTCAGGTCCAGGAGCAGTGTCATGACACTCTGAAAGGGCAGCATGCAGCTCATGGAGGCTAAAAGCTAAATTATACGGCTCTCCGCCACGAGAGCTAAAGTCAAGACCCAGCCTCTCCTGATTCATACGAAAGGTAGCAAATGGCAGAGAAAGATCCTTTGTGGAGACAGCGTAAAACTGATCTGCGAAAGCAGAGGCTACTGCATCTGGTGCAGACACAAGCTCTCCGTGAAGGCGCAACACCGGAGCGGAGGGGGATGAGAACCTACCAGAAATCTTGCGCATCTTTTTCCACACCACAGACATTGAAGTTGAAGATGTCATTGTAGAAACATACGACCTCCACGAGTTACAGCGAGCATTCTTCATGACCCATCTATAGTGAGCACGTGCTTTGCAAAACTGTATTTTTAGAAAAACAACATTACGATTGGCAAAATACCGACGAGCAGCTGCTTTGTAAGGTCCCTTTGTTATGGAGCAGTCATCATTCCACCATGGCACAGGTCTCCGGGAAAAAATACCAGAAATCCGTGGGATAGAATGAACCCCTGCTGAGAAAATGGTCTTAGTAAAATAACATTCAGCATCATCGATAGTCGAAAAATCAGTAACCCTGTTGGCAAATACACATAGTTCCTCAAAAAGAGACCAATCAGCCCTGTCCAGACACCAGCGTGGCAGACGGGCTACAGGAACAGAGCGAGTAGGCTGGACCACTTACAGGATAATGGTCACTACCAAGTAGATCATCCAAAACCTCCCAAGAAAAATCAAGGGCACAGTTTGAGGAGGAGATGGTAAGGTCAATGACAGAATACGTGCCAGTCTGAACATGAAAATGGGTCGGCCTTCCATTATTTAGGACAACCAAATCTAAATCCCCAACCAAAGAGGCAAGAAGATCACCCCAGGGATTTGAAAGGGAGTCACCCCACAAAGGAGGGCGGCCATTAAGGTCACCAAGGAGTAGGAAAGTGGGTGGAAGTTGGCTGATAAGAGTTTCTAGATCGGCACATATAACAGGAACGGAAGGTGGAAGGTACAGACAACAGATGGTATAGCACTTCCCAACGTGCATCTGTACTGCTAGAACTTGAAAGGGGGACTGAATCTCAAGGGATATAAAGGGGACATAAGAATGGCACAAAATTGCACATCCACCGCTGTGACCACCAGGAGGAGATGCATGGAAGGCCTTATACCCCTTAATGGAAGGGAACTGTCTGTCCCCAACCATTGTCTCCTGAAGACACACACATAGTTGGTTCAGAGCAGAGAGTAATAACTGCAATTCCTCCCAATTTGCCATGGCACCTCTACAGTACCACTGAAGACAGATTGGTACCGATTGAGCCATAGTGATTAGTATTAAATATTATGAACTTAGAAAGCTATGTAGCAACCTCGCTGGGAAGGGAGTGAAAGCTCTTCTTCCTAGGCGTGGAGCTCTGCCTCACCAACCGCGAAGACAATGAAGATTTAGAGTTTCCATGAGCGGAAATGCCCTTACCCCGAGACATGTCCCACCCATCGCCAGAATGAGTCCGAAGCACAGAGACCTTCTTGGAAGACCCACGTGCCCTGTCTGCACATCCATGTGAGGGTTCAGCTGGCACCTCGGGGCCAACCGAACCCCCCCCAACCAAATCAACCAAAGGTTAGCCGCTGGGTGACGGATAAGAGGGAGCAAGCAACTGAGCTCTATGAGTATCTAAAGACCCAGGCCCCACCACACCTGAGGAAGAGGCAGGGACGGGAATCCTAGAAGGGCCATCATGAACACCCACAGACTTAGACGCCACCACTGGCTGGGTTGTCGAGCAAAGAGCCCCCTCAGAATCCTCATGCAGTACAGAAGTTTGAACCTTAGAAGGAGGGGAGTCACCCAAAAACTCCTCACTCCTCACTCGTTTGAGGTTGGCAGATGCAACCTCCATCTCTGCACCAGAACTTAAAGCATTAGAAACTATAGTGCCACAATGTAAAGAAGAGTGAGCAACAGTAGCAGAGCGGGCAGATGGTACAGGAGCAGCAGTCGGTACGGAAGTAGCAGCTGATACAGAAGTATGAGAGATGCTGTTTTTTTTGGATATGTCAGGAAAAGGATGCACAGAAAGGACATCGGGAGTTTTGGATGTGTCAAAGCAAAGTGTAGCATCGAGACGGGTGTTTGTCACAGGAGGAACCGGAGGAACTGGGATGGGGGAGGCACTCCCAGACGCTGGAAGAACCACAACAGAGTGGACACCCCCAGAGACAGGAGGCACCTCCCTGGAGGAAGCACAGCTGCTTCCAGGCTGCACTCCCTCAGTGGAGCCCTCCGGGTGAGAAGGCCGGGAAGTAGAACCCCGAGAATTTGATGGGGCATTGTGTGATGGCAGGGGCACCTGCCAGGTAGCTTTATGGTGAGACAATACAGCAGCAAAGGTAACCCCAGGGCGAACGAACCACTCCCTTACCCTGGCCTTTGCCTCAGAAAAGGAAATTTTCTCCTTCGTTCGGACAGAAATAATCTCATATTCATACTTGTATACTTCGCAATCCCTTGAGGAGGCTGCATGTGCTCCTCCACAGTTCAAACATTTAGAGGGTTGAGAACAATCATCTATACCATGAGAAATTCCACCACAATTTCCACAAACCTCAGGAAGGCCAGACGCTTCCCGCCTGCAAGAACGGCGGACATGACCAAACCTTTGACAATAATAGCATCTTCTAGGTCGGGGAACATAAGGTTTAACCTTAAGCTTCCACCATGCAGCGGTGATGACCTCTGGCAAAGTAAGACGATCAAATGTCAAGATAAGAATGGGCATGGGGGTTAAAATCCCATCAACGTTCTTCATTATTCTTTGTACTGCTACAACTCCCTGAGGAGCCAGCCCCTCTAAGAGGGAAGAATCAGAATATGAGACCAAGTCGTGAGAATATACAACCCCTCGGGAATGATTTAGGACCAAGTGATGAGAGGCAGATACAGGATAATCAGCGACCATAGTTAGGGAGTGGATGGTGAACTCTCCTCTTCATTCCTGGCTTCTAGCAATAGAAAACCATCACCCTGCAAAGAGACCTTGGGGGTAAATCCACATGCTGTAACTAGACCACTGTGAATCTGAAACCAGTTCAGGTTCCGGAAGGAAGTACCATCATCCATTTTGAGGACTATATATTTTGTGCAGGAGTGTTTCACAAAGACACCAGGTAAAAACTCGATACAGGGAACATCTGAATTTGCAGTTTTGGCAGACGACCCGGAGGGTACAAGGTCGTCGGCCAGAGAGTGACCACTTGATGCCAACTCGTTTGGCTGGTCACCGACCACACGAGTGGTTAAGGTATTGTTTAATGTATCCATATATACTTTGGTAAATATGAATTGGCACCAGGGACCAAGGGAAACCGCCTACCAGGGAGTGAGGGGACCGAGCACGATCGGATGGGAGCGGGGTACCTCGTCCCCAGAGGGTTTCCCAAAAAGGACACCCCATGCTACGAAAGTTTGCTCCCACCAGTGCAAAGACCCCCTTCCCCAACACCCCCCAGCCCAGACACCCAACCAACCAACTAAGGACAGCACTGAGGCGATCCCTCTGGAGGACGGTATCGATGACCCATACGGGTAACCTACGTTTCGGGCAGCGCTTAGTCAGACCCCTCACCCACAACCCTACCCGCATGGGAGACCCTGCCAGATGTTGTTACATCCACGGGCAGGCTTGTGGGATCACAAGGGCACGCAAGCCCCCCCACCACGACAAGGTGGCTGCCCACGGAGGGGGAAAGTAAGGCAGTGTGAAAGGGGAAATAGTAGGGGAGTGAAAGACTGGAATAATAGATTGTTGGCGAAGAAGAGAGAGAAATTGAGGAGATTGAAGGAGCACTTTAAGGATTTGCTGAATGTAGACAGTGAGAGCAGTGCGAGTATAAGTGGTTGGGGAATGGCTGGGAGAAGAAGACATGAGTGGAGGGAAGAGATCAGTAGGGCGGCAATAGTGGAAGCAGTGAAGAAGATCAAGATGGGAAAGGCCTCAGGAATTGATGAAGTGTGTGGTGAAATGCTGAGGTATGGGGGTGAGATTGTTGTGGAGTGGATATGAAAGTTGTATAGATTGGCTTGGGAAGAGAGAAGGGTTCCAGAGGACTGTAATCAGGTATAATTGTTCCTTTATACAAAGGAAAAGGGGAGAGAGAAGTATGTGGTAACCATAGGGGTATTTGCCTTCTTAGTGTGACTGGAAAAATATATGGTAGAATACTCATTGATAGGGTTAGGCATATGACAGACGAGCTAGTTGGAGAAGAACAGGGAGGATTTAGGAAGTTAAAAGAGTGTGTAGATCAGAAATTAACTTTGTTCTAAGATGTTTAGTGGAGAAGTATCTAGAGAAGGGAAGGAAAGTATATGCTGCCTTCATGGACTTGGAGAAAGCTTATGACAGAATAGATAGGCAAGGTATGTGGAAGGTATTAAGAATATATAGAGTGGAGGGGAAATTGTTGAGTGCTGTGAAGAGTATGTATGAAGGAGCTAGGGCTACGGTGCTAGTAGATGGTGAGCTGAGTTCTTTGATTTCAATGTGGGACTGAAACAGGGTTGTGTGATGTCTCTATGGCTGTTTAATATATACATGGGTGGAGTTGTAAAGGAGGTGCAAGGTAGGGCAGTGGATGTACGGGTGGCCCTAATGAATGAGGGTGAGATTTGGAAGTTTCCGGTGTTGCTGTTTGCTGATGATACAGTATTGTTGAGTGAAGATGAATGGGAGTTGCAAGATTTGGTGAATGAATCTGAGACAGTGTGTAGGAAGAGGAATCTGAAAGTTATTATAAACAAAAGTAAAGTTATGGTGTTTGAGAGGAATGAAGTCAAAGAATGTACAGTGAGGTTGGATGGTGAGGATATGGAGAATATGAGTGCTTTCAAGTGCCTGGGTAGTGTGAAAAGTAAGGATGGAACGTTGGGGGATGAAGTGCGTGAAAGGGTACAGCAGGTAAGGAAGGTTGTTGGTTCACTGAAAGCAGTGATGAGAAATAGGGAGGTGAGTATGGAAGTTAAGAAATCACTGTATGATAGTACTGTGATCCCTACCCTGACGTATGGAAGTAAGGCATGGACCTTGCAAGAGGGGAACAAGTCAAGAGCGAGAGCAGTGGAAATGAGTTACTTTAGAGGAGCATGTGGAGTGACATGGAGGGACAGGTTGACGAATGAAGTGAAGGAACGTTGTGGGGTGGATGTGGATGAGGTTGAGAAGATTAGGAGAAATACACTGAGGTGGTCTGGACATGTGGAGAGAATGGAGAATGAAAGACTGACTAAGAGGGTGTATGTAGATGAGATGGAGGGAGAGAGGGCGGGTAGACCGAGGATGAGATGGAGGGATGGAGTTGGGAGGTATATGAGGGAGGGGGGAGTGAGTTGGGGTGAGGGTAGTCAAATGGTAGGTGACAGAGCGACTTGGAGGCGTTTTGTCTGCAGCCACCCTTTGCAGGATTAGGGCGTCGGGCGATAGACAGATAGATAGATAGACATACTTCTGTGCTTACCTAGCAGGGACCCACGTCACCATCATCACGAATCACCAATCCCTACAATGGCAGTGGCAATCAGAGACCAAAAATGCACAGATGATCTGCTGGAGGCAGACCCTTGAAGCATTTAATTTCGACATAACATACCGGCCCAGCAAACTCCACACTAATGCCGACGCCATCCAGACTGCACTCACTTTCATGCAATGCTGGAAAGCCCAGGGTTGCCCCAATTGGATGCCCACCCAGATATTCTCGAGACTACAACGTCACGGTGATTTCCTGTACACCCACTCTGACCACGTCACCCTTGACCCCGATGCCACCCTGGACACTCACGCAACTCCACGCTGATAACAGGATTCACCTTGGCGCGAAAAAATTACTTCATGTTTTCAATGACACCCCGAACCCCTCCAAACTCGTGCAACAAATCGTGCAATCCTGCCGAGCATGCGCCCTGGGAAAAAGATAGCACCAGGATGACAGGTCCGTCCAGGCGTCTCATAGTCAGCAAGCCCTGGCAACTGTTATCCATGGATGTCATCAGCCCCCTCCCACCAAAATCGGGCTACAAGTATATACAGTAATCCCTCTACTATCCGATGTAATAGAGCCAAAGGCATGTCCAGAAAGTGGTCCCGTATGGAAAGTGGGCCTATGGCTCCTGGTCTGGTACTTAAAGACCCTAACCCAGCCTAACTTTGAAAACCACCTAAATAACTCCCTACCAGACATGCATAGCACCTATTTAAACCTATTTAAGACCTTATTCACACCAATAATTGACATAAAGCATGAAATAAATGAAAAGGAACCAAAGAATGAGGAATTAGAAGTGACTGTACTTCAGCCAGGGTACTTACAGCACGTCTGTGACCACCTTTTCTAAGGCTTTGGCAGTGGTGAAAATGCTCTTGAGGCATGTGCAGTAATCCAGTGCTATGCTGCATTTAATTCTTTGCACTGTGAGTTACAATTGTTTAACACTGCACATTGTTCTTAACTGCACAACGCCAGTTTCAACCACCAATTTGCACTCCACAGTTAATCCTTTGCACTCTAAATTGTAATTTCTTAACACTGTAGAACACTGTAAATTCCCGTGTGGTCTAGTGCCGAGGTACTGTCGTTTACTCACTGTTTATTCACAAAAAATTAGCATGTGTGGCTTCCATTGCAATAAGCATCTACTCACGACTGAAGTTAGGCAGTAACTGTTGGAATGTTGGTGACGGGGAAACAGAGTTCCCAGATTGCAACGGCCACATTATCAAACTCCTCAATTTCCATTACCAAATTTAACTTTTCATTACCAAATTCATAAAGATTCTTCACTAATTATATATACAAGTGGAAATACGTGTAATCACTCTCCTTATAATTAACAACATGTTGATTATTTTCATCCCATGTAGGCTAGCAGATTAATCAGAGAGAGCAAACAATCCACCATCTCCATCCTGTGTATCCTCATACATGTGAAAAATCCATTTGGTAATGCATTATTCTTATTCAATACCAAACTAATTTTTCATTACCAAATTGGCCCATATTAGGTAATGAAAAATACCAAATGGCAACCCTGATTGGGGATAGGGGAGGGGGGAGGAAGGCAGGGGTGAAGGGTCCATGGTGTAAACAGCTGTTCAGCGTTGCCCAGCAATTTCAAATTACGGGTGGGAAAAAATTTGGATTTGGGGGGGGACTTTTTTCTTTTTTTGGCCATTTTTGGGTTCCAAAGGTCCAGGCCGACAATGTCCGATAAATGGGGTGTTTGGAAAGTGAGTGTCTGGATAGTACGGGGATTACTGTAATAACATTCGCGAACACATGCTCCAAATTTCTATTCACTTGCCCAGCAAAAGAACATCACATCCTTTCCATCGCCGATGCCCTAACTTGCCATGTACTTCCGTATTTCGGTATCCTCCAGGCCCTCCACTCAGACAATGCTCTGGAATTCACAGATAAAATCTGGGTCGAGTTATCTGCCCTCTTCGGGTACAACATCTCCAACTCCTCACTGTACTGACCCCAAGGAAACGGCATCTGTGAATGGAGTCACCGCACCCTACTCAACCAAGTGCGGACCAGGATCCAAGCCACGCAAAGCGATGACTGGCCGGTGCTTGTCAAAATAGTACAATGGGGTATGAACACATGCCCCCGCAGGGATGGAATCACACCCCATGAACAGGTATTCGGTGAGGCGTCCCTGCTCCTACCTTTCCGCCACCACTTACAGGCCCCCACCAACCCCACCTTGTCCGACCCCTTTCACCACTTCAATTGAAAGCTCTACCACTTGCAAGCCACACAAGACCTAGCCCCCGACACCACACCTACCAACCCCTACAAGCCAGGCGACCTCGTCATGGTAGCATAAGCTAGCCCCCTGCTACACAGGCCCCTATGAGATCGTGAACATCCCCAACCCATACCAGGTCACGGTCAGGTATCATCACACCATCCAAACCTACCGAAACCACCACTTGCATTGCTCCCATGCACCACCCACACACCCCAATCACACTGCCCGCTGACTTCATCCCCCACCTCCCCGCCGAATTCTGATGACACCTACTCCTGCTACCTTCTCCCCCAGCAACCCCACCACGTCCACCACCCCTACCCCAGACACCTTCCCCCCTCGCTCACACCTCAGCTGCCACTGACCTCCGCCTCACCACGTTCTACCCCCACCTCACCTCCATCCTCAAGCCTCACACCCTGCAAACATCCAACACCCCCGCCACCATGCACTCCTCCGGTGCCCTCATCGTCGCCCTCACCCACTTCCACAGTTACCCACCCGAGGCTCACAACCACCTCCGTACCCACCCCAGCCCCCACAGCTCACCCCAGCCCCACAGCACCTCTCCATCACACCCACACCCACCGCCACCTCACCCCACCACACCAGCCACACACACACCTGCAACCCCCTCATCCCCACCCACACCTGTACTCACCACTGCCCGCATCAGATCAGGCCGATTACCCCGCCCACTAGCCAGATACACCCACTCACTCTCCTCACCATCGACCCCTCCCCCTAACACTGCTCCCCTCACCCTTGAACCATGCCATTCCCCATGGAATATCCCTATTGCCCGCCCTACTAGGCCACTTAACTGGAGACGGCCTCTTAAAAGCAAGGCAGCCTCACCTCTTTCCACTCTACAACCAGACACCATCCATCGCGCCTCTCCATCCCCGCCACCTGAGATGAGGATAAAACATATTTTCTGGACCCCAAACCTAGGGTGCAAGCGCCGCCTCAAGGGCAACGCGCAGTTCCTCCACCTTCTGCAGCACACACCCCTACCATCCACCCTCACCGTCACCTACTACCCTTACCAGCAGCCCAACCAGCAAACTCTCCACTGGACGACCCTCCTACACCACCTCACGCCCTCACACCGCATCTCCACCATCGGCTGTTAACAACTCCAGTCATGGGGGTGTGATGTCCACCCCCACAACGGTGGTGAAATACCTGCACGGTGGGGTGAGCCCAACACCACCATCCCAGGAGGAAGGTACAGGGAAGTGACCCCCACCCCACAAGGAGATGACGAGGAGGCTGTTTCACCTCATGAGCCTTCCACGCAGGAACGACGTATCTCTCCCATGACCTGGCTCCCCTCTTCCCCACAGCCCGACCACTGGGCAGTGTTTAGTTTGAAAGCACCACACTCAGCAGAGGAAGCACTCACCAGAATCAGGGTGGGACTTATAACCCTCAAATCCCAAGCAATCCCTCGGACGCCATGTCCACCAGATCGGCCTTCACAAGAGGAGAGGACTCCACTGGAGCCTCCAGCCTTCCTTTACCTCAGGGGAGCAGTAGCAGTAGCATCCACCGGATCTACTGTGGGTGGAGTGACTACCGGTACTTCACCTTCTGCCACCCACCTTCGGGAACCAGCATGTTGGCACGTCTCACAGACGACCTTCGCTGATACTCCCCAGGAGGGAGGCAAACCCAGGGGTAGACTCCACCAGAGCTACCTATGTGGGACAGACCACCGGTCATCTCCCAAGCTGCCTCAGCCATGACGGCCGGAGGACAGACTCCACCGGAGCTGCAGCCTAGGCTGGGAGAGCCCACCGGGCCTCCCACTCCCGTCGTCCCTGGTACAGGTGTCCTAGTCCCGACAGCAGAAGGACAGACTCCACCGGAGCTGTGGCAGTAGCCAGGAGAGTCCACCGGGCCTCCCCTTCCCCCTGTTGTCAGGATCAGTGGCACCTGAAGGAACGCGGTCCAGTCCTGCTTCCACCTCTGTCCCTAGTAGGAACTCAAGCAGTGCCCACCGGGTCTGTCTGGCCGAAGGAGCACCCACCGGTTCTCCCTCTCTCGCCTCAGTCTAGAGTTTCGGCAGGACTCGTCAGGTCCACCAAGTTGGGAAGCAGGCCACTGGTGACTCACCCTCCGCGACCCCCGGAGTTCCTACTGAAAGTGACACCTCTTGCTCAACCTGCCCTTCCTGTGGCAGAGTGAGGTGCCCCTCTCCCCATCCCTCTCCCTCAGTGAGTGGGAACTGCTCCCTCGCAGGTACCCCGCCCGAGACCAGCCAGGGCAAGACAATCCCAAGGCCAGGTGTCCTGTCACTGTGGCTCCTCCCTCACCACCCACACGTGCTGCCGGACTTCCCTAGAGCGAGAGGTCACAGTCCACCCCTGACGTGCCTCCTGACCCCGAAATTGTTGTATGCACCCCCAATAGACCAGTCTGATTCTGTTTACAACGAGTACATAATTATACGTAAGGTATACTCATTGTGACTGACCCAGGTAGAGGTACTGTTTAACAATAGCTCCCCTCCATCCCTATCACACGAGTAGACGATAAGTGATATATTCTTCCATTCTCCGTCACGCTCACGTACTATAAGGTAGCTAGGATAATCGCCCATGTCACGTGGATGTACATAACTGGCATAAGGTTTCTTGCTATTTTTTTATGCGATAAAGAAGGAACCAAAGGCCACGAGCCCACAATAACTCTTCGTTCCAAGGGAAAAACAAAATACAAGAGAGAGCCAAATTCAAGATCCAATCATTTCAAGAAGCCTAAACACACTGCGTCTGAAAGACTGGATATCATAGGAAGCAGGAAATACAGACAGGAGACAGTTCCAGAGTTGACCCGTTTCATAAATTAAGGACTGGGAGCAACAGTTAACTTTTGCATTAGAGAGTTGGACAAAGAAGGGATGAGAGTTTGTTGCTAGACGGCTGCTACGCACCCATCATAGAGGTGGAGGGATGCATGAAGACAGTTCAGAGGAGCAGTGACCAATGAAGTAGCGATAGAAAAGAGATAAAGATGCAACAGTGCGGCGAAGAGATGGAGGTTGAATGAAGTCAGTAAGAGGAGGAGAGTTGATGAGACGAAAAGCCTTTGACTCCACGCTATTGAGAAGAGCTGTATGTGGGGAACCTCCCCACACACGAGAGTTGTACTCCACACAGGGGCGGATAAAACCCGTGTATAAAGTCAACATTTGTGCAGAGGTAAAGAAGGAACGGAGTCGGCTTGGGATATCTAATCTCTTGGAAGCAGATTTTACAAGAGATATAATATGATCTTTCCAAGATAAGTCCCGAGTAAATGAAACCCCAAGCATGTTCAAGGATGATGCAGGATTGAGCTGAATATTATTAAACATTAGTGGGTATACCTGTGGAAGATTTGTTGGGTTGATAGATATAAGAACTGAGTCTTTGATGCATTAAAATGCTTCCGTCTATGTCACGCATTGTGTATACTGAAAAAGACTGTATTGTGAATGCTATTCAAACGGGAACAGAACACACCTGGTATGGTATATGAGATGTATGTGTATGACTGTGGGAATAGTTCTTTATAGGTAGAGACATATCACTGTGTGTTGGTCAAACTCTTTATGATGTAGGTGGAGATATTTAGTGTAGAATATAGTCTTCTGTGTCGTATTAATATTCTGTATCATTTAGTTTGGTCATGGACTGTAGCGTGTAATTGGTGATTGTTAATATGTACACACACTCAAAAAAGTATCGTTACAGCTACTGCACGATACAAACTGACACCACGAATGAAACGTTTGATAACTGCCTTCCTCCAACCCTACCGAGACAGCTAGATTGTTCAGTACGAAACTCATCGGACCTCCCTGTAACGGTACTGCTATGAGTGTGTGTACGTGTACCTTTGACCAGTCGTGTTTGGATTTCCCTTCCTTGTCTGTACACTCTGACCCGGTCGAGAACAAAGAATCCAAGGCTGCACCATACCTGGACCCGAGAAGTCGGGGGCTCAAACTACGCTGCATAACACCTCATATCTCAGTGAAAAGAATATGTATATTAAAATTTCCACTCATTTTACGCTGGCGTGCTACAAGGACCAGTTTTGCCTCCAATGCTATTCCTATCTCCTATTATAAATCTCTTATCTCTCAACCATAATCCATCCATTCATACACAGATGACTCAACACTTCACAGTTCATTCACATTTAAACACACTTCACAAAGTTTATTATATCTAACTCACAACTCAGTACAGCCATCTCCTGAAATCGACTTACCTAGGATCATTGAATGAGGACAAAATAACCTTGTCTTACTTATTGCTTGTAAAGCCAAACATCTACAATTTACTAATAGGCAGATATTACAAGATTCCCATGTTACCTTCAGTGCTACTAATATTCCTATCTCTAAAAGTATTCAAATTATCGGTGTTTCATCTAACAGCCTGACTTCTCAAATCAGATCACTTGCTAAAACTGCCCCAGCCAAATTTGGATTATTATACAGAATTCGTATCTTCTTCACTACGAGCAGTTAGCTATACGGTACATTATAAGAGTCATGTACGCTCTCAGCTGGATTATTGCTCACCCTTGTGGAATGAATGTGGAGAGGCTTCACTAAACCAAAAGGACAAAACTCACACCAAAGCTATTAGAATTATTATTAGCTACAGGTATGAAGGACTGTTGCCTCCCTTCCATTATTTTGCAGATACTTTTATGGCAAATGCTCAGACGAAGTTGCATCCATTGTGTCACCTCTCCATTCCTCCCCATTGCTACACGGGCATCTGGTAGCGCTCATGACTAGAATGTCGCACTGCAATATTGCAGAACTTCTGCCTATCAGAAATATTTTATTCCCCGAATTGCATCTCTTTGTAACTCGCTTCCCCATAGTTGTTTCCCCCCAAACTTCAACCTACTTCTGTTCAAGTCCAACTGTTACAGATTTTTTATGAATGGAGGACGCCAGTTCTCTGGTGTATGGATGATTCTTCTTTATTCATTTGTTTGCCTTCCTCTGTTCTGTTATTAAAAAAGGAAAAAAAAAAAATATCGGTGTAAGTAAACCCAACTCACTTCATCTTCAGAGCTGTGCTGAGTCCGTCCATAACATCTTCCCCGACCATCATGTTCCCAAGTTCTCTAAAGGCACTTGATTCAGAGTTTAAAAACAACTTCTTGTATGGACCATCAAAAGATTCTACTGTCACCCTGTAACATATACAAATAAAAATTATTTAATTACTGTTACAACTGAGGCACTTAGAATAATGCAGTACCAAGACGTAAATTCAAGATATATTCAGGAATATTTCTGTTTACTCTAACTATGCCTAAAATTGCAGCCATTGCATCTGGCATGCTAACTTGTGACAATAAATAAAAACCAAGATATGATGCTAGTCACGATGAAGTGCTAGGGAAAGGAAGCGAGATTTAGTATTGTCTCTTCCTGCACTGAGTTTCATGAAATAGATATACACGTAAAAAAAAAATCTGGGTCACATTAAATTGAAAAATATGGTGCATTTATTAGGCCTTTTTTGTAACGTTTATCATTGCATATTCCTTGCATTTATACTATTGTAGATTAGGAATAATAATGATAAAGTTACACAACTGTCAAAATATACGATAAGCTATGAACTCGATAATATCCAGAGTGCAACACGATGTGCAGATCCAGTTCATGAATTAAGGCAGACAGAGGAGGGAGAATAAGCAAGAGACTATTGCTGTGATGTCTCTGGAGAACAATGCATCTGGAAGTGAATAAAGTTACAAGAGCGGTGAGCACAAAAGTAGAAAAAAAAAAAGTAAAGATGGAGATAAATACTAAGGGATGGAACATCTCAAGTATGGTCTAAGTGGAGGATGTATTACTTTGTATTTGAAAACACCATTTGTAGATTTCTTCAGTGTTGCCCTGCTTTTGTCTGAAAGTAACATCTATCTATCTATTGTCGGACGCCTCAATCCCGTTCGGGGTGGCCATAAACAAATCGCCTCCATGTCGCCCTGTCCCCCGCCATTTCACTGCCCCGCTCCCAACTCACACACCCCTCTCTCATATACCTCTCCACCCCATCCCTCCATCTCATCCTCGGCCTCCCCCTTCCTCTTCCCCCCTCCACCTCACTCACATACACTCTCTTCGTCAGTCTTTCACCCTCCATCCTCTCCCCATGGCCAAACCACCTCAGTGTATTCCTCATAACGCTTCCTATCACATCCACATCCACACCACAACGCTTCTTTATATCCTCATTTGTCAGCCAGTCTCTCCATGTGACTCCACAGGCTCCTCTTAAATAACTCATTTCCACTGCTCTCACTCTTAACTTGTGTCCTTCCAGCAACGTCCAAGCTTCACTTCCATACGTTAGAGCTGTTATCACAATACTGTCATGTAGTAACTTTTTCACTTCCATGCTCACCTCCATGCTTCTTATCACTGCTTTCAAGGAACCAGCAACCTTTCTTCCCTGCTGTACTCTTTCAAGTACTTCACCCTCCAAACCTCCATCCTTACTCATCACACTACCCAAGTACTTAAACGTACTCACATTTTCCAACTCCTCACCATCAAACCTCGCTGTACATTCACTGACTTCACCTCTCTCAGAGACCATCACTTTACTCTTCCATACATTCACCTTTAGATTCCGTTTCTTACACACTCTCCCAAACTCATCCACCAAGCCTTGCAGCTCTCCTTCGTCTTCACTCAACAACATAGTATCATCTACAAACAACAGTACATGGAGTTTCCAAACACCACCCTATCTCACCAGGGCCACTCCAACATCCACTACCCTACCTTGTACCTCTTTTATTACCCCATCCATGTGCAGATTGAACAACCATGGAGACATGACACATCCCTGTTTCAATCCAACCTTCAAAGAGAAAAATTCATTCAGTTCACCATCCACACGCACTGCAGCCTTAGCACCATCATACATACTCTTCACAGCATTCAACAACTTCCCATCTACTCCATATATTCTTAATACTTTCCACAATCCTTGCCCATCCACCCTGTCATATGCTTGCTCCATATCCATGAAAGCCGCATACAACTTCTTTCCTTTCTCTAGAAACTTTTCCACTAAAGATCTTCCCTTCCTAAAGCCTCCCTGTTCTTCTCCAACTAATTCCTCTGTTCTTTAAATCTGTCATACACTTTAACTCTACCATACACTTTTCCTATTATACTAAGAAGATAAATGCCCCTATGATTACCACACACTTATTTTTCCCCTTTTCCTTTGTACAAGGGAATAATCATACCTGATTTCCAATCTTCCGGGACTCTACCTTCCTTCCAGGCCAATCTGCACATCTTCCACATCCATTCTACTACTATCTCTCCCCCATGCTTCAGCATTTCACCACACACTCCATCAATTCCTGGGGCTTTCCCCAATTTAACTTTCTTCATTGCTTCCACCACTTCTATCCTACTGATTTCTTCCTGTTTTCTCACCTCCCTCCTTCTCTCAGCCATTCCCCAGCTACTTATACTCGCATTGCTTCCATCCTCTATGTTGAACAATTCCTTAAAGTGTTCTCTCTATCTGCTCACTTTTTCTCCCTTCTCCACTAGTAATCTACCATTTTTATATTTCACTCCCCTGCTAACTTCACTTCCACCCTGTCTTACTCTTTTCACCTCTTTCCAGAACATTTTCTTGCAGTCCCTCCACTTTACACTCAAGTTCCTTCCAAATTCCTCATCCGCTCACTTCTTACCCTCTCTTCTTAATATTTTCACCTCTTTCTTTCTACATACAACTCTCTCTTCCGCCTCTCAACTTCTTCCATGCCCCTATTTATCATGCATTCATTGTATGCTTTCTTCTCTTGTGCCACAGTCTGTCTCATCTCTTCATTCCACAATTCTCTTCCTTGCACACTCCTCCGTCTTCTCTTCACCCCACACACCACATCACATGCTGCACATATTTCTTCTGTGAATATCCTGCACACACCTTCCACGTCCCCCATCTACTCTAATTCATATTTGCCCAATTGTTCCTCCACTTCTCCCTTATACTCTGCCTTTTTTTCATCCTCTTGTATCCTTTCCACTCTCCTTACAAATACTCCTTCTTCCCGTCCTTCCCTTCTTCTATTTCTCCATCTTATTTGGATCTTGATTCTGGCCACCACCAAGTAGTGGTCAGAAAGTCCACTCCCCCAACCTCTATAAGCTCTTCTATCCATTACGCAATTTCACATTCTTTCATCCACACACACATAATCAATTATTGCCTTCCTTTCATTCAGTTCACCACCCACCCTTCTCACCACTCGCCATATATACCTGTGGATCATTTTGTGCTCGAAGAGGGTATTGGCTATCACCAACCCCCTCCCAGCACAAATGTCCACTAACGCACTGCCATTCCCATATATCTCACCAGCTGCTGGGTGAAAACTAACTTACTGTGTGATGTGTTGGTGAACGGGAGAAGCGTTTGAGAACTTGGATACAGTGATTGAGCAGAGTTAAATAAACAAAGGGTCCAGCATTAACTTACATTTAAATTTCATCCAACACCTTTGCATCCAAACCTTTGTTCTCTGTTATCTCACCTCTCAACTACTTTGACCAGCTCCTCAATTGTCTCTGGTCTGGCTGGCAGCCTCGGGAGGGTGAGGGAAGCGATGAGGCTGGCGCGATATGCTGTGCCCACCACTATACCGAAGAACAACCAAGTTCCGACTAGGATGTGGTTGGACTGGCTGGTTGAGAGGCGTCCGTACAGTCCCTGTCCAAACAGGGTTCCCACAGACTCCATTATCACCGACCCAGTACTCAGCACTCCATGCCGCGTTTGCCACGTATTTCTCCTTGTAATCTGTAAAACATATATATACAGTGATATACATGTACATGAGTGCGTAGTTGTTTCTTTATTACCCAACCCCTACCCAGAGGGGCTCTGGGACGGGTATTGTTTTCATCCGGTTTGTCTTTTTGCTTGTTTCTCTGTCCTTCTGTCTATCTTTCTGCTAACAATTTTACGAAACTACTGGTGCGATTTTGACTAAAATTCCATACATGGTGGGGTATGATGTTCTGATCTCTTGATTAAATTTTGGGTTAAATTGGGCCAATGTCCATGCTGCAGGCCAAAAAAAGTAAAAAAAAAAAAATCACCATAAATCCTTTCAAATTCGTCATACCGACATGAGACGAAAACCTAAATGTGGATCGTTCAAATCTGCATCCTATAACATGCCTCACTACATCACGGGAGTCAACTCCCAATTAGCTGTATGGGGATAATGCCACGTGGGTTGGGCCTTAAATTTCAAATGAACTTTATTCCCAAATTCATGGAAAGAAGCCAATATCCACCCAATTCCGAAAACAGGAAGTTCCTCTGACCATCTGATTACAGACCAATGGCTGTCACATTAACTCTTAGTAATATATTTGAAACTTTAATTAATAAACACATTGTTAAACATCTTGAATCCAACAACTTAATTAGTGATAGACAATATGGTTTTTGCCATGAAAGATCCACCATTGACATACTCAATCTCCTAAATCATACCATCCATCAATCAATTGATCTACATGGAGAAACTCATGCAGTAGCTCTTGATATTTCTAAAGCTTTCGACAGAGTATAGCACCGTTCTCTGTTGTCCAAACTCCCTTGCTATGGCCTAATGTCTTTTCTTCCTTTGATTTCTTCATATCTTAGTGACAGGAAAATAAGAGTAAAAGTAGATGATGTATATTCCAATTTCCACTCAATTAATGCCGGCGTGCCGCAGGGATCAGTTTTGGCGCCAACCCTATTCGTGGTTCATATTAATGATCTCTTCTCTGTCACCCACAATCCCATCCACTCATACGCTGATGACCCAACATTACATAGTTCATTCACACTCAGACACCCATTTGCAAAGTTTAATATCTCTACCTCTCAACTCAGTACAGCCATCCCATAAATCAAGACCTATCTTTGATCAGTGAATGGTGACAAAACAACCTTGTCTCATTTAATGCTAGTAAAACTAAATATATGCAATTTACTAATAGACAGATATTGCCAGATTCGTGCATTACCTTCAGTGGTACTAATATTCCCATCTCCAAAAGTATTGAAATTCTTGGCATCTCACTTAACAATGCCCTCAGCTGGACCTCTCATGTCAGATCACTTGCTAAAACCGCCTCAAAGAAACTTGGTTTATTGTACAGAGTCTGTAACTTCTTCTCTGATGAGCAGTTAACAATAATTTATAAGAGTCACATGCGCTCTCAGCTTGAATATTGATCACCCTTGTGGAATGGATGTGAAAAGGTTGCATTAAAACTAGAAAAAATTCAGAATAAAGCTGTTAGAATCATTAACAACCCTGCCATTACAAATAAAGTACCTCTCCTGCAAGTAAGAAGGAATGTTGCCTCCCCTGCATTATTTTACAGATATTGTTTTGGCAAATGCTCAGACGAAGTTGCGTCCATGGTGCCACCTCTCTATGCCTTCCCTCGTGCAACACGGGCATCTGGTATTGCTCATGACTGGAATGTCACTCAGCCATATTGCAGAACTTCTGCCTATCAGAATTCTTTCATTCCCAGAACTGCATCTCTCTGGACTCGCTTCCCCAGAGTTGTTTCCCTCCGAATTTCAACCCACAGCTGTTCAAGTCTAACTGTTACAGATATTTTATGAACAGAGGACACCCGTAATCTGGTGTATGGATTATTTTTTTTATTCATTTGCTTTTCCTTCCACTGTTCTGTTATTAAAAAAAAGGCATGAAATCGTGAATTTTCACCTGATTTACTCAAGATTTGATATGCAGCATCTTTGTCTAGATACCCTGTTGTGTTTAAACATCAGCACTAAAATGACTGCCGGGGACAGGTTTGCTGTGCCTTGGCATTGGTTCCTTCATTGTCATATGGGTGAACAGTGATGTTTCGGACAGTGAATTGCTTTAGACAACAGCAGTCATGAAAGGACGTGCACCTTCGTGCATCATACCGTCAGGAAAACACATAATTCTCATGAGGCCATTCGTGCCATTTATTTCCGGAGTTTTTTTTTTTTATGCGAGGAAAAAGGAACCAAAGGCCATAAGTCCGCAGTAACAGTTCCCTCCAAGAGAAAAACAAAATACAATAGAGAGCCAAATTCAAGATCCGATCATTTTGAGATGCCTGGACACACTGCGTTTGAAAGACTGGAGATCATAGGCAGCAGGAAATACAGACAGAGGGAGACAGTTCCAGAGCTGACCTGTTGCATAAATGAAAGACTGGGAGTAACGGTTAACTCTTGCATTAGAGAGGTGGACAGAAAAGGGATGAGAGTTTGCTGCCAGACGGGTGCTATGCGCCCATCGTAGAGGTGGAGGAATGCAAGCAGACAGTTCAGAGGAGCAGTGACCATTAAAGTAGCGATAGAAAAGAGATAAAGATGCAACAGTGCGGCAAAGAGACAGAGGTTGAAGGAAGTCAGTAAGAGGAGGAGAGTTAATGAGACGAAAAGCCTTTGACTCCACCCTATTGAGAAGAGCTGTATGTGGGGAGCCTCCCCACACATGAGAGTTGTACTCCACAGAGGGGCGGATAAAACCCATGTATAGAGTCAACAATTGTGCAGGGGTAAAGAAAGAGCGGAGTCGGCTTAGCACACCCAATCTCTTGGAAGCAGATTTTATAAGAGATGTAATATGATCTTTCCAAGATAAGTCCCGAGTAAATGAAACCCCAAGCATGTTCAAAGATGATGCAGGACTAAGCTGAATATTATTAAACATTAGTGGGTATACCTGCGGAAGATTTTGTCGGGTTGACAGGTGTAAGAACTGAGTCTTAGATGCATTAAAAACAATCATATTATTTTTACCCCAGTCAGAGATACGAGCCAAGACAGACATTAGGTGTGCCATAGCCTCGTCCCTTATTTGGTGAAGTAACTGTTGAGATGGGCGTTGTGGGAACCGAATGGAAAGGTGAAGGGTGGAGTCATCAGCGTATGAGTGGATAGGGTTAGATGTACAGCTTAGAAGATCAATGATGAATAAAAGGAAGAGAGTTCGTGATAGGACAAAGCAATGAGGAACACCACTGTTGATAGATCTAGGAGAAGAACGATGGCCGTCTACAACAGCGGCTACAGAACGACCAGAAAGGAAGCTAGCGATGAAGGCACAGATAGAAGGCTAGAAACTGTAGGAGGGCAGTTTGGAAATTAAAGATTTATGCCAGACTCGATCGAAAGCCTTTGAGATATCAAGTGCAATGGCAAAGCTTTCGCCAAAGTCCCGAAAGGAGGATGACCAGGAGTCTGAAAGGTAGGTGAGAAGATCGCCAGTGGAGCATCCCTGACGGAACCCATACTGACGATCGGAAAGAAGGTTGTGATAGGAAAGATGCCTTAAAATTTTTGTATTGAGAATTGACTCGAAAACTTTTGAAATACAGGACGTTAAAGCAATTGGACGATAGTTGGAGGGTTGGGAGTGGTCACCCTTCTTTGGGACTGGCTGAATGAGAGCAAACTTCCAGCAAGAAGGAAAGGTACAAGTTGACAAAGGCAAAAGAGTTTGCCTAGGCAGGGTGTAAGCACAGAAGCACAGTTCTTGAGAACAACAGGAGGGACCCCATCAGGCCCATATGCCTTGTTAGTACTGAGGCCAGTGATGGCAGAAAATACATCAACTGAAGAAATTTTAATGTCAGCCATGAGGAAGTCAGAGGGGGGAAGTGATGGAGGAACAGCACCGGAATCGTCTAAGGTGGAATTAGAGGAGAAAGTCTGAGCGAAGAGATCTGCTTTATCAGTAGAAGAAATAGCTACAGAACCATCAGAGTAGAAAAGAGGAGGGAAGGATGATGAGGTAAAGTTGTTAGAAAGATTTTTGGCAAGGTGCCAGAAGGAGCGGGAAGAATTCGAGTTGGAGAGTTGAGAGCATTTAGTATGGATGAAATTAATTTTAGTAGAGCGAAGAACAGACTTAGCACGATTCCGGGCAGAAACGTAAAGATGATGTGATTCAGGGGTGGGTTGGCTCCGGTGCCTTTTGTAGGCCCTCTCCTTGTTGCGGACAGCATTAGAACAAGCGTGATTAAACCAAGGCTTTTTTGCGTTAGTCAAAGGATATGAGAAAGGAATGTATGCTTCCATGCCCGAGAGAATAACCTCCGTAATGCGCAAGGCACACTCAGATGGCTCCCAGCCATGGAAGCAATAATCATTCCAGGGAAAATCAAAGAAGTACTGCCTGAGGGCCTCCCAGTCCGCGGCTCCAAAATGCCACAGACGATGTTTCCCTGGAGGGTCCACAGGCTGTACCGGAGTGATAGGACAGGTTAAGGTAATAAGGTTGTGATCGGAGGAGCCCAACGGAGAGAAAAGATTAACAGAGTAAGCAGAAGGATTAGTTGTGATGAAGAGGTCAAGTATGTTGGAGCTCTCTCCAAGGCGGTCAGGGATACCGGTAGGGTACTGTAGAAGCTGCTCTAGGTCATTAAGGATAGAAAAGATGTAGGCTTGTTCACCAGGTGGATCCGTGAAAGGAGAGGAGAGCCAAAGGTGGTGGTGATCATTGAAATCTCCTACAATGGAGATTTCAGAGAAAGGAGAAATGGATAGAATGTGTTCCATCGTAGAAGTAACATAGTCGAAGAATTTTTGATAGTAGAATTAGGGGATACGTAAACAGCACAGATATATTTAGTCAGAGAATGACAGGAAAGCCGAAGCCAGAGTGTAGAGAATTCAGAAGAATCGAGTTCAGGAACACGAGAGCAAGATAAGTCGTTGCGTATATATACACAACAGCCACCTTTGGCTTTGAAATGAGTATAGAGAAAGTAGGAGGATACAGAAAAGGGTTTGCTGTCAGTTGCCTCAGACAGCCTAGTCTCCATTAGAAAAAGAAGGTGAGGTTTAGAGGAGGAGAGGTGGTGCTCAACAGAGCGAAAGTTAGAGGAAAGGCCGCGAATGTTGCAGAAATGAAGAAGAAGCGAGTCAGACAGTGGTTCCAGGCACCTCGAGTCGTCATCGGGAGAGGGGCAGATGGTGGGGGCATTTATGGTCCCCCCCCCCGGGGACTCCGAGGCTTGATGAAGAGACGCCATTTCTGTTAAATTTTAAATAGGAAATGTAGTGTGTACTGTGCATGTAGTTTGGTGTAGATAGTTAGAGAAATTTGTACTGGAGAGCATGCTGGCCTACTCTCTGTGTAACTGAGACACTGAAAAAGTTCAGCAAAGAGGGATAGTCAGGAACTACTCCTCCGGGCTGATGAAACGGGAGCTCCAGCACAACTGTCATCAGCTTTCCATCCACCTCGGGAGTACTGCCCTGCTCGACTGGTGCTGGGTATATCCACTTTGGTCAGGTAATTTCGTCCTTTTTTCTGCTTTCTCTAATGTAATTTTTGTCAAGAGGATGAGGAGAAGGCAGAATATAAGTAAAAAGTGGAGGAACGATTGGGTACTGTAAATATGAACTGGAGTAGATAGGGGACGTGGAAGGTGTGTGCAAGATATTCACAGAAGAAATATGTCCAGCATATGTGGTGGTGTGTGGGGTGAAGAGAAGACGAAAAGGGGTGTAAGGAACAGCATCTCTATCTATCTATCTATTGCCAGACGCCTCTATCCCGTTTGGGGTGGCCACAAACAAATCGCCTCCAAGTCGCCCTGTCCCCTGCCATTTCACTGCCCTGCTCCCAACTCACACCCCTCTCTCTCATATACCTCTCCACCCCATCCCTCCATCTCATCCTCGGCCTCCCCCTCCCTCTTCCCCCCTCCACCTCACTCACATACACTCTCTTCGTCAGTCTTCCACCCTCCATCCTCTCCACATGGCCAAACCACCTCAGTGTGTTCCTCATAACGCTTGCTATCACATCCACATCAACACCACAACGCTCCTTTATATCTTCATTCGTCAGCCTGTCTCTCCACGTGACTCCACAGGCTCCTCTTAAATAACTCATTTCCACTGCTCTCACTCTTGACTTGTGTCCTTCCAACAATGTCCAAGCTTCAGTTGGTATCACAATACTGTCATGTAGTAACTTTTTCACTTCCATGCTCACTTCCCTGTTTCTTATCACTGCTTTCAAAGAACCAGCAACCATTCTTCCCTGCTGTACCCTTTCAAGCACTTCACCCTCCAAACCTCCATCCTTACTCATCACACTACCCAAGTACTTAAACGTACTCACATTTTCCAATTCCTCACCATCAAACCTCGCTGAACATTCACTAACTTCACCTCTCTCAAAGACCATCACTTTACTCTTCCCTACATTCACCTTTAGATTCCGTTTCTTACACACTCTCCCAAACTCATCCACCAAGCCTTGCAGCTCCCCTTCGTCTTCACTCAACAACACAGTATCATCTGCAAACAACAGTACAGGGAGTTTCCAAACATAATCCTCTCTCACCAGGGCCACTCCAACATCCACTACCCTACCTTGTACATCTTTTATTACCCCATCCATGTACAGTTTGAACAACCATGGAGACATGACACATCCCTGTTTCAAACCAACTTTCAAAGAGAAAAATTCACTTAGTTCACCATCCACACGCACTGCAGCCTTCGCACCATCGTACATACTCTTCACAGCATTCAACAACTTCCCATCTACTCCATATATTCTTAACACTTTCCACAATCCTTGTCTATCCACCCTGTCATATGCTTTCTCCAAATCCATGAACAACATGGTGAAATGAAAAGGTGAGACAGGCTGTAGCACAAAAGAAAAAACATATAA
This sequence comes from Coenobita brevimanus, assembly GCF_032717465.1. NCBI lineage: Eukaryota > Metazoa > Arthropoda > Malacostraca > Decapoda > Coenobitidae > Coenobita > Coenobita brevimanus. Next base: position 22,496,076 of record NC_136986.1, read on the forward strand.
TGAATGGATGAGAAACGAAGGAGTGGAAGAAGTTGAGAATGAATGGATGAGAAAAAGGGGCGTGGGAGAAGTTGAGACATGGAAGAAAGAGTTATATGTAGAAAGGAAGAGAAAGGTGAAAAGATTAGTATGAAAGAGTAAGAAGAGAGTGGATGAGGAATTTGGAAGGAATTTGAGTGTCAAGTGGACGGCATGTAAGAAAATGATCTGGAAAGAGGAAATAGAGTCAGAAAGGGTAAAAGTGAAGTCAGTAGGGGAGTGAAAGATAAAAATGGTACATTACTAGTGGAGAAGGGAGAAAAAGTGAGCAGATGGAGAGAACACTTTAAGGAATTGTTGAACATAGAAAATGAAAGTAATGCGAGTATAAGTGGCTGGGGAATGGCTGGAAGGAAGAGGGAGGTGAGAAAAGACGAAGAAATAAGTAGGATGGAAGTTGTGGGAGCAATGAAGAAAGTTAAATTGGGGAAAGCCCCAGGAATTGATGGAGTGTGTGGTGAAATGTTGAAGCATGGGGGAGAGATACTAGTAGAATGGACGTGGAAGATGTGCAAATTGGCCTGGGAGGAAGGTAGAGTCCTGGAGGATTGGAAGTCAGGTATTATTATTCCCCTGTACAAAGTGAAAGGGGAAAAAGAAGTGTGTGGTAATCATAGGGGCATTTGTCTTCTTAGTGTAATAGGACACGTATACGGTTGGATACTTATTGACAGAGTTAGGGAAATAACAGAGGAATTAGTTGGAGAAGAACAAGGAGGCTTTAGGAAGGGAAGAGGTTGTGTATATCATATATTCATTCTTAGATCTTTAGTGGAAAAGTTTCTAGAAAAGGCAAAGAAGTTGTATGCGGCCTTCATGGATTTAGAGAAAGCATATGACAGGGTGGATACGCAAGGATTGTGGAAAGTATTAAGAATATATGGAGTAGATGGGATGTTGTTGAATGCTGTGAAGAGTATTAATGAGGGTGCTAAGGCTGCATTGCGTGTGGATAGTGAACTGAGTGAGTTTTTCTATTTGAATGTTGGGTTGAAACAGGAATGGGTCATGTCTCCATGGTTGTTCATTCTGTATAGGGATGAGGTTATACAAGAGATACAAGGTATCTGAAGTGCCCTAATGAGCGAGGGCAGTGTTTGGAAACTCCCTGTATTGTTGTTTGCAGATGATACTGTGTTGTTAATTGAAGACGAAGGGGAGCTGGAAGGCTTAGTGGATGAGTTTCGGACAGTGTGTAAGAAACGGAATCTAAAGGTGAATGTAGGGAAGAGTAGAGTTATGGTCGTTGAGAGAGGTGATGTCAGTGAGTGTACTGTGAGGTTGGATGAGGAGGAAATGGCAAATGTGAGTATGTTTAAGTACTTGGGTAGTGTGATGAGTAAAGATGGAAGTTTGGAGGGTGAAGTGCTTGAAAGGGTACAACAAGGAAAAAAGGTTGCTGGTTCCTTGAAGGCAATGAGAAGAAACAGGGAAGTGAGCATGGAAGTGAAAAAGTTATTACATAATGGTGTTGTGATACCAACTCCAACGTATGGAAGTGAGGCCTGGACGTTGTTGGAGGGACACAAATCAAGAGTGAGAACAGTGGAAATGATTTGAGAGGAGCCTGTGGCGTCACATGGAGAGACAGACTGACAAATGAGGATGTGAAGGAGCGTTGTGGTGTGGATGTGAATGTGATAGAAAGCGTTAGGAGAAACACACTGAGGTGGTTTAGCCATGTGGAGTGAGAGACTGACGAGGAGAGTGTATATGAGTGAGTTAGAGGGGGAGAGAGGGAGGGGAAGGCCAAGGATGAGGTGGAGGGATGGATTGGAGAGGTATATGAGAGAGGGGGGTGTGAACTGGGAGTAGGGCAGTGAAATGGAGGGGGGCAGGATGACATGGAGGCGATCTGTTTGTGGCCACCCCGTATAAGGGATTAAGGCGTCTAGCAGTAGATAGGTAGATAGATAGAGAGAATTTTTGGCAACATATTGCACCTTCTTATATAGTGAAGTCAAATACTGCTCGCAGTCAAGGTATGGTGTATTATTCGTTTTTTTAGAGTTTATTTTATAAGGAATGGCTAACGTTCTTTGCTCATCGTAAAAAGACACCCCGTAATAAAATGCATGAAATCATAATTATTTAACAATGCCATGCTGTGGCTTCAAGAAATCAACAAGTGCGAAGTAGCCTACCACTTACATGACAGTGGTGGCTGAAGAGGGGGATTGGGGTGAGAAGATGCAATCCTAATCTTCCATTTACGTATCTATACCATAAATATGTGTGCCAGCAGAGTGTTTAAGGATATGTTGTATAAAAACAGTAATATATATTCTTTAATTTCTTCCTGCATGAATGTGACGCCATCCAAGAAAAGTCGCTGTACTTATAGCTGCAAAACGAAACTAATATTTTTCCATTATAATCTTTATCGCTCACTCTGATTATCACCTGTGAGTCTCCTGTTGAACACTCACTTGAACCTATCGTCTGGAGTTAATTGGAAAAGATTATAAAATTAACCTGGCTATGAGATGGTTGATGGTACCAGAATGAACATTTGTCTTCACTGAGTCACTCAACTAAATAAAAATCATATACAGTTGGCTCATGTTATATACAAGGGAAGAACAAGACAACGCGACCATGAGAGGGTCAAATGCATCATTGTCCTCGGTGAGTATAAAACAATAAAAAACAATGGCAAGACATATCTGGCATCATACGGGCCTTCGCTAAAATGAAGAACCATATTGTGCTTCGATATAGTAAAGTCCATTTGTGTAAAAATCCTGAAGAAGCTAAACAGAAGCACCTGCCTTGCGAAAATATATTTACGTGTGTGACTAACACTGGAAGACGGCCCCGGGCTGCTAATTGAGAATGTTCCATGTCTGAATTAATTACTATGATAAACAACAACAACAACAAAAACAATAATAATAATAATAATAATAATACTGTAAGTAACCGTTTTCTGCTGCCTGTCATTACTAATACAGGAGGCGCCCGTGCCTGACCACTTGCGTGTTTACCTTGACAAGTGTGAAGCAGACAGTCAGCGTACAAGCCAAGACACAGATCCACACTTGGCCACTCAGTGGGTAGTAGAAGCTCAGCCAACTGGGTGTTATGACCGGCGTGGCCATGGCGAATTTACCAGTAGTTTGATCAAAGGCGAAAGTCAAGTCCCATCTGGAAACATTGTTAGAAATAATGAGGCTAAGTTTGCAGATGTTATAGTGATTTGTTCCATCTAACCATAGGATAGAATTTGTTCTCGAATACTTACTACTACTACTACTACTGCTACTACTACTACTACTACTGATAACAATAATAATAATAATAACAAAAATAATAATAAAACAATAATAATAATAACAATAATAATAATAATAATAATAATAATTATTATTATTATTATAGTATTATTATTATTATTATTATTATTATTATTATTATTAAAGCTGAAAATGAAGTCCCATCTGGAAAGTGCCGGGATATTACAGATTTGTTATATTTCCAGCTTCATCACCTTCCCATATCTCCATGCATACCCTCCAGATCATTTCCTTTACCATCGAACATTGTCAGACTACAAGAAGCTATGGTATATTATTTACAACTCCATCATCATCTTCACATCCATCTCTCCCTCCCAATTCTGCTTCTTATGTTGTGAAGACATTCATAACCAAGAATTAGGGGCAGATAATTTATTTTATCGTAGATGAATATATAGTCCTTCTTGTACACACTGCAGAATATAACATGTAGGTACTGTGTTTTTTTTTTTTTCCATCGGCTGAAATGAAATGCTTTTTAACCCGTCACGTCCCGAGGTTTTCCGCACCTCCGACATCCCCCAGTCCCGAGGTATTTTCGATTTTTTTTGGGGGGGGCTAAAATCTTCGCTTTTGGTGAGAAACATCGAAAATTCATAGAGAAATCGCTCACCTGAGGTTTAAAGTGCCCAATCCAGGTAGGAGTTCCTCTTTACCTGAGTAGGTTTTCTAACCTGCTGGCACCAAAGAAAACGAGTTCTATGGGAGGGTAACTATTTTATCCACTCATAAACGGTATTTATTTATTTACTTGGTACGAATGTATATGTAGTATGACAGTATATTGGTTTTCAAGCAGTAATAAAGGCATTATAAGCATTGTTTCACTCACTAACTAATCACCATACCTGACCTATTTTTGCCACACTACCTGATCATTATTTCTGGCTGTTTCTTCTTCTAATGCTATGTAAACATTGTCCTCCACATTGTCATCGATTGGGGAATCACTCTGGCCCTGAATAACTTTACTAGCCAGGTCACTGGTAACAGGTCCTTTGCCAAGACAATGTCGTGAGGGGGGGAGGGGGGAGGTTATGCAGTGTAAGGCATTGTCCCTGCTTGGTATCTTGTACAGGAATAGAGGAAGGTGTCCCGTGTATACATACGAAAAATCACGTGCGAAAATTGAAAATTGTGCAAATTAGCGACCTTGCAATTGCATGACGTACTGGTACGTCGCCGGGACTGGCAAATGCAAATCGTTGCAACGTACCCATACGTCGTCGGGACGGGGCGGGTTAAAAGATGTGTTAACCGAGCCAGTTTCTAACCCCTTCATTATGGGATGGACTTTTCTAGGGTTGCTAATGTTGCTTAGTAACATAGGTGAACCAAAAGAAGTGTCATTATTGTGAACAAGCAAAAGGAGGCAATATGTGCAGAATGCATTTCCACATTTGTAGGCAGGCATTAGAAGAATGCACTTGACTTTTGCGCACTGACAGGTTCATTATCTAGTTACTCCACTTTAACATGTAAAAAATAAAAAAGAGAGAGAAAAAAAATTACTTTCATTACTTAATGAATCTATGATTAAAAAGACATAAGGCAGTTACATATTATAAATGCTATCTGTATCTTTTAACACTGTCTAGCTTTTCTTTGCTGCATAAAACTAGCTGCATTTAAACCAGATTTTCAGTGATAACAGTGAACATTGCAGGTCAAAGGTTAACCTTAGCTTAGAATCTCACCTCTCTAGCTGTTGTGGAAGAACAGCATATACCACTGTTGCCATGAATGATTTCCGATTCTCCACCTGATCTGTCACCTGGAAGTAAATATAGTATTAAAGTAAACAAAGAAATGAAGGCCTCAACTGATATATATATATATATATATATATATATATATATATATATATATATATATATATACAGTATATAATAAACAACGAAATGAAGGTCCCAAGTGATATATATATATATATATATATATATATATATATATATATATATATATATATATATATATATATATATATATACAGTATATAATAAACAACGAAATGAAGGTCCCAAGTGATATATATATATATATATATATATATATATATATATATATATATATCACCCCTCGGGACTTGTTCCTGACTATCCCTCTTTGCTGAACATTTTCAGTGTTTCAGTAACAAGAGAGTAGGCCAGCATGCTCTCTAGTACAAGTTTTTCTAACTGTCAACACCAATCTACATGCACAGTATACACTACACTTCCTTTTCAAAATTAAAAAAAAAGAAATGACACACAAATACCAAGCCTCAGAGTCCCCTGGGGATTAGGGGATCATAAATGCCCCCATCCGCTCCTCTCCCGGTGATGACTCGGCAAGATGCCTGGAACCACTGTCTGACTCACTTCTTCATTTCTGCAGCATACGCGGCCATTCCTTTAACTTCTTCTCTGTCGAACACCACCTGTCCTCCTCTAAACCTCACCTTCTCTTCCTGGCAGAGACTCAGCTGTCTGAGGCAAATGACAGCAAACCCTTTTCTTTTTCCTCCTACTTTCTCTATACTCTTTTCAAAGCCAAAGGTGGCTGTTGTGTATATGTATGCAACGACTTATCTTGCTCTCGTGTTCCTTTTTTATTCTTCTGAATTCTCTGCTCTCTGACTTCGGCTCTCTTGTCATTCTCTAAATATATGTGTGCTGTTTACTTATCTCCTAACTCTACTGACTATGAAAAAATCTTCGACTGTCTTACTTGTATGATGGAACACATTTCGTCCATTTTTCCTTCCTCTGAAATCTCCATTCTAGGATTTTTCAGTGTTTACCACCACATTTGGCTCTCCTCTCCTTTCAATATCCACCTAGTGAAGAAGCCTACGTCTTTTCTATCCTTAATGACCTAGAACAGCTTGTACAGAACCCTACCCATATCCCTGACCACATTGGAGAGAGCTCCAACATACTTGACCTCTTCCTTAAAAGTAATCCTTCCTCTTACACTGTTAATCTTTCCTCTCCATTGGGCTCCTCTGATCACAACCTTGGTACCTTGACCTGTCCTATCACTCTGGTGCAGCCTGTGGATCCCCCAAAGAAACGTCGTCTGTGGCACTTTGGAGCTGCGGATTGGGATGCCCTCAGACAGTGCTTCGTTGATTTTCCCTGGAATGAATATCACTTCCGTGGCCGGGAGCCATCTGAATGTGTTGTACGCATTACGGAGGTTATTCTCTCGGGCATGGAAGCATACATTCCCTTCCCATACCCTTTGACTAATGCAAGAAAGCCTTGGCTTAATGACACTTGTTCTAGTGCTGTGTACAATAAGGAGACTGCCTATAAAAGGTACCAGAGCCAACCCACCCCTGAATAACATCTTATTTAAGTTTCTGCCTGGAATCATGCGAAGTCTGTTCTTTGCTCTGCTGAAAATAGTTTCATCTGTACTAAATACTCTTAACTCTCCAGCTCGAATTCTGCCCGCTCCTTCTGGCACCTTGCCAGAAACCTTTCTAACAACTTTACCTCATCATCCATCCCTCCTCTTTTCTACTCTGATGGCTCTGTAGCTATTTCTTCTACTGATAAAACAGATCTCCTCGCTCAGACTTTCTCCTCCAATTCCATCTTAAACAATTCTGGTGCTGTTCCTCCATCACTTTGTAGTGCCCGGAGGTGATTATGAGCTGTATTTTGTTCATTTTACGACCCAATGTCCGGTTTAATGAGAAAGGGTGGCCAGGGTATAGTTATTTCCATGTGAATGTGATAAGAATGCAGATTAAGTTACCTAGTGCTTAAGTCATTTTTTTTCTACTGTAATTTATTAGCATTCTCTTTATAAAATTAAAATCTTGAGCAGATAGGAATATGTGCTTATGGTCACATAGTCCAGCATAATGTACGCATGCGCAAAAGGGTGTAAGGCATGATGATTTTCAGTGTTTATAGGGAGAAGTTTGGTGGAGAGTAATTACTGTAACTAGGGAATGTCATTTTTTTGGGGTTATCAACTGTATGGGGAAAGGCATCACATTGGATCTATCATGAGTGAATAGTAATGAAAATTTTAAAATGTGTAAGCTGCCATCCTCCCCCATCCATTTTCCACAACACAATATTGGCGTGTCACTCGCTGACCAACTGTTAACTCCTTTGTACACGATGATGCGTTTGTTGTCATTAGAGTCTGGCTGCAACAATACACATTGACACTTTTGGCATCATTAAAGCATAAAAACTTTCGTCAGAGGAAAAGTTTTTGGCCAATCGGCATCATTTTTGGAGGCGTCATAGCTTCCCTGCTCCTTGTCAAAAGTAATGAGTTGGCAACTCTGGGTCCCGATACCAGCAAGAGAGTGGACAGGTTATTCAGTACCAAATGAGCTGTGAATGGGGAAGGTACTGGGTGGTTCTGTCCCTTTAAATTTCCACTCTTACCTCCTTCCTGGCTGTGCAACATATTTCACTACACCAATAGTGCTAGTGTATAGTGTTTGGGCACAGTTGTCATTAGATTTGGTGTTTGCAATAGGAAATTTGGTGTTTGTGAAGCATTCCTGGTCGTTAGCAGCCGTTGGCCCAACGAAGATTGTGCTACTGTTTCTAATCAACTATACTGCATATTCCATGCACCAAATGTGAGTATTCAACTATAAAAAAAATAGTGACAGTCAATCATGCGAATATAATGTGCATATCTAGTGTACAAAGAATTGATGAAATACATGCAGTAGCTTAGAGGAAGGCAGGAAACCGCCCTACAGTCACGACATGGCGTGGGAACACCGTAGTTTTTTGCATTTTTCTCGAAAACTATGAGGCCTGGGATCACCGTTGTGGGCTCAAATGAAAGCCAGTGAAATTCTGCATAGGATGATAAAATTAAAACATAACACTGGCGAGAAAAACATTTCGCTAGAGGTCCCCGAATAAAAAATTTCATGTCTGTCGGAAATGGGTTTTATCTTTTCACTTATTACTCGAACACCATACCTAGTATCAAACTGGGACCCCCGCCATTCGAAAGCTAATAAAATTCTTTTTCCAATGATGGCTAAATATTTAGAGATTGATTAGTAAACATTCGACTTATGATGTTGGGAAGTGAGATGTATGCTCCTGAATGTATTTTCATTGAATGTTTTTTCACACGGCCCTAACGTACGTATAGTGTTTTTTTTTTTTTTCTTATCGTGTAGAACAAACATCGACAAATAGGAATATGTGGGTTTTGTTGCAAAAGAAATGTGTGAGTGGTGAATATGAGTTGAGAATACACATTTTTGGAGCATGTGGTGGGTGGGGAGGAGGGGAGAAAAGCCTGCACGTCATGTCCCAGAAAACTAATTAACTTATCCACATGTGAAAGGCTTAAATGCAGCAGGTGGTTGGTGCTGTGTCCCCCTCCTCCCGCCCCCTCCAAGGAGTTCTGTAATTTGATAATATTAATGTTTGATATGTTGAAGTGTGTGTTAGTGATACCCCACGAGTGATAATAGTGACGAAAATAAAGAAATAGACTCAGGTTAGTATCAGGTGGTGTCGTCCCCCAGGAAGTGTTGTGGTGATCATGCAGTGTGATGCCACTGGCCTCATTTGACGAGCGAGTCCTGAGTTCCAGCTCAACTCCCTTGTATTCCTTGAGCTGGATAGTGAGGTATTTCCCATATATTTGTGTACTGTACTTTATTATTTAGCGTATAACTGGAATACGAGAATGCTAGCTACAGAGTTCTGTCTGAGACTCAGAAAAATGTGTAATTTTTGTGGGCCAAATATCAGGTGCCCTGGAACTGTGAATTATTTATTAATATGTGTTGGGATAAGATTCCAATTCACTACTTATTAGGGCTGTGTTAGTTGTGAGTTAATGTTCATGTAGTTGCTCTGTAAGACACAATGATATCGATGCAATGATGTTTTTCATGGGTAGAATAGGGTTATTCATACTTATTTATTATAGTACTTTTCTTCTATGTTATCCCTACAATATGTATTGTTTTGAGCTAACCTATTTGATGTGTTATTCTGTTTCTAATTGATATATCGAGTGTTGTAACTCAAGTTTCTTTATTACGAGACTTCTTCATTCACCTGAAGGGATTACTTGCATTAGAGAGAATAGTTATTCATTGAAATTATTAATTTCTCGAGTCAATGAGTCAGGGTCCCAGTGCGGGAGTCAAAGACCAAGTGTGGAGGTCAAGGTCCCAGTGCGGGAGTCCAAGTCCAAGTGTGGAGGTCAAGGTCCCAGTATGGAAGTCAAGGTCAAGAATATCAGAAGATCGGACCAGTGAACTATGAGCGCAGACAGACAATTATGAAGAGCCACATTGGACTGAACCTGGGACAAAGGAGCTAAGTCTTGTGGAATTTGATATTAGGACCACATGTTTGTTGAATAGCATGTTAACTGATTCAGGGTTACTCTGTAAGGCTAGTAGCTAGGAAGATTTCTACCCCACTTTTGGTCTTGTTAATACGCATTTCCTCTCACTCGAAGTTTATTGTTTGTATAACTCTTGAGAACTGGTGGTATAGAGTTAACCTAGAAGTTTGTTAATGTGTAACCAAGGATCATTTTGTGAAATCGCGAAGGTCGGGCTTGGGTTGACCGAGTTGAAGACTGACCTCATTATTTTGAAATCCTACCACTCTTATCTTGGCCACTCGAAAAATAACAAACGCAACTGAAGAGGCCTCTAATGGGAGAGAGTCTCCGTCAATCTGAGTTTCCGACCGTTCCAGCATGCAGTGGTCATCACCAGTGACTTGATTTTTGCCCCTTTTGACCACACAAAAGTCTGGATCACAGAGTGTACCAGTACAACTTCCCCCTTCTGACTTCCTCATGACTGACATTAAAATTTCTTCAGCTGATGTATTTCCTGCCATCACTGGCATATGGGCCTGATGGAGTCCCTTCTGTTGTCCTCAAGAACTGTGCTTCTGTGCTTACACTCTGCGTAGGTACACTCTTTCACCTTTGTCTTTCAAATTGTAACTTTCATTTTTGCTGGAAGTTTGCTCTCATTCAGTCAGTCTCAAGTCTCAAAGAAGGGTGACCATTCCCAACCCTCTAACTACTATCCAGTTGCTTTAACATCCTGTGTCTCAAAAGGTTTCGAGTCAATTCTTAAAAGAAAAATTTTAAACTATCTTTCCTACCACAACTTTCTTTCTGATTGTCAGTATGGGTTCCGTCAGGGACTCCACTGGCGATTTTCTCACTTACCATTCAGACCCCTGGTCATCCACATTTCAGGACTTTGGCGAAGGCTTTGCCATTGCACTTGACATCTCAAATGCTTTCGATCGAGTCTGGCATAAATCTTTAATTTCCAAACTGCCCTCTTACGGTTTCTATCCTTCTAACTTTGTCTTCAGCTGTAGCTTCCTTTCTGTTTTTTCTGTAGACGCTGTTGTAGACAGCCATCATTTTTCTCCTAAGTCTATCAACAGTGGTGTTCCTCAGGGCTCTGTCCTATCACCGACTCTCTTCCTTTTATTCGTCAGTGACCTTCTAAGCTATACAACTAACCCTATCCACTCGTATGCTGATGATTCCACCCTTCGTCTTTCCATTCAGTTCTCACAACGTCCATCTCAGCAGTTACTTCAACAAACAAGGGATGAGGCTATGTCACACCTAATGTCTGACTTGGCTCGTATCTGACTGGGGTAATAATAATCTTGTTGTTTTTAATGCATCAAAAAACTCAGTTTTTACACCTATCAATTCCATACAATCTTCCACAGGAGTACCCACTTATGTTTAATAATATCCAGCTCAATCCTGCATCATCCTTGAACATGCTTGGGGTTTCGTTCACTCGGGACTTATCTTGGAAAGATCATATTACATTTCTTGTAAAATCTGCTTCCAAGAGATTGGGTGTGCTAAGCCGACTCCATACCTTCTCTACCCCTGCACAGTTGTTGACTTTATACAGGGGTTTTATTAGCCCCTGTGTAGAGTACAACTCTAATGTGTGAGGAGGCTCCCCACATATAGCTCTTCTCAATAGGGTGGAGTCAAAGGCTTCTCATCTCACTAGCTCTTCTCCTCTTACTGGCTCCCTTCAACCTGTCTCTTCGCTGCACTGTTGCCTCTTTATATCTTTTCCATCGCTACTTCAATGGTCACTGCTCCTCTGAACTGTCTGCTTGCATCCCTCCACCTCTACGATGGGTGCGTAGCACCCGTCTAGAAACAAACTCTCATCCCTTTTCTGTCCAACTCTCTAATTCAAGAGTTAACCATTATTTCCAGTCTTTCAATTAAAGAATAGGGCAGCCCTGAATCTGTCTCCCTCAGTCTGTATTTCCTACTTCTTATGATCACCAGTCTTTCAAACGCAGTGTGTCCAGGCATCTAGAAATGAGCGGGTCTTGAATTTGGCACACTTCTATATTGTTTTTGTTTTTTCTAGGAAGGAACAGTTTGCGGACTCCTGGCCTATGGTTCATTCTTTCTCGCATATATATATATATATATATATATATATATATATATATATATATATATATATATATATATATATATATATATGGATAGATCGATAGATAGATAGATAGATAGATGTAAACATGTCATTTTTACCATAAACTCCTTTAGATAAACGTTTCGAACTAAAGTTATATTGCATGCCTTAAATCTTTCCAGCAGGATGCCCTTCGTATTTTGAAAGAAACTAATAATTTTAGTGCTACATAAAGTACAGGCGAAAGGCTCCAGGTATAATAAAGTATTGTTCTTCCTAGGAAGAACTAAAAAAACAATCACGTTTATTTCGAGATGTCTGGATTGGACACACAGTTTAAATATTTGGAGGTCACAGGCAGTGGGATTTACCGTGTGACGAAGACAGTTCCCTACTGATCAATTGTACGCATGAATGATTCCCTAGTTGATCAATTGTACGCATGAATGACTGAGAATATCCGGTAAATCTTGCAAGAAAGAGCTGGACAGGAAAAGGAACTAGGGTTCACTACTTAGTGGATACTATATGACTTCCGTAATTGGGGAGGGACAGAGGCATCCACTTAAAAAAGGTAAGTCTCTCTGAAATGCCAGTAAAATAAGGAAAAGAGATGCAACCCTGCAGTGAAGTACGAGAGGAAGGACGCCACAAAGAAGTGGGAGGATGGCGAGAAGTTATTCCTTTACCTCCATTGTGTTTGAAATGAGAGAGAGAGAGAGAGAGAGAGAGAGAGAGAGAGAGAGAGAGAGAGAGAGAGAGAGAGAGAGAGAGAGAGCAGAACTCTTCACATAGTCAAAAATATCTTTTGGACAAGGCCAGCAAATTGCCCAGTAATAATGAACGAGTAAAGGCAATTTTCCTTTTATACTCAAATTTTACCACTCAGGGAATAACTTGTCTACATCACTTTTGCTGACTAGAAGCTCACACCAGATTAAGGGTATTGTGGGCATGCTGATTCCAAAAATCACAACCATTTTCAGCGAGAACGTAATATTCCCCCTCCCCAAATGCTGAATGCTGTCATTTAAATGGTCTCACTATAATATAACGCTGAGGTAGATAAATATAAAATGGAATATTACGATGTGACGCCAAAATTTCGGTTGCTACCATGTACAGCTCCCAGTACTCCCGCGTGTTACAGGGGCACGAATGAATGAAGAGATGTGGCACCACTGTGCTTATTTACTTGGAAAGAGTCCACGTGAGTGAAGCGGAGTAACCTCGACAGTGTTCCGTTAAGGAAAGATGTTTGTTGTATGTAAACTCCATTTAGCAAGCTTGACATGCCAACCCGAATTATTGGTATAATTTACATTGTTCTACCTAAGGATAATAATTGCCCTCATGGGAAGCATTATGACTGTCAACAGTTTTGAGGTAAACTGACGTGTAAAGTAGGGTGGGAGGGGAGTGAGGGTGTTCCCCAACCCTACCTGGGGTAAGAGGGAGGATCTCCCACATGGAGTCAGAGAGAGAGAGGGGGGGGGGGGTAGGATGGTGCAAGCTTCGCACGTGACACGGTGAGACGAGACCACATCTGCTTCATAACCCTCAGTTGGGAAATTCAGCAATACTGAACAATCGTAAAATAATGGGTAACTTCATGAGGTTGGTTTATGAAAGGAATAAATCATGCTAGAAACAGAAAATGATATGTTTCAGTTTATGTATTAAGGAAATATTATGCTGTATAATCATAAACTGTGAGTGAAACCATGGCCATGACTTGAGAAGACACTGATCCAGACTAAGACTTGTGGATGGCAGCCTTCAGAGATCAAGATCAGCCCACTCTAGTAGTGTTCTTCTTACCTTTATAATGATTATAACATCTTAGGCTAAAAGACTAAATAACATGGTGAGCCTATCATTAACACCTACCTGAGACAAAAATTAATAATGGAGTTAAACTGCTTAATAACTAATTAAGGATTTTTATACACATTATGAATAAGTATATACATACATATATATATATATATATATATATATATATATATATATATATATATATATATATATATATATATATATATATATATTATGTACGGATAATGTGTGTATGTGTGAGAGAGAGAGAGAGAGAGAGAGAGAGAGAGAGAGAGAGAGAGAGAATCACTCTTTGCTTCTATCCTTATTAGCCAAGAACTGATAGTGTGATTCAACTTGTTAAGGTTGTTTAGGCAAAATTTCCGAACCACGTTCTCACCACCATCACCACCACCACCTCTCTTTCAATAACAAGCTTAGTTTCCGGCAGACTGTAAGGCGAAAGGGGATATAGCTTCCTCACCGGCGAGGTGAAGAAACCTGGGTTTCATCGTGATTGGCTGCCCTACCTTCCTCTTAACTGTGATTGAGTGCAGAACTAACAAGACGCATATAAACTTAGGGTTTCTATACCCAGCTACTGGGAAAATATATATATATATATATATATATATATATATATATATATATATATATATATATATATATATATATATATATATATATATTCCTTATCTGTAAAATCCTTCATTAGTTATTAAGCAGTTAAACTCCATTGTCAATTTTTGTCTCAGTGTAGGTGTTAAGGCTAGGATCACCATGTTATTTAGTCTTTTATCCTAAGATGTTATAATTATTATAAAGATAAGATTAACACTTCTAAAGTTGGTTGACCTTGATCTCTGAAGGCTGCAATCCACAAGTCTCAGTCTGGATCAGTGTCTTCTGAAGCCATGGGCATGGTTTCACTCAGAGTTTATGACAGAACAGCGAAATATTTCCTTAATAAATCAAGTGAAACTGTAATGCCACAAATTTAGTATTCATGGATATGTTTAGACATACTGTAATTTCTAAGTTAGATAGAGTGTAATCTGAATACTAGTCTATAAGGCTCCTGTTCTAAGTAGTAGTTCATGTGTTAATGATCGATATAGGGACAACTTTATTTTTATATGTATATATCTCTGTATCTATGCATAGGTAGTGTAACTGGGAGTGTTGAGCTATGGGAGTTCACCCATCTAGTAGGTAACGAATAACAGATGTGGACAACATCCCCTTGCTTGTGGTGCGTCGTTGCCGGGCGCCAAGTTTAAACCCTAAACAGAATAATAATGGGTATGCAATTCTTTCCGTATCATTGTCGTGAAATGTTTACTAATGAAGCTGCTAGAATCCAAATATGAAATTAATAGTCAGAAAAGGCAAAGATAATGTAATTTGTGAGGATCAATTAGTTCCGCTTGTCTTAGCCTTCACTAGATGGCATAAGATACCCCAAACTCAGGGCAGGATGGCGGTAAATTCAGTATTTAATCGTAGTAAGGAATGAATCCCAAATTTTCTCCAATTCAATCAAAAGTCCTAACGTCATGTGTACTCTACTATATAAATAGTGAAGAGAATTAAAACCCGCCATATCGCAAAAACACAGTCTCATTTGACTAGCAGTAGCATCCCTATGTGCCCAGCTAAGCCGCATTGGCTAACCAGACGTTGTTTCAGGTGAGCTGTACACATTCCTCCTTTCTCCCCCCCTTGCATGTTTAAATTCTTGATTGTCGTGAACAATATTAAGTAATGTTGTTAAAAGCTTAACGAAGGCATTTGCTAACAACACGTTGTGCGTAACAGACGTTGTTTCAGTCCACAGACACCGTGACTTTGGGGTTGCACGAGGCCATCATGTGATATTGCCCATAGACGTGTTGTACACACACACGTACACTACCCACAAATAGATTTATAACTGCATGTAGTAGCAATTGAATTATGAATCAATCAGGTGAAACTTTTTTTTTGATAGTAGATAATGTACAGAATTTTGAAAGTTAATGTGATCAGTAACGGAAAACCGAATTTAACTCATCAACCGTTTTTTTCTCTCTCTCTTCTTTTATTAATAGGTTAGAAATATTGGGAGTGTTAAAGTGAATTTAGTGGTTGTAAGGATATGTAATTTCGAATTGTTCCTCGAGGTTAAGCAAGCCCAAGCGATTATGAAATATTAGTGAATTGTGTGATGAGTTTAGACTGGCCCGACATAATAGTACACGAGTGAATATTTTTGGTTCGAGGCTATGACAGCCCGAAAAGACAGTCCATGTCATTGAATGTCCTAATCTTGAGGCTACTGACGAGCCCAAGAATAACTGATAATCGAGAACGAAATGTAATGAACTCAGGAGTCATTGTTAAATATTCAAATTGTTTTGCTTGGTAACAGTACTGTATTACTATCGCCCAAACTAGTACTTAATTTACAGCTCTTTTCTTATTATTAAAGGTCATGTAATTCAAAAAAAATGTCTGTTGTTTAACAAGTATGGATTTATTAAAGTAACGTATATGCAATTTTGATATCCAACCAAGGGAATTTTGTCCTCTCACGCATGACTCACTCCCCTTCCAGTTCAAGATTCCTCAGCTTTGGGAACGACTAACACACGTGGTTCTAACTTATTCTCGACTCGGCTAAAAATACAGACGCTACCAAAAATATCCTTTATGCAATTAACCTTTATCATTCAAAGTCGAAGTTACTCCTCCCCCCTTCGTTTTCTTTCTTTGGTGAATACTTTACCAGTCATTGAGAGGAGACTAAGTTGAGTACCCTTTGTATTATCAACAAGTAAGTTAAACAGAATAAACACGATAAACAACGGTGGGAAATCCAATTTCTCATCGTTACACTGACGAACAATGGTGGGATAAAAATCCTACCATTACACTGGTGGACAGCGGTGGTGATAATCGTTCCCCAGTTAGTGGCGTTTGTGAAAAGGTGAAGGGAAGTGACTAGCAAAGAGAGTGAGAATGTTAAGGGTAGCATTGGTTGGTCACTCCCAAATACCTCCGCAACTCTATGTTTAGGACCTGGAGATTAGAATCTTTCGGGCAAGTGGGGGCAAGGTTAGGAGTTTCTTTCAGGACCCCCGATTAAATTCTGCATTGGAGTGGGAATGTGACCTTGTATTTTTGTGGATTGGAAGTAATGATATTGACGAAAATACTGCCCCTCAAGAAATTTTTCACAGAATAAAGACTGTTACCAGGGAGCTAGAGAAACAATGCCGCGCCAGGGTGATTGTTTGCCAATTAGAACCAAGAGTGTACCAGGGAGCAAGTGCCCCTATTTCATCCAAGGACTATAAAACCATAAGGAACTCTGTCAATCAGAAAATTCGCCGACGCTTGCCTAATTAAAACCTGCAAATTAACTGGGCTTACTATAGTAATAATCTAGATGATGGCGTACACTGGAAAGGCGCAGTTAGAGAGCAAGTGGACGCAAAATTTATCAAAATTATTGAGGCCTACAGAGACGATGTAAGTGACTAGACCTACTCAAAGGTAATGAAAGTGTTCACAAACAAAATCCACAATTCTTTTACAAACACCAAAAGAGAGAAAGCAATCCAAAACCTAATTTTCTGAGTAAGGGTGGAAAAGATAATTAGGATCACCTTGTCTATGTATGGACAATTATTTGGACAATCGCAGCCGGAAGCTGATCATCCGTCCCAAACAATGAGAGATCATGTAACTATCCAATTAGATGAGGCAGATAAGCAATTCAGTACTGTGAATAGAACGTTGCCTTCACACTCGACCCCTTGTTCGCACACCATGACTTCACGGCTCTCTCTCATAAAACCGCGCAATATTCCAATTTTGGAATTAAATCAGCTTCAAGGGATAGAGGCCACATCTCGCCTCGAAATATTTGTGAGGCGGTTGAGCAAGTTGATACCAGTAATGCGATCAGAATTCAAGTTGCCAAAAGTCGAATGGGTTCCGAACTTGCCACTTTCATCCATAATTACCAAAAGAAACATTTTGCACTGTCATGGCCCGAACTAAGAAAAGAGCCAGAAAGTATGACTTATGACTGGGAAGAATCACCCCAGGCGTTTGTACATAGATTGATGTGTAAGCACGCGGCTCTTGAAACGAAGTTTCCAAAAGAAAAGTTTCCCTCGCGAGATACACAAATTAAGAAGAAATTGTGGTACTGTCTTCCGCTCGAGTCCAGGGAAAAATTGGAAGGTTACCTTGATGACGGATATCCACTCCGTAAATTCATTGAGAGGATTGAAAATGAGAGGCAGCTTCTCGAAGAGAGGTACACCACCCAAGTTAATGCAATGCCAGATAGGGACAATAAAAGTGAAGTTCCCTCAAATACAAATGTAGTGGATACTCCACCAAGACCATCCCATGATAACCGTCAACCCGAGTCAGACAAGGAAGTGACTGAATTGAAAGCTCAATTAAGGGATTGAAAACAACGTTAGAACAACTCAACAAAAAACAATCTACTCCTCCTGTAACACCGAGGCAAAAATACTGTAGTTATTGTCTGAAGAGTTCATACACGTTGCAAGAATGTTGGGCAATACCACCATCAGGCCACTGTTTTGATTGCCGTAGGTTGGGATGTCGTAGAGGCATTCATGATTGCCCAGGTCGCATAAACAACAGCACAGCAACGCAGAGCAATAACAGATTTCACCAACCCAGTCCAAATGCGAGGCAGACCGTCAACCAAACAAAGTTCCCCCATCAGTCTATTTGACTAACTACAGGGAGTGGTTACACCTTACTCAAAGAGGCCACAATGAAGCGGTTAGGAACAGAAATAAACATGACGAGTAATCCACCGTCATAAATCAAGCGGTGAACTCGAGCACGGGACAACAGCCCTATTATGCCTTCTTCTCACGCCATCCCCCTCGCCTCATTGGTACCTCATTGCCTTCCGTGGATGCAGAGGAGGACGACCTAGCGATAGCACACACCCTTATTAAAAGAACCCACCAAAAGATAACCAGGCGATACCGGGATGTGGCCAACAGGCGGAGGAGAGCGCAGAAGGTTGGGGTCAATAGCTTGGTGTGGGCGAAAAAAGAAACCATACAGCCGGGTACCTGTAGGAAACTGAATGCCAAATAGGACGGCCTGTATAAAGTGACTGAAGTGTTGCTAGATGGAAGTGTTTATATAATTGAAAATGTATTTAGTGGCAAGAGAATACAAAGGGCTGCTGAAAAGGTAAAACTATATTACGGTACCGAGGATTGGCTCTTAGAACCGTTGCAACAGGAGTTCGCCCCAGAGCCCGAAGATGAGCGATTACCACCGCGAGTGAGGAATGCCCCTCGGAGGCTCATAGACGAGTGTTAAACAGAAAAGTAGAGATAAGTACATGAGACGAATGCTGTGAAACATAACTGCCTGAGGTTGTGTTCTGGGTGGACTAATTCCCAAGGAGAGGGTGTAAAAAGAAAAAAAAGAGAGAAAAGTGTTCGGGTTGGAACCAGGAAGTGCCTTACTTCGAGGGGAGTGATCAATCCCCTCACCTTACAGTTAGCACGGTTTGTGAGGTAGTGGAGTCTTCAGGACAGAATGAGCCCTCACCTTCTTGCAGGCAGAATGCTGGAAACAAAAGAACCGAGTGAATGCGAATGCGAATGGAAGAGTGGAAGGAAGCGCCCCGGTGGTGATCTCACTCTCAAGAGACCCTGTCAAGCTCCGGTGAGCGACAAGCTATCCTCCAAAACCTGAGGCTGACTGGGGCATAAATTCCCTCATCACATCAAATGTAAGGAGTGATCATACCTCCTAATGAAGTGAGTAAGCGACCTTCCGTGGTAGGCATTAGGTGTTTAATGTGGACTGACAGGTGCCACCGATTGTGGGGAAAAAAATGTTCCAATTCAAAGAGTTAATAGCAGTTATTGGGGAAACAACATTCCATCCATGCATATGTCATAGATGACTGACTTGGGTAAAATTTGTCTTCCGAACGTGGGAGTCGTGTAATGCCACAAATTTAGTATTCATGTATATGTTTAGAGGTATTGTAGTTTCTAAGTTAGATAGAGTGTAATCTGAATACTAGTCTATAAGGCTCCTGTTCTAAGTAGTAGTTCATGTGTTAATGATCGATATAGGGACAACTTTATTTTTATATGTATATATCTCTGTATCTATGCATAGGTAGTGTAACTGGGAGTGTTGAGCTATGGGAGTTCACCCATCTAGTAGGTAACGAATAACAGATGTGGACAACATCCCCTTGCTTGTGGTGCATCGTTGCCGGGCGCCAATTTTAAACCCTAAACAGAATAATAATGGGTATGCAATTCTTTCCGTATCATTGTCGTGAAATGCTTACTAATGAAGCTGCTAGAATCCAAATATGTGAAATCAATAGTCAGAAAAGGCAAAGATAATGTAATTTGTGAGGATCAATTAGTTCCGATTGCCTTAGCCGTCACTAGATGGCATAAGATACCCCAAACTCAGGGCGGGATGGCGGTAAATTCAGTATTTAACCGTAGTAAAGAATGAGTCCCAAATTTTCCCCAATTCAGTCAAAAGTCCTAACGTCATGTGTACTCTACTATATAAATAGTGAAGAGAATTAAAACCCACCATATCGCAAAAACACAGTCTCATTTGACTAGCAGTAGCATCCCTATGTGCCCAGCTAAGCCGCATTAGCTAACCAGACGTTGTGGGTAACAGACGTTGTTTCAGGTGAGCTGTACACATTCCTCCTTTCTCCCCTCCTTGCTTGTTTTAATTCTTGCTTGTCGTGAACAATATGAAGTAATGTTGTTAAAAGCTTAACGAAGGCATTTGCTAACAACACGTTGTGCGTAACAGACGTTGTTTCAGTCCACAGACACCGTGACTTTGGGGTTGCACGAGGCCATCATGTGATATTGCCCATAGACGTGTTGTACACATACACGTACACTACCCACAAATAGATTTATAACTGAATGTAGTAGCAATTGAATTATGAATCAATCAGGTGAACCCTTTTTTTTTTTTATAGTAGATAATGTACACAATTTTGAAAGTTAATGTGATCAGTAACGGAAAAGCGAATTTAACTCATCAACCGTTTTTTTTTCTCTCTCTCTTCTTTTATTAATAGGTTAGAAATATTGGGAGTGTTAAAGTGAATTTAAGGATATGTAATTTCGAATTGTTCCTCGAAGCTAAGCAAGCCCAAGTGATTATGAAATATTAGTGAATTGTGTGATGAGTTTAGACTGGCCCGACATAATAGTACACGAGTGAATATTTTTGGTTCGAGGCTATGACAGCCCGAAAAGACAGTCCATATCATTGAATGTCCCAGTCTTGAGGCTACTGACGAGCCCAAGAATAACTGATAATCGAGAATCAAATGTAATGAACTCAGGAGTCATTGTTAAATATTCAAATTGCTTTGCTTGATAACAGTACTGTATTACTATCGCCCAAACTAGTACTTAATTTACAACTCTTTTCTTTTTATTAAAGGTCATGTAATTCAAAAAAAATGTCTGTTGTTTAACAAGTATGGATTTATTAAAGTAACGTATATGCAATTTTGATATCCAACCAAGGGAATTTTGTCCTCTCACGCATGACTCACTCCCCTTCCAGTTCAAGATTCCTCCGCTTTGGGAACGACTAACACACGTGGTACTAACTTATTCTCGACTCGGCTAAAAATACAGACGCTACCAAAAATATCCTTTATGCAATTAACCTTTATCATTCAAAGTCGAAGTTACTCCTCCCCCCTTCGTTTTCTTTCTTTGGTGAATACCAGTCATTGAGAGGAGACTAAGTTGAGTACCCTTTGTATTATCAACAAGGAAGTTAAACAGAACAAACATGATAAACAACGGTGGGAAATCCAATTTCTCATCGTTACACTGATGAACAACGGTGGGATAAAAATCCTACCATTACAAAACATATAGTTTTCTCTTTCTGTCATGATTTATTCCTTACATAAACCTACTTCATGATGTTACCCATTATTTTACGATTGTTCTGTATTGCTGAGTTTCCCAATTGAGGGTTATGAAGCAGATGTGGTCTCGTCTCACCGTGTCACGTGAGAAGCTTGCACCATCCTACCCCCCCCTCCTTCTCTGTCTCCCTGACTCCATGTGGGGGATCCTCCCTCTTACCCTAGGTAGGGTTGGGGAACACCCTCCCTCCCCTCCCACCCTACTGTGGACAGTCATAATATGCCCCATGAGGGCGATTAGTATATTAAGGTTGAAGAATGTAAATTATACCAATAATTCGGGTTTACATGTCAAGCTTGCGAAATGGAGCTTACATACAACAAACACCTTTCCTTAACGAAACTATATCGAGGTTACTCCGTTTCACTCACGTGGAGTGTTTTCGAGGTAAATAAGCACAGGGGTGCCACATCTCTTCAAACCATCGTGCCCCTGTAACAGGCGGGATTACTGGGAATTGTACATCGCTAAGAGCAATGTCTGTGGCTTTTTATTCTTTTCTATTTACTGTCTTTGTCAATAAAGTTATTTTTCTTATTGCAACACTATTTTATTGCAACAAAGTTTTTGAGTTATATTTACATTCTTCTTATAATTATTATTGTTCTTTTGTTCTTATTGCATTAATATTGCACTGTAATCGTCTGGGGAAATCTCGCGGTATAGGAACATTTCTTGTTATTATTGAAAGGTTTTGCCTTCTCCTACAACTTGTAAAACACCATCAAGGTATGTAAAACCGGGGTGTTATGGCTGTGCAAACTGTTTTCATAGACAA
This sequence comes from Coenobita brevimanus, assembly GCF_032717465.1. Taxonomy (NCBI): domain Eukaryota; kingdom Metazoa; phylum Arthropoda; class Malacostraca; order Decapoda; family Coenobitidae; genus Coenobita; species Coenobita brevimanus. Next base: position 22,518,462 of record NC_136986.1, read on the forward strand.
AGGAATGTCTTTTGTTCACAAATCAGACAGTGCTACAAGTACTGAATATTCAAATAAAACGGAGATTATGAATATTCTTTCCAAAAGTCAATAAATATTACTTTGATTGATGTTAACTTTGCATAACATTTTCCAAACAATCTAGTGACACTCAGCTTCATTTCAAAACATATAGGAACCGTCTAGTAATGGCCTTCGGTACTAGTTTATGCATTATTGCAGTGCAACGATCGCACAATTACATGACCCCCTCAAAAAAAAAAAAAAAAAAAAAAAAGTGGTCTATAATTTCAAATTAACGAAAAATATCTAAAAACATAATAGTTTCCTTACTAAAAAGTTGTTGGTTAATATACAGACATTCAGCTTTACAATGCTGCAAACAGCATCATCCAGGCTACAGTAGTTTTGGCGTTATCGATCATCACACGTTCAAAAACTCTGACCGCGTTTTTTGGCGCTTTTTAAAAATGACGCTTGTGTATCACACTCTGCCCAGGGCCTCATATTGTCATCGAAAGAAACATATCGGTGAATATCAAATCAAGAAAAAAAAGAAAAGAAACGTATTTTCACAAACAGTGGTGTTCTATGATTGAAATTATCTATGTACAGCTGCGGACATATCAAACAGGTACACCCTGTTCACCAGCGAGGTGATGTAGTGCTCTCAGCATCTGGTAACACTGATTGGTATGGAACTTCGCCAGGATTCGTTCGGTCGCTCGGACGAACCGAACGCGGCGATCATTTCGCGATCATTTCCACTGTGCTCAGTTATTGGCGATAATATATGAGCAATGTTCCGTCGGAAAATATGCTGATGACAGTAAGTTTTTTAATACTGTCACACAGTACACCCTCTACATAATGGCAGTTATTATGAATGAGACGGATTTCATGAGTGGTTTAGTTTCAAGTCATGAACCATGCAACAGTTAATATTTCATCATATGTCATAGTTATCAGCTTCCCCACAGCTATCAATGAGCCGAATATTATCGTGACGCCCATACTCCCTACCGTGAACCTGAAATTGGTAGACCTCTGAAATCGAAGCAAGTTCACTACATGCGGGAGGTGGTGCCACAGGGGGCGGCAGGGTAGAGGTTGGGGGACCTGGGAGACATGAGGGGGGAGGTGTGTGAGGTGGGGGCAATAATGTTCAAACTGGGGGCTAGAGGTGAGGGGTGATGGCTGGTGGGGTAGCGGAAGGTGGACTTTGGTAGACAACAAGTGCTACAGTGGGAGGGATAGATTACAAGGTGATAAATGAGCCAAATCAGTGTTTCATGGAGAATATTTCAGACCATGAAATATTATGTTGACGTTGCCAAGTGTTGTTACTGACCGTCATGGTACGTAACAATTCACGACACACTTTCCACTTGATGGCTCAGTACCCCTGTATTATGAGTATGGTGACAGTTTGCTATTGTGCAAATATATTACTCGTCCCTACAGTTTGTCAAATGTTACAGATGTTGTCATAGTGATTAGGAATTATTCTTGTCGCCTATTACGTGGTATCATCATGGATGACGACTAATATCACAAACAGAGTAGGGATAGGCCTATTTAGATTTTTCCTTTTTCACCAGTAAATATGAACATTGACAATAATGATGGTCCTTATGGTTCTCATTAGTATCTGTATGGCACAAGTGTAAAATAAAGGTGGATTTGCTTAACCCAGGTATATGTAACCGTTTTCTTTATGCCGTGTTTGGCTGTTGATTTAAGAGATTGCCAATGGTTATTAGTTACATTTAGGTTCATATTGAGCAACTGTCGTATGCCGTAAGCATTCCTTCACAAACCCTGGAGCCAACAATGGTGGTGCAAAGTTGTAATGTCTGAGTTATCCAGTCTGAGCACGTGCATATTGCTTCAACTGTGCCATCATTTACAGAAATCGCTTTATTAAATGCACACACACACGTCATCTGCAGTGTGTTTTGTTATGCTACACAACCGAGTGGCGTTCACACTGTATGAAATAGACAGGATAAAGATAAATACAAAGACCATCTCCCTGTTCAGGAAGAGCAACTACTGAGCCACACTTTTCAGTAGTGTCCGAACATGGAGCTGTTGCCATGGCTGAATAAAGGTATATATTGCAATCCACCAAAAGAAAAAAGGTGAACCACTGTCGTTGATGTTTAAACATGTAATCCGCGGTTCATGGTGGAGCAATCATTATGGCCATCTCCCCTCCTCGTCAGTACCCGCCTGAGTGCACGCAGTTGTCGGGAAGAGGGAAGGGGAGACAGGAAACTGGTTACTGAGGTTGTGTATCAGGTTGTTTACCATTTACACGTCCTTCATACCACAGTTTACTCTATCACTATAGAGTTAACAGTATCATGTAATACAGCTGATAATGCATCTCTGTATCCACCTATTAGCCCATTCCAGTATCGCCACCTAATTTCTGGGACCCAGTCCATCCCCTCCCCCTTAGCAGATCACGTGTTGGTTTACACAGGTGCCATACAGATATTAACGAGAACCATGGGCACGAATCACTGTTGTTTATTATTTATTGTAGCAAGAGAAAATTCCTCCCTCACCCTACTCTGCTTTCGATATCAGTCGTCATCCACGGTGTTGATACGTAAACGCAACAAGAATAGTTCTCAGTCCCTATGACAACAGGTGTGACATCAAACCTTTTAGGAATGTTTCATATATCACACCATACACTAATACTGCAGGGTTTGTGTAATGTGCCACCCCATGGGGAATAGGTCGTCCTTTAGATGATAAATTATAACAAAACATGCTGGTAGACTGCGTAATGTGCCAAAGTGTGCAAAACGTTTAACAGCTTGACTATCAAATTCCATAATCAGCGTTAAACTATTGCCGATTTGGCACCATGTCACCAACGTATCATTTATCCATCCCATCCTAGTTTCCTGCCATGGTCCACTCTCCCCTACCACAGCCAGACCAGTATTGCCCCCTTCTCTCTCCTTCTGTCTCCAGGGTCACCACCCTGCCTCCTCCTGTGGCGCCATATAAAGAGGTCTACCAGCCTCAGGTTCACGGTCAGGGAGGAGGGGGATCACGGTAATTTTGCGATTATTGTGATAGGTAGGGGAATGCAGACTGTTATAGTGGCTTATATGAGGGCCATCAGTAAATGTTATATGGTTCGTGGTGTTTGTCGAGAGTCATACTTACGAAACCTGTGTGTTTCATGTGAATAAAATACGAATATGTACGGTGTGAAATTATTTTATTACTACATTCACATAACGTTATTTTCAGTATATTGTCAGGCGGGACATTCTTTACTGTATATACCACCAATAAATGAGCACAACGGCAGTGATAACCGCGTTCGGTTCGTCCTAGCAACCAAAGGAAATCTGGTAAAATTCCATCCCAACCAGTGTTACCAGATGCGGAGAGAATCACACCACCTCGATGGTGGACGGGATGTTTGTTTGGTATGTCCGCAACTGTACATACTGAGGGTAAAAAAGACAAAACAGGACAGATATCCCTGGGGTTTATCATGCAGTTTTAGATGGCACTGACGAGACGGATGCAAGCAACAGTTTGTACGTTTCATTGATCGACATCGATCATCACTGAGGGCAGCGAAGGTTAAAGTTCTGTTTGAATGAGATTACACATTTCATCTAGGATGATACTGTAGAACACTGATATAATGAATTTGAATGGAGTTTGAATAACACCTTTAAAAAGTTAACGGGTTTTCCAATAACGTCTCTAACACTAGCAGCCATGAAAACGGGATTAAATCCTAACTCTTGCAGTGTATACTTACTGAACATGAATTTTGTGAAAAAAATGTAGTTTCTGTAGAAATCGCATTATAAATTTAATAATCACCAGCATATCACACATGAAATTGATTGGGCTACTAAATATTGCAAAACGATGCTGATATAATATTCGGATAAATAATCAAATTAATTACTTTACCACATCACTATATAGTAACAGCAAGTGTCTGAACATATACAAGTATATAATTCTCACCTCGACCCAGTGGTATGATGGAAGGACACGGAAAGTAAAATTCAGGGCCTGGGCAACCACAACCAGCTGGTTGTAGTCAGTGCCTGAGTACCTGGTGGTGTTGCCCTCGTTGGACTTTCGCCAGTAGGGTTCAAATGGAAACGACATCACGTTTATCGTCGCGCCATAGAAACTGCCAAAAATAATGTAATATTCTAAATGTAAGAAAGTTGCAGTGCAACATTCAGGGTGGAAGTGACTTTTAATTTAGTCTCTGAAAGGAATAAAGGCTATTGCGTGTTATTCACAGCAAGTAAAAATACTCCACGGCAAATTGTTATAATTGTTTATTAGTTGATTCCAAATATTATTTTAAGTAGCTGTTTATCGGCTAGATATTCTCTTTGATTACATTGTCAGTAGCAGTGGTTCTTAACCTTTGCTGAGTCACGGACCCCTTTGAGAATCTGGTGAAAGTTATGGACCCCTTCCCTAAAAAATGCACATTAGCACAAAAACATTTTGCATACAATGAATATATATTGTTTTATTGAAAACTACCTCACGCAGTGTATGACATACACAAAGTATAAAACAATCTTTACAAAGAATTATGTTTCTCACTCTTTTTCTAGCAAAACCTAATTGCCACTCAATTAAAAAGTGAAATACATCCAACTTGTGCAAAAAAAAAAAAAAAAAAAACTATAATTATTCTGCTCAAAAGTTCATTTCAATGAGAAGGCTTTTGTTGTTTGGCATGAATAAGATGAAATTGTGGAGTGGTCTTTGACAAGGTAACACGCATGCTCTCTTTGACAGCCACTTGATTTCGAATTTTCGTTTTGATGGAAACAAACGCTCAAAATCTTGATGCACAAAGGTAGGTAGTAGGAAATGGAATCAGAGCACCCGTAGTTCGCTTTGCCAGATGAGGGTAGGCTTGTGTCAACGAAAACCAGAATTCTTCAAGACTTCAAGTTTTTTCTTTTGGCAGGGGGGCAGCTAATGCTGCCAAATGGCATCACGCAGTATCGCAAAACTGTTCTCAATTGTTCTGACCTTTATGGATCACCTGAAGCCCATCCATGGACCCCAGGTTAAGAACCCCTGGTCTATAGCATGTATAAGCTACTGCAAGCTACAAGTTATACCTGTTTTACATTAATCAGCACTAGATTTTCAGCCTTTCGCAATATAATTCACAAACCTCAGATGCAGACAAATCCAAAGCTATGGCTCTACTTCAATTCCATAACACTTTCTCATGACTAGCACCATAGTCTAGTGTTAATCTCTTGTTAAACCCATTCAAGATGAATAGATGAAAGTTTTAACCCAGGTTAGAATGAAATCGTTATGGCCCAGTCTATACTCGTGAGTAATTTGGATACGTTACTTTTATATTTCCAGTTTTGTAATGCCCAGTATTTTCAACAGAGTATAAGATACTTCAGTTCTGAAATGACCAGTGTCTGTACGCATTACTTGATGTATTTCTCCGGGAAAAGGGTTGGAGGTGTGAGATAGCGTAGACTTGATGTGGGGGTCCAGGAAGCCACTTGCATCACCCGGGCACCATCAGGACTGTACGGCAAGTGAACCAACATGCTGTACCTGCACAATACGTTTATAGTTTTCAGGCAGAATGAATTATCTTTATTCCCTCGACACTACAAGGGTGAAATTTAACATTTCCTCTAACTAATACAAGCACAGTTTCATGCAGTCTTTGGAAGAACTCTTGTGAAAGTTGTATGTAATCGAGGCTATAGTTTAACCATTTCATCAACGAAAACTATAACTAACCTCTCAGTCTGAAAATTGTCTCGTGAGTGAAATTTTTTGGTGGTAGCAAAATGGAGAAATAGAAGAAGGGAAAGACGAGAGGAAGGAGTAGTTGCAAGGAGAGTAGAAAGGTTACAACCAGTTGAGAAAAAGGCAGAATATAAGAAAGAAGTGGAGGAACGATTGGGCAAATATGAATTGGAGCAGATGGGGGACGTGGAAGGTGTATGCAGGATATTTACAAAAGAAATATGTGCAGCATGTGATGTGGTGTGTGGGAGGAAGAGAAGACGGAGGGGGGTGCAAGGAACAGCGTGGTGGACTGAAGAGGTGAGATAGGCTTTGGCACAAAAGAAGAAAGCATACAATGAATGGATGAGAAATAGGGGCGTTGAAGAAGTTGAGAGGCGGAAGAGAGAGTTATATGTAGAAAGAAAGAGAGAGATGAAAAGATTAGAAAGAGAGAGTAAGAAGAGAGTGGATGAGGAATTTGGAAGGAATTTGAGTGTAAAGTGGAGGGACTGTAAGAAAATGTTCTGGAAAGAGGTGAAGAGAGTAAGACAGGGTGGAAGTAAGGTTAGCAGGGGAGTGAAAGATAAAAATGGTAGATTACTGGTGGAGAAAGGAGAAAAAGTGAGCAGATGGAGAGAACACTTTAAGAAATTGTTGAACATAGAGGATGGAAGTAATGCGAGTATAAGTGGCTGGGGAATGGCTGGGAGAAGGAGGGAGGTGAAAAGACAGGAAGAAATAAGTAGGATAGAAGTTGTGAAAGCAATGAAGAAAGGTAACCCATTCACTGCATCAGTGTTTGTTTACATGTACAGCCGAGCCCCAAAATTCGCGACCACGTACCTTACTGTCTGCGGAAACAGTGGTGGTAACAATGAGTGGGGGAGGGGTCAGAGTACGTGGAATAACCCCGGCCCCTCACACAATCTCTACTTGGTTTGATTTGGTTTCATAAGGTTCGTCTGCATTAATAAACGCTATCGACATGGGATACTGATCCTAGATAAAACATATCACCTTTATCAGTTGTAGAGTTGAGTTTTTATTACTAAGAATTGTATGGAGCTGTAATTCGTTCGGGTAATGATACAATTGTCCCTTACTCTGTTATTTTATTAGTGAATGGATACAGTGAGGGAGTTAACACACATACACACAGACACACACACACACACACACATAGGCTACACATACACACATGCACATACACACACATACACATACACACACACACATACACATACACACACACACATACACACACATACACGCATACACACACATACACACATACACACACATACACATACACACACATACACATACACACACACACACACACACACACAAACACACACACAGTAGATGTTTTTTTGACATCAGTAATGTGTCCATCCGCCCTCGTTGTTAATAACTTCTTGCATTCTGGATGGGAGGGATGCAACAATGTTGTAAATATAGCCTTGTCGTCTCCGGAGTCGTTCCCAGTCATGCATACAGTGCTGCACAAGTGCTTGAGGTGTCCTCTCTTGTCCCTGGTCCCAGCTATTAACCATCATCGCCCAACAATTTTCTATTGGGTTTAAATCCGCAGCCTTAGCTGGCCACGGCAGCAGATCTATGTTCGGCTGGTCCCTGAACCATCGGCTTACGATTCGTGCAGTATGGACGGGGCAGTTGTCCTAATAATGGCAAATACACATGGATAATAATGGCTCCTTATAGGTAATGTTGTATAATGACAGACTCAGTTGATAAATTATAGACGTGTTGAATATGCGATAATTTCTGACAGATGAATATAAGACATGAATATGGAAATGGAGTAGACAGTATTTGATATACTAACCTGCATGAAAATAAACCGTTCAGGATAAGGTATAGCCATAGCACAGCCCCACACGTTGCTCGTCACGTGGCCACTACGTGCTACTTCATATATGTTTTCACTGTTGTATCTTGTTCCGTTGCGTCGCCAACAGTGAGGGCGTCCGTGTGTAGTAGAAGAAAAGGTTTTCTCGTCAGAGAATATCACTCGCCCCCAGTATTCAAGGTCCATGTTCACATGCTGTTGTGCGAAAACAAGGCGGCCGTTCCGATGCCTCTCAGTTAACTTTTCTTTTTCCGCTGGGATCCTATGATGCACTCCAGCTTCATGAAGACGTTTGCATACAGTTTTTCTGGACACTTGTAACTGAAGCTGCTCCCTGATTTGCATGGCATTGATGATGGGTGTTCGTCTTGCCTGCTCACTGATTCTCTGGTCTTCCTCAGGTGTTGTTTTCCTAGGTCTTCCGCTCCTCGGACGGTCACACACATCGCCTTCTGCTTGCCACCTAGTCCACCATTTCTTAACTGTTGTTTGTGACACACCTTCATCTTCTGCTATGGCAGCAACAGACATTCCTGCTTGTCTCTTGGCAACAAGCCTTGAACGAAGGCTTAGTTTATGAGGGTCTTGAGCCATGTTTGCTGGTAGGCAGAAGTATGGAGACTGATCTCCGGCCTTAGGCGCCATTACGACAATTCCCTCGGATAAATCTGAGACAAATGAATCGTTACTCGAACGAATTACAGCTCCATACAATCCTTAGTAAAAAAAAGCTAAACTCTACAATTGATACTACTCATGTCTCAATATCCTTCCACTGATAAAGGCGATATGTTTTATCTAGGATCAGTATCCAATGTCGATAGCGGGTGACTAAATTGTTACTTTGTTCCTCGTTATTTCCAGACGATGTTATTATTTTAAGTGAGTTCTATCGTGTTGGAGGGATTTATCAGGCTCATATCTAACCTCTAGACTCCTAACCCTCTACTCTATCCATAATGAATAAAATCAACAGAAAACAGACGAAATAAAGTGAATAAAGGTTTCCCCGCCGTTTAATGGTTTATGCAGACGAACCTTATGAAACCAAATCAAACCATGTAGAGATTGTGAGGGGGCGGGGTATATATTCCACGTACTCTGACCCCTCCCCCACTCAGTGTTACCAGCACAGTTTCCACAGACAGCTAAGGTACGTGGTCGCGAATTTTAGGGCTCGAGTGTACATCCCATGTGCGGCAGTTTTAAAATATTTAGAAAAAAAATATTAGAAATTTTTTTTTTTGCCGAAAGATAGAGAAAAAAATCCCGAGTTCAATGGTATATAACACAATATAGCAAACGAATAAATAACCTCTGATACAGGTCCGTGAAGTAATAAATATTCCTCGTGCGGTGGTGCCAGGCGAACGATATGTTATGGTTGCACTGTGTCTTCAGTGTCAATCTTGCGATCAGATAAGGTGTAAAACAGCATCTGAACCACCATTGTCATCATCTAACAACAATTCACTATCATTACTAAACTCATCCAGTGATTTCATCCAAAATTTGTTTGGGCTACTGCTAGAGGTGGCATGGAGAAGGTTTCATACCTTTACCTTCGGCATTTTGTAGGTAACTGAGCTGAGCGCTGCACCTCGTAAAAATGCATGATCTATGTATGGCATTATTCTATAGGGTGCCATGAATTGCTAGCTGATTTATTTTGTGCCATTTCTGACGGCGGAATTTTTGAAAGCAGGAAATCATATATGATACAGCCTCAGTGAGAGCCATTTGGACTCGGATATCGTATATGATACAGCCGCAGTCAATGGGTTAAATTGGGAAAAGCCCCAGGAATTGATGGAGTGTGTGGTGAAATGCTGAAGCACGGGGGAGAGATTGTAGTAGAATGGATGTGGAAGATGTGTAGATTGGTCTGGGAGGAAGGTAGAGTCCCGGAGGATTGGAAGTCAGGTATAATTATTCCCTTGTACAAAGGAAAAGGGAAAAAGAAGTGTGTGGTAATCATAGGGGCATTTGTCTTCTTAGTATAATAGGAAAAGTGTATGGTAGGATACTTACTGATAGAGTTAGAGAAAGAACAGAGGAATTACTTGGAAAAGAACAGGGAGGCTTTAGGAAAGGAAGAGGTTGTGTAGATCAGATACTCATTCTTAGATCGTTAGTGGAAAAGTTTCTAGAGAAGGGAAAGAAGTTGTATGTGGCTTTCATGGATTTGGAGAAAGCATATGACAGGGTGGATAGACAAGGATTGTGGAAAGTATTAAGAATATATGGAGTAGATGGGAAGTTGTTGAATGCTGTGAAGAGTATGTATGATGGTGCTAAGGCTGCAGTGCATGTGGATGGTGAACTAAGTGAATTTTTCTCTTTGAAGGTTGGGTTGAAACAGGAATGTGTCGTGTCTCCATGGTTGTTCAATATGTACATGGATGGGGTAATACAAGAGGTACAAGGTAGGGTAGTGGATGTTGGAGTGGCCCTGGTGAGAGAGGATAGTGTTTGGAAACTCCCTGTACTGTTGTTTGCAGATGATACTGTGTTGTTGAGTGAAGACGAAGGGGAGCTGCAAGGCTTGATGGATGAGTTTGGGAGAGTGTGTAAGAAACGGAATCTAAAGGTGAATGTAGGGAAGAGTAAAGTGATGGTCTTTGAGAGAGGTGAAGTCATTGAATGTACAGCGAGGTTGGATGGTGAGGAATTGGAAAAATGTGGGTACGTTTAAGTACTTGGGTAGTGTGATGAGTAAGGATGGAGGTTTGGAAGGTGAAGTGCCTGAAAGGGTACAGAAGGGAAGAAAGGTTGCTGGTTCTTTGAAAGCAGTGATAAGAAACAGGGAAAGGAGCATGGAAGTGAAAAAGCTACTACATGACAGTATTGTGATACTAACTCTAATGTATGGAAGTGAAGTTTGGACGTTGTTGGAAAGACACAAGTCAAGAGTGAGAGCAGTGGAAATGATTTATTTAAGAGGAGCCTGTGGAGTCACATGGAGAGACAGGCTGAGGAATGAGGATATAAAGGAGCGTTGTGGTGTGGATGTGGATGTGATAGGAAGCGTTATGAGGAACACACTGAGGTGGTTTGGCCATGTGGAGAGGATGGAGGGTGAAAGATTGACGAAGAGGGTGTATGTGAGTGAGGTGGAGGGGGGAAGAGGGAAGGGGAGGCCGAGGATGAGATGGAGGGATAGGGTGAAGAGGTATATGGGAGAGGGGGGGGTGAGTTAGGAGCAGGGCAGTGAAATGGCGGGGGACAGGGCGACGTGGAGGCGATTTGTTTGTGGCCACCCCAAACGGGATAGAGGCATCTGGCAATAGATAGATAGATAGAGAAACAAGGTCCAAATGAAATGGAGAAATAGAAGAAAGGAAGGACAGGAGGAAGTAGTTCATATAAAGAGGGCGGAAAGGTTACAAGAGGATGGAAAAAATGCAGAATATAAGAGGGAAGTGGAGGAGCTATTGGGTAAATATGGATTGGAGAAGATGAGGGGCGTGGAAGCTGTGTGCAAGATAGTCACAGAAGAAATATGTGCATCATGTGAGGTGGTGTGTGGGGTGAAGAGAAGACGAAAGGGGGTGCAGGGAACACCATTATGGAATGAAGTGGTGACACAGGCTGTGGCACAAAAGAACAAAGCATACAGTGACTGGGTGAGAGACGGGGACATGGAAGAAGTTGAGCGACGGAAGAGTTATATGTAGAGAGGAAGAAAGAGGTGAAAAGATTGGTAAAAGAGGGTAAGAAGAAAGTGGATGAGGAATTTCGAAGAAATTTGGGTGTAAAGTGGAGGAAATGTAAGAAAATATTCTAGAAAGAGGTAAAGAGTGTTAGACAGGGTGTCAAAAAGTTAGCTGGGGAGTGAATGGTAAAAACGGTAGATTACTAGTGGAGATGGGAGAAAAAGTGAGCTGATGGAGAGAACAGTTTGAGGAACTGTTGAATATAGAGAATGAAAGTAATGCGAGTGTAAGTGGATGGGGAATGGCTGGGAGACGGAGGGGTGTGAGAAGAGAGGAAGAAATCAGTAGGACGGAAGTTTTGGAAGCAATGAAGAAAGTTAAAATGCAGAAAACCCCAGGAATTGATGGAGTGTGTGGTGAAATGTTGAAGAATGGGGGACAGATAGTACCGGTAGTAGAATTGATGTGGAAGATGTGCAGATTAGCCTGGGAGGAAGGCAGGGTCCCAGAGGATTGAAGGTCAGGTATAATTATTCCCCTGTACAAAGGAAAAGGGGAGAAAGAAATATGTTGTAATCATATGGGCATTTGTCTTCTTAGTGTAATAGCAAGAGTATATGGTAGGATACTTACTGACAGAGTTGGGGAAATAACAGAGGAATTAGTTGGAGAAGAACAGGGAGGTTTAAGAAGGGAACTGGTTGTGTAGATCAGATATTCATTCTTAGATCTTTAGTGGAAAAGTTTCTAGAGAAGGGAAAGAAGTTGCTTGCGGCCTTCATGGATTTGGAGAAAGCATTTGACAGGGTGGATAGACAAGGCTTGTGGAAAGTAATAAGAATATATGGAGTAGATGGAAAGTTGCTGAATGGCGTAAAGAGTAATTATGAGGGTGCTAAGGCTGCAGTGCGTGTGGATAATGAACTGAGTGAATTTTTCTATTCGAAGGTTGGATTGAAACAGGGATGTGTCATGTCTCCATAGTTGCTCAATCTGTATATGGATGGGGTTATAAAAGAGATAGAAGGCAGATCAGTGGATGTTGGAGCTGCCCTAGTGAGAGGGCAGTATTTGAAAACTCCCGGTATTGTTGTTTGCAGATGATACAGTGTTGTTAAGTGAAGAGGAAGGGTAGGTGCAACGCTTGGTGGATGAAAGAGTGTGTAAGAAACAGAATAGAAAGGTGTATGTAGGGAAGAGTAAAGTTATGGTTGTCGAGGTAAGTGAAGTCAGTACAGTGAGGCTGGATGAGGAGGAAATGAAAAATGTGAGTGCGTTTAAGTACTTGCATAGACTGTTGAGTAAGGATGGAAGTTTAGAAGGTGAAGAGCTTAAAAAGGTACAACTAGGAAGAAAGGTTGCTGGTTCCTTGAAGGCAGTGATAAGAAACAGGGAAGTGAGCATGGAATTGAAAAAGTTAATTAATGACTATTGTGATACCAACTCTAATGTATGGAAGTGAAGCTTGGATATTGTTGGATGGACAGAAGTCAAGAGAGAGAGCAGTGGAAATGAGCTATTTAACAAGAGCATGTGGAGTCACATGGAAAGACAGACTGAGAAATAAAGAAGTGAAGGAGTGTTGTGGTGTGGATGTTGATGTGGTAGGAAATGTTAGGAGAAACACACTGAGGTGGTATGGCCGTGTGGAGAGGATGGAGAGTGAGAGACTGACAAGGAGAGTGTATGTGAGTGAGGAGGAGGAGGGGAGAAGGAGAGGAAGGCCAAGGATGAGATGAAGGCATGGAGTGGAGAATGGAGAAGTATATGAGAGATTGGGGTGTGAGCTGGGAGCAGGGCAGTGAAATGGCAGGGGACAGGGGGACATGGAGGCGATTTGTTTGTGGCCACCCCTTACGGGATTAAGGCGTCTAGCAATAGACAGATACATATAAATACGAAAGGGACTCATGAGACATGTGACACAGAAAGACATAATCAGTATCATCACAACCAGGAGAAGAATTACAGCACTGTGACAGAGATGCCTGGAGTTCAGAAATGGATAATGGGACATTATACAGCTCTCCTCCAGAAGAGGCAAAATTGAGACCACGAGACTCTAGACACTAATGGTGACAAGTCTAAGGTGAATCTGCATCTTTCTGTGACACACTGATAGAGTGATCAATAAGCAGCTCTGCAACAATGAATGGATAAAACAGGGGGGGAGGGAACGGTAAATTTTCCTGAAATTTTCCTTATACAATTCCACACCTGAGTGAGGGAAGTCCTTGAATTGATGAAGGAAACATAACCCTTCCATGATGAACGCCTGGTCTCCTGTAAAACCTGCCTCATATGCGCTCGTGGCCTCCAGTACAGCATTAAATACTGAGGATCCCCACGGAGGCGACGAAGTCGAGAGAGGGCAACTTATTTGGCTCTCACTGTGGAACTGCATTCAGAGCTCCACCAAGGACTTGGACGTTTGGGAAACTGACCCCCCCCCCCCTTTCTTGAAATAGATAATTGGGCTGCAGAGTGCAACACGGCAGTGAAATAAGACAACATCTCAGCAAGGCAGCCAAACTAACTGAGAGAAAGGGAAATGGAACTTAATTCCCTGAAAAGTGGCCAGTCAGCTTTATCCAGAAGCCAGTGAGGAAGACAAGGCATCACTGTTACCCCTTAGTGGATGCTGACTTTTCATAATATCTAGTAACAGAGTACAAGCAGAATTGATTTTGATCAAGTCAGGCATTCATGAGATAATGCCACCCTGAACTTTAATTCCAACTCATGATCTTTGACCTTTAACTGATCAACACTATAATCATCTCAACTACCACCACCTCCAAAATTTACCACATATACCAATATTAGGCAAACCAAACTTAACCACAACTACCACAACAATAACCCACAACCACAACTACCACAACGAAAACCCACTACCACAACTACCACCCAAACAACCACAACCACCAGAACTATTATTTATACAGCCACAATCAAAAGCGCACACGACCACTGCTACCACAACTACCACAATACCACAACCACAATCAACCACAACTACCACCACAGTCGTCGAAGGCGAACTTTAACATAACGTTTTTGTCTTCCGATTAACTTGAAAAAAAAGTTATTGTTGTTAGTATTGTTGTTTTTTTGTTTTTGTATTTATTGTCTGTTTGTCCTTACTTTGTTTATTTGTTCTTTTCATTATTTGCCTCTGCTTTCTCTCTCTCTCTCTCTCTCTGACAAAACACACACACACACACATACAGAGAGAGAGAGAGAGAGAGAGAGAGAGGGAGAGAGAGAAGAGATGGAAGGCCACAAACAAGGTGTTCTGGATCCGCCCTTTCAACAGTAGCCGTAGAAGGAAGATAAAGACTGTGAACTGTATACTACCAATGTAAAAACATCCGGACAGCAACAGCCTGCAGTGGAGATGTCCAGAGGACTGAATGGAATATCCTGGCAAAGGAAGGTAGCAACCCCAACATGATGACCTTGGCACAGGATAAGAATAAAAAGCATGGTAGCCAGATGGACCGGAAGGAACAGCATCACCAACTGTGGTTTCTGGATACACAAGCATCCAGAAAAAATTGTGCACCAAGACAACACAGTTCCTCATACCTAGTACGTAAACCCATACAATTCCACTGGATGATTGAACCCATGGTGGATGGATGATGAAAATTGTGGTAGTGTACACCTCCTGACATGTGAATGGGTTTGAACTGATGCTTAGGAAGGCCCTTGGGAAGAGACTGCCCAGTACCAGGGACCCGCACCCTATGTCAAACATCCGTGGGCAAAAGTGAGGATGAGGAAGAGGAAAGTTTTACAACACTCACCCTCTAAGGTAAAGTAACACTTGGCTTGGAAAGTGGCTTGTAGGCCAAACTGGGTGACGTAGGACGGCCAGTACCAACATCATAAGCCCCAGAAGTGGAAAAAGTGTCCACATTATTAGAACTCTGTGAGGATACCAGAAATGAAGCACCAACGGTCTGTCCAACACCATCCCAGGTGGGGACCTGATCACAGGCTAATCATCAGCTGCAGCTTCCACCTGGCTAGATCCCTCAGCCTCCAGGGCAGAGAGAACAGGAGAGAGGTCGACACACAATTCAAGAATGGAGACTGAACCATCAGGTGTAGCTTCCACTTGGCTAGACCCCTCAGCCTCCAGGGTAGAGGGAACAGGAGAGAGGTCGACAGAAGGTTCAACAACAGAGACCTTAGGTGGTCGGTCTTAAGGCTCAAAGGACTGAAGAACCACGGTGTCATTTGCTGGATACAGACAGAGCCTCAGGCATACTGGACAAGGCAGGAGGAGTCACACGAATGTGTACATCCCACACCACAATGGAAGTTTGCAAACCATCAGCCACCAAAGTGGATGTGGAAACAGTCAAAGTAGCAGGTGGGCGAACACCAGTTTCACAGACAATACGAACCAAGGGGACAGCATCCCACAAAACACTTGGTGATGGAGTGGGCACTGAATTGGGTCCAGGCTGCTTCTGAGACACAGGGCAGTGCACTGGCATTCCAGAAAGTACAGCAGCATAAGTTAGGCTGGAAGAAGCGAGTCTCGGCTCTCTTCTTAGCCTCAGGAAGTGAAACCTTCTCATGTATTCTAATTGACAAAATCTCCTTTTCCAGGTAGTAGAGAGGACAGTTTTTAGAAAATACAGCATGAGGACCCCCACAGAGAGAGCATTTATGGGATTCTCGACAGTCACTGGTATGATTTGGTTCTCCATAAGAGATACAGACACCAGGATGACCAGTCTGTGCATGGCGGAAAAATAGGCTAACATGTCCATACCCCTGGCAGTGGAAGTTACACTTTGCTGTTGGCACATATGGTTTCACAGGAAGCGATAGCCATGCCAATTTCACAGGCGTAGGCAACATCAACTTGTCAGAAGTCAAGAACAAGGTTGGAGTAGGGGTCAAAATACCATCTACCTTTTTCTGAAGCAGCTTAATCTTCATCACACCAGATGACCGCAGCTCCTCCAACAGTCGGACATCTGAGTATCGGAGGATGTCACGGGAAGAAACGACTCCCTTCCATCGGTTAAAGGTTCCATGACGAACACAGGTAACATCAGAACCAGAAACAGTCAAAGCCACTAGGTGGAAGCTCTCTTCTGGGGAGGACACCTCTATAAGAATGCTTCCAGTCCCCTGGGAAGAGATCCTGGACTCTCTTCCACAAGCTGACACTGTTGTACGTTGCAACTGAAGTATATCAGTATCTAGCACTGAGCCTCCTATGGCGGATTTTCATGCCAGATATTTGGTGTATAACATTGGCACTCGCTCAAATGGGTTCAACCCCAGAGCTTTACCTACCCGACGTAACTGCATTCTAGTCCCAGCTGAATGCTGGGGCAGGGGAAAATATTCACCAGGGGCCTGGTAAGGCTCCAAAGTGGCGACAAGAAAGCAGCCAGGGGCAAATTCAGAGTCATCAACTCAAATTTTTTAAATTGAATCCATATATGTAGCAAGAAAAACTTCATTCTCCCACCTCTCCACCCACCATGAGCCCAACAAGGGGAGGTCTTATGCTAGGGATAACACCATTGGCAACCCCAGAGGTAGCAGGAGAGTATACACAGGTAATACTGGAGAACGTGGACAAGGGTGGCTACAGGATGATGGGAACCACCAGGCCCCCCAGTGCCCACTTAACCCAAGCCAGTGCATGACCAGCCATCTGACCCAGTCGGGCCCAACCAGGCCGTCCGTTTAGCCAGAACAGGAGACCAAAGAGGTGTATTGCTAGCTGCAGGGTGCAGCGTGCAGCATGTCAGCCCCTAGGACTCCTGTCTCTGAGCATTACGGGACACCACGCACGGCAAACACGTTGGGGAGGCAACAACAGTCCCGCCCTAGATTGCAAATGGGCAGGGACTAACATCACCAGCAGACTTCCTCCACCAGTGATGTAGGGGGTGGTTGGTCCTCGAGGCCAACAAATACCGAACCCTACAAAGGTAGTCACGGCTCCAGAGTAGGTGGCTGTACCAACCACACTTCAGACCTCACCACCACATCAAGGTGACCCCCCACAGCTGGGTGATAAACGTACATTGGTACTGAATTTATGTGGTAATGTGAGGAAGGCAATGCACTGGAATTTACTTGATCTGTCTTGCTATTACCTGTTTTCCCAATAATTTTTACTGGAATTTCCTGGCAATAGTAATATGAAGGTAATTCACATGTATTTCCAGACCTATCTTTGTTCTTGTTTAGACTGTCTGAATTTGCTAGATTATCTTATGTATGTATGAAAGTTCTAAAATTCTCACTGCCTACATCTGACAGCTCTGACCACATGTCATTAATATTTACTTCATGTGTATTATGTTGTTATGTTTCCACTTCTGAAGGATTATTTGTTTCCTGGTTTTGGTGATCTGCTTCTACATGTGTTGGGGTATTAGTTAATGCTAATGCGGTTTCTTCTGGCACTAAACATGGTGTTTTTTTAAACATAACGATATTACTCGCTAGACAGCATTAATAAATAATCACAATTTACAGTTCTCTTGGTAGCTCACAAAATTATAATATAAATAATAAAACACGCACTGTATATCAATGTAAAATGTATATTGTCTTTCATTATATACATAAATATATATATATATATATATATATATATATATATATATTATATATATATATATATATATATATATATATATGAAAGAAATTGTGAATGAATAAATGATGACACAGCCCTGAGGGGATATTCACCCGCTTTTGATCTTATCAGTTGATCAGGTCAGGTGCGGGTAAGGGGATGGGTCCATTATGATGTGGCAGAGGTGAACCAGCTCTGTTGTCGGGCCCTGCTGCGGATGTCACTGATTGCCCTGTGCAGCTGACCCTCGTGTTGTGTGGTGCAAAGAAAATCTGTCCCTTCTCCCATTGGGGCTAAGATGCATATGAATGTGTTTGAGTGGATGAGTACATTGGGAGTGTGTCGTCCTGTCTCGGCTACCTCTCTTTATTGTGTGATGTAGACTATTTATATTTATATATATATATATATATATATATATATATATATATATATATATATATTACATATATATAATGTTTGTGAACAGGCAGGATTCCGAAGTGGGTAATCGACTACTGATCATCTGCACTCAATGGATTAGCTAATTGAGAAAACTACAGAATATAATAAACTACTGTGCTTAAGTTTTGTTGATTACGAAAAGGTTTTCGACTCAGTGGAGCACTTAGCAGTTATAAATTCATTGCGAGAACAAGGAGTGAATGAGAACATTGTAAAAGTGCTCGAAAACATATATAAAGAGGGAACTGCTACAGTTAAATTACATAAGGGCTCACAGAAAATTAAGATTGAGAAGGGCATGCGTCAGGGAGATACAATTTCACCCAAGTTATTTACGCATGCCTAGATAGTATTTTCAGAAAGCAAAACTGGGAAAACAAACGAGTAAACATAGTTGGAGAAAAGATAAACCATTTAAGATTTGAAGCTGACGTTGTCCTAATCTCAGAAAAAACAGAGACATTGCAAGAAATGTTAAATGACCTGAACAGAGAAAGTCTCAAAGTAGGGCTAAAGATGAACCGGAGTAAAACTAAAGTAATGTTTAATCCTCAAACACCAAAGAGCGTCATAAGAGTAAGTGGAGAAATTCTTGAAGAAGTTGAGGAGTATAATTACCTGGGACACATACTAAAATTAATGAAAGATAATGATAGCGAAATAAAAAGAAGCGTTACAATTGGATGGAAAGCTTTTGGTAAACATAGAGACATTATGAAAAATAGCTTGCTAGTTTGTATGAAACGAAAAGTATATAACAAATGTATAATTCCAGCAATGACATATGGTTGTGAGACTTGGAAACTGACAAAATCGATGAAAAATAAATTAATTCGTTCTCAGAGAGCGATGGAAAGGTCAATGTTGGGAATATCTTTAACCCGCCCCGTCCCGTCGACGTATGGGTACGTTGCAATGATTTGCATTTGCCAGTCCCGGCGACGTACCGGTACGTCATGCAATTGCAAGGTCTCTAATTTGCACAATTTTCAATTTTCACGCATGATTTTTCATATGTATACACGGGACACCTTCCTCTATTCCTCTACAAGATGCCAAGCAGGGACAATGCCTTACACCGCATAACCTCCCCCCTCCCCCCCTCACGCCATTGTCTCAGCAATTCACCTGTTACCAGTGACCTGGCCAATAAAGACATCCAGGGCCAGAGTGATTCCCCAATCGATGACAATGTGGAGGACAAGGTTTACATAGCATTAGAGGAAAGAACAGTCAGAAATGATGATCAGGTAATGTGGGAAAAAAAGGTCATGAATGGTGATTAGTTAGTGAGTGAAACAATGCTTATAATGCCTATATTAATGCTTGAAAACCAATATACTCTCATACTACATATAAATTCGTACCAAGTAGATAAATAAATAACGTTTATGAGTGGATAAAATAGCTACCCTCCCATAGAACTCGTTTTCTTTGGTGCCAGCATGTTAGAAAACCCAGTCAGGTAAGGAGGAACTCCTACCTGGACTGAGTATTTTAAACCTCAGGTGAACAATTTTTCTATGAATTTTCGATGTTTCTCACCACAAGCAGAGGTTTTAGCCCCCCCAAAAAATTTTGAAAATACCTCGGGACTGGGGGATGTCAGAGGTGCGGAAAACCTCGGGACGTGATGGGTTAAGAGACAAGAAAAGATCAACTTAGGTGAGACAGCAGACTAAAGTCAAAGATATTATAGAAGTTATAAAAGAACAGAAATGCAGGTGGGCAGGCCATGTAGCAAGAACAAGGGATAATCGATGGAGCAAGAGGTTGACTGACTGGACACCAAGAGATGGTAAGCGTAGCAGAAAAAGGCCAGACAGGAGGTGGAGAGATGAGACAGAGAAATTTGCAGGGAAAACGTGGCAAAGATTGGCTCAGTCAAGGAATTCGTGGAGAAGGTTGGGGGCGGCCTTTGTTCAGCAGTGGACTTGGAATGGCTGATGATGATGATGATGATATATATATATATATATAAAACAGAGAGAGAGAGAGAGAGAGAGAGAGAGAGAGAGAGAGAGAGTTTGCTATCACAACAAACCCAATTTCCATTTACGATGCACCATATTACAGCAATTCTTTTTTTTAACCCAAGAGAAAAATAAAAGTTAGAAGCTTGGAAACTGCTTAATCTAAGCAAACATAAATACACGGTAACAGAGCCAAATTCAGGATCTGTTCATTTCAAGATGATTGGGCACACTGCATTTAAAAGACTGGAGGTCATAGGCAGTAGGAATTACAGACAGAGAAAGACATTTCCATATCTGACCTGCTGCACACATAAAGGACTGGCATTAACAATTAACTCTTGCATTACAGTGTTGGACAAACAAGGGATAAAAGTTTATTGCTACACAGGTGCTACCTGCCTGCCATACTGGTTGATGGATTCAAGGAGAGAATTCAGAGGAATAGTGACCATTGAACTAACGATAGAAAAGACAATGATGCAACAGCACATCAAGGACATAGGGCATGAATGGAGTCAGTACGAGAAGGAGAATTAATGAGATGAGGAGTCTTTGACTCATCAGTACGAGAAGGAGAGTTAATGAGATGAAGAGTCTTTGACTCCACCTTGGTGAGAAGAATTAGAGTAGTAGTCTACACAGGGAAATAAAACCCTTGTTTAAAGTCAACAACAATACAGAGGTAAAGAAGGTACGGAGTCAACATAGCACACCTAATCATATATTTTTTAAGAGGTAATATGATCTATCCAACATAAATACCGAGAGAATTAAACCCCAAGTATGTTCAAAGATAATTGAGGAATAAGTTGTGCATTGGTAGATTTTAGTGGGATGAAAGATGTAAGAACTAAATTTTGGATCCTTAAAAAAAAAAAAAAAACTTTTACCCAATCAGAGATATGAGCCAAGTCAGATATTAAGAGTGCTATAGCCTCTTCTCTTGTTTGTTGAATTAATTGCTGAGATGTATGTTGCGGGAAGTAGATGGGGAAGTGAAGGGTGGAGTCGTCAGGAAAGGAGTGAATAGGGTAACATGTAAACCTCAGTAGGTCATTGATGAATAGAAGGAAGAAGTGATAGGCCAGAGCCCTGAGGAACAACATTATTGATAGCTCAAGAAGAAGAACAGTGGCAGTCATCAACAGCAGCTAGCGAACAACTAGAGATAAAGACACAGATAGGACAGCAACCGAATGAGGGCCGGAAATTAAAGATTTATAACAGACTCAATCGAAAGCCTTTGAGATGATAAGTGCAATGGCAAATCTTTCACCAAAGTCTGGAAAGGAGAATGACCAGGAGTCTTAACCCCTTAACCGTGGGGCGTCATTTTCGTAATGCTTGGGAGCAAGGGATCATACCACGGGGCGTCACTTTTGTGATTCTGTGTTATTTTGAATTCCCCCGGGCTTTCAAGTGGTGGTTTGTATCATCTGTCAGTACTGCCAATGTCCAACACTAGTCAGCACTCCTAATCTCATCTGTACTCCCATCCATTGTTGACAATTTAGCCATTTCTCCCTGTTCTTGACTTCACTCCCTACCTCCCCTCCATTACCCTCTCCTCTCGCCTGCCCAACCGTGCTACACTAAATAAATCTTCCCTGGAATTTTCCACTGATTTCATCCATTGAAATAAGCCCTATGTGATATTTTAATACCAAATAATATAAACAAGAAAGAAATAAGGTAAGTGATAGTGCCATACACCTGGAATTGGCTAATTATCACCTGACAACACCTCATGTGGACTCGTTTGCTAATTTTCTCTGTTTATTTCCCCTTGAAATATGCCTTAAAATCTATTTTCATAATAAAAATATATATAAGAAAGGAAAGGAGAAGCCTAAGTGATATTTACATTCACCTGGAACTACCTAATTTATTATGTATTGTCTAGATTTCCTGCCAATCACTTCATAGCGTATATATTAGCAGCTTTCACGCCGCTGACATTGGCAGCATTGCACTCCCCCTAGGCAGGCCACCACATGTATTCAGTTTACTGTCATCTTTCAAGGTGAAAGCACTTCGGATTCGCGCCTGCCCAATTCCGTCGCTTTTTAGCCCCATGCAAAGGGCCCTGTGACCTCTACCCCCTACTAAACCTCATGTGAAAAGAGGTAAAGGGCTAAGTGACTGATGTGGAATGTGAACTGGCTAATTTGTCAATGAAAATGATAGACAGTGACTACGATCTATCTGGTGAGTAAAGCAGTGCAAGTGGAAATGTAAATAATGTGTAAACAGCAAGTGAAAGCAATGAATGTAGGCTAAATATAAATGAACAGTGGAAAATAGTTTTATAAGTTACTGCAAGTGACTGCATAAGTGTAAATAAAATAGAAATGTAAATAATGTAATTAAAATAGAGAATGTAAATAGAAATGTAAATGAGTAGTAATATAAGAATACAAGTATATATACTAGGAGTAATGAAAGTGAATGACTCACTCTAGCATGTATGAATACTATGAGTAATGAATGTGAAAATGAAAGTGACAGATTCACTTTCAATGCTAGTATACAGGACGAGAAAGTGAATGCTACATATTTTACTGAAAGAGAAATTGAATGCCTACAGCGACTATAAACTACTATTACTGAAGGAAACTTATGGATAAAGACTGTAGATATATATAAGTGTTATACAGTAATAGAAATATAAACTGTCAGTGTTTTTATGAATAATAAATGACAGAACACCAGCGGCGAACGATCACAAGTGGGAAGGTCATACGCGCTCATAATTTTCATTGCTTTTGCAGTGTTTTTTTTTTGGAATATGGATTCCAAACTATTTGAGAATCATAGAATAGTGTTTCTAGTGATAAAATGAGGCTGTGGTAATTATATTACGGGTTGTCAAGAAGTGTAAAGTGGAGACTTCGTTACCCAACTTCAGAGGTCTCCACAAGTCCTACGGTACTCGACGAAGGCTCAACCAACATCCAAGGAGAAAGCTGAATGTATGTGCCATATGCATATATAGTTATAATATTCTAGGACTAATAACTGATTTTTGGCAAATACTTTTAGAGAGTCTGTCGGAGCGCGAATATGCCCGTGAGACACGCAAGTCAGGCAAAAACAACTCCGCGGTTCAGGGGTTAAAGGAATGTGAGAAAATGGCCAGTGTAGTGCCTCTGCCTGAGCCCACATTGACATTCAGAAACAAGGTTATGATAGGAAAGGTGATATATATTTTTTTTAATAAATAGAAAAAAAATAATACTGACACAGGATGTTAGTGTAACTGGACGATAGTTAGAGAGCTGGAAATCCTCACCCTTCTATGAGAACGAAGTTCCAGCTAGAAGGAAATGTACAAATTGACAGACAAAGGTGAAAGAGTTTACCAAGACAGGTTGTAAGCACCAGGGTTGGGTACAAGTACAGTACCTGTACTTGGTACTTGGACTTAAGTACGGTTTTTCATGTACTTGTACTTGTACTTGGAGTTTAAAATTTTGGTTGTACTTGTACTTGTACTTGGAGTTTAAAATTTTGGTTGTACTTCTACTTGTACTTGGAGTTTAAAATTTTGGTTGTACTTGTACTTGTATTTGTACTTAGACCCTAAATACTTGAAAAAATACCAAGTACTTTCAAGTACAATCAAGTACATTATTTTTTACAAAAATTTATATATTCTAATGGACTTTATAATGGTATTATTAAGTAGCCTTATTATTCTGTCAAAGAAGAAATGTTTTGATTAATAAAGTATATTCTAATACACTACTTTCTACCTTAATAACTTAACCCTTAGAATGTGATGATCATTTAATTTCCTTCTTCGAAACAGGAGCACTTTTGTATGGTATAAAGTGCTTGTACTTAAGTACAATGACATGTACTTGGACTTGGACTTAAGTAAATTGGAGAACGGCTGTACTTGTACTTGTACTTGAAAAATTTCTGGGTACTTAGACTTGGACTTAACCCGTGCCGTCCCAGCGACGTGAATTAATGTCCGCACATGATGTGCACTCATGTCCCGGCGACGTGAATTAACGCGGCAACATTGCAAGTTGCATAATTTTCACATTTTTCAAAAATCGCGCCTGATTTCTGTTTCGCCCGCCTACGCAAGCCTCACCTACTCCCCGCCAGGCGGATAATCCCCTAGACTCAGATTAACCTCACCAGACCCCTTGATCCTCCACTTACCTCTCAGCAGTCACCCAGGTCAGATATGGTGCATCGTGGGCTGTCAGAGGAGGAGATACAAGTCGCCCTGGATACCTTTACAGGGGATAGTGATTCCCCAATGGACGATGACACCCTCAATGTCGATTATGTGCAGCCTGAGGAAGTAACCAGCAGCAGTGATGAGTAGGTCTCTTCCCCAAGGAAAGTCAAATATATTACATATAGGAGAGCAGGGGACGGCCAGCCTGCACCACGTGCTGCATCTAGGCAGCAACACCTACCATCAGATGAGGACGAGGATGAGGAAGCAGTACATGGTGGCGTATTTTCCTGGCTGGGGAAGGAAAAGATATCGCCACATGGGACTGGGACAGACGGCACATCGCGACTGTTCCACAGGTATGTTCCTTTTATGTGTTCTGTGGCAGGAAGTAGTGGTGTGCGGATGGTTAGGGCAGTAGAAAGTGAAAGCGTTGGGGTGGGAGAGCTCAGACAGATTCGTGAAAGCGAGAGTGGTGTGGGGGAGGCAACACGTAAACGTGGTGTTCATGTTAGGCGTAGTGTGAGTTAGCAGAAGGTGAAAGCACTTGTCTAACATGTAATTGGGTAATATGTTATATTTGAAGTATTATAAAAGGTGAATAATTAGATTTTGAGTTGAAAAAATAATGGCGGTGCCTGAAGTCACGTTGTAGCGCTATTGCTATGCTCATTCTTTTCGTAAAGCATGTACATCTATAAAAGTAATTGTATAACATGTAAAGAGGTAATATGTTATATTGGAAGTATTATAAAAGGTGACCTGAACTCACCTGGTTACGCTATTGCTATGCTCATTCTTTTCGTAAAGCATGTACATCTATAAAAGCAATTGTATAGTTACTGTAAAGTTAGTACGTTGAAAAATAGTCTAAGTTGAAAGTCACAGAACATAGTAGGTAAATAAGCGCTAGGAAGAATTTTGTTCACGGTGTAAGAGGAGTGGGAAATTCCCCAAGGGCTCTAAATTTAGCCACCAATTATGGGATAAGCTGTCTCCCAGTGTACCACCATCCCACCTCACTCTCTCTCTCTCTCTCTCTCTCTCTCTCTCTCTATATATATATATATATATATATATATTAGGATAAGGCTTACTGTAAATCGTGTACTACTGTGAAAGCAAATGTCTGACATGGAAAAGGCCAGAATGTAATGTGAGAAGTACTATAAAGGGGAAGAAAATAAATTCAGAGGTGAAAAAATAATGACATGATTTACCTACGTAAATTAGCGCTACTTCTATGCTAATTCTTTTCATAAAGCATGTACTTCTGTAAAAGCAATTGTCTAACATGTAAATGGGTAATATGTTATGTTATAAGTAATCAAAAAGGTGAAAAAATAGAATCTGAGTTGAAAAAAGCATGAAAGACCAAGTTGTCACTTGGTAAATAAGCGCTATTCTTATGCTGCTTCTTTTCGTACAGCAAGTACATCTATAAAACTAATTGTATAACATGTAAGTGGGTTATATATTATAAGTAATCTAAAAGGTGAAAAAATAGAATCTGAGTTGAAAAAACATGACATAAAATGATCTCACTTGGTAAGCGCTACTTTTATACTAATTCTTGTCATAATGCCTCAAAATATGTACAAACAATTATGTAAAGTTGAAAAAGGTATGATGTAATTGTGGAAGTAATATGGAACATGAAAAAATACAATAGCTGATGAAATAACGATGTTTGCTACCATCGGTGACATAATCGACCGATTTCGCTAGGATCGCACAATGGTACATACCTTATTTCTCAGCTTTTTTCTGTATAAAATCCAATATACTTGTGGTATACATATTTCCAACATATGAATACATGATAATAAACGTATGCTGCATCAGTTCAGAGTACCCGTGCCACCATAAAAAACGTACGGCGAAAAGACTACTCATAGAGCATGGCAGTACTTGTCAAACTTATGTGTTCCAGGTAAGCCATTTCTGGACCCAAGGGACACCTTTCTTTGTAATTTTCCTTAGTTTCTGACCAAAAGCGAATGTTTAAGCAAAAAAAAAAAAAAAAAGGTCCCAAAAAGCTGGGACTGGGGCAGACCAAAGCTCAGAGAACGTCGGGATTGGGCGGGTTAAGTACAGTAGCCTGTACTTGGATCCAACCCTGGTAAGCATAGAAGCACAGTTCCTCAGGACAACTGAAGAGACCCCATCAATCTCGTATGCCTTGTAAGTGTTCACGTCAGTAATGGTAGAAAACACATCAACTGGACACATTTTAATATCAACCATGAGGAAGTCAGAGGGAGGAAGTGATGGAGGAACAGCACCAGAATCGTCTAAGGTGGAATTGGAGGAAAAAGTCTGAGCAAAGAGTTCTGATTTATCAGTAGAAGAAACAGGTACAAAGTCGTTGGACTGGAAAAGAGGAGGAAAGGATGATGAAGTAATATTGTTAGAAAGGTTTTTGGCAAACACCAGAAGGAGTAGAAAGAATTTGAGTTAGTACCACTAAAATTATATTTTGCACAGTGAAGGATAGACATTGCATGATTCCAGCCTAGGTTCACCATGCGGTGACACGAGAGGTAGTCTTCCTATGTGACCCTGTGAGGCATTGTTATTGCAGCACTGTGTCTCCTTGGTGCAGCAGTTATACCAATAATCTGTCTGAACAGTATGAATGTATTCACAACAGTGACAGCAGAAAGGTGTAAGACCACCTTCTTGTACCACCTGCAGCACTACTCATTTGTCATGCCGGTGGGTGACCAACATGCTACCACATTTTTCAGTGGGTAAATTTTCATTCTCGGTCTTGGTAGGGAAAACAGGGTACGTAGTGCTTCTATCTGGGCTGAAGAGTTCCACTGGTTCATGTTCCCTGTTCAAGAAGAAGCTGTCGGTGTAGTTGATGCGTTGAAGTCATCACTTGAGACAACCATATCTGACACTGAATAATGGACAGCCAAAGCATTTGCCCTCAAGTGCGTATCGCTCGCCATAATTGAAAAACTAGGTCAGAAATCCTTTTCAATTGGAGGACTGTCATCATAAGTCAGTCAACAACTACTTGTTTCAAGCCACGTATCCTGGAATAATACTTGCAGAACATGAATACAATTTGCCTATTTGTTTTTTGAGATATTATGGTAACACACACACACACACCCAGACACAGAAACACATTTACAGATGCCAGTGATTATATTATCACCTTGCTTGGCGAGCAATACCAAAAGTGACAAAATCATAACAATGTTTCAGAATTTCATTTGCTGTGTTTTATTTTCTCTTCGCATTCTTATCTTCAAAAACTGGATACTAATCCCCTGGCAGTCGAAGGCATATCATTCAGCTTCACCAAAAGTAAGCAGTTCAAACCACACATTGCACGATACTGACCACAAAGTTTGGGTACAATTTGCCCACTTAAATTTGAGACATTTGGGTCACACACACACACACACACACACACACACACACACACACACACACACTCACAGGCAGTTACATTATCGTCTCGCTAGGTGGGTGACAACTATAAAGTCCAGCATATTTCAACTCTTGGGGTCACAAGCCATAAAACTGTGATGCATAAGCGATGACATCTGGGCGATGTGTACTGGATAAATGCCAGTCAACCCCAGAACAATACATGCGACTCGTCCGCCAACTG
Source organism: Coenobita brevimanus (assembly GCF_032717465.1). Lineage (NCBI taxonomy): Eukaryota > Metazoa > Arthropoda > Malacostraca > Decapoda > Coenobitidae > Coenobita > Coenobita brevimanus. The sequence continues at coordinate 22,546,670 of NC_136986.1, forward strand.
TTTTTGGAAAGTCAAAAAAAGAAACATCCTTTTACCATGGTCAGATTTGGGTGAATATTCCATACCCTGTCATTGGGTAAGGGTCTCACGCTGGGGGAAAAGTGCAGGAACCGTAGTATGGCAAAGTACTCTGTGATGTGCCATATACCTCCCACACAGGTGTGGCTGTGAGGTCGTCCATAATCCAATAGTCCTCTTTGGGATCATTTTTTAATATGTGGCATCAGAACGGTCAGAGCTTGCCACACGTATAATTTACCGACTTCCGACTTCAAGAGAATACCATTCCGTCATGTTTGTTCTTGTCACAAGAAGGGATGTCAGTCCAGTGCTGGGAGAGTTTCTCGTGATATTGATCTTGTGCCCAGGTATTCCATCACAAACAATGGAAAAAATGCCTTGAAAAATGCATGATGCATGAGATGCCTATCCCCAGAAAATCTGCCGAAATACCTACCCTCCTTTCACAGAATATTTTTAATTGTCCCCACACTTAGCTTGGGGGAACTTGGACAATTGGCACGTGCACACGTACACCTCGGCCATAGACATGTGTAAATCTCTCTTATTATTTAGGAATCCGTATTCTTCTTTGTAATTTAAGTGTACTCTCATTTGTGTTGAGTCGCCATTGCCTTATGAGACTAGGTAGACTCTACTAATTTTGCATGGGACACCCTCTTATGCGCCTGTGTGTTATTCAAACAGCTTTAACAACGACGTATACGTAGTCACAGACGAGATCTTAGGACCTTCAGAACCATAACATCTGAAATCTTAAACATGAGAGAAACCAAAGAATTTAAAATGAGTTTTGGAAAGACTTTTCGTTGTAAAGGATTTGTTGAAGGCTATATTCACCCATATACTTAAAAAATCTCCAAAGTTGAATAAAATCATCCAGCGGTTGTACGAATCCCTCCTTCTTTCGCGAAAAAAAAAGAAAAGAAAAAGACGCTGTAAAATTTAGGTGGCACCTTTGATCAATAGTGTCAGCCAACTTCCTTATTTTCCCCACAAGTACAAGGAAATCATAGTCAGAGCTCTGCACTGAATAAAAGCCTGCTGTCCACTGCTGAGTGGTAGTTCAAAGCTTTGTTAGACTGAAGAGAACAATGCACAATGATATTACTTGTGCAGTCTGTATTCTCACTTTATTTCCTTCAGTTTAACTTGTCACAGATTTTTTTCCTTTTGCATCTTATTTCACACAGCTTAATGGCAGAATAAATTTTTTTTAGTTATACAACCCTTTTATGACACTTCCTGACTACCAGCCTATCATATTTCTGATATCTAGTTACAGCTTAGCATTCAAGATGGAGAGGTGATACTATTAGACCAAGTTAAAGTGGACAGAGTAGAGTAACTGGTCTTTTTCCCGTGAAAAACCCTGGATTCGACTTTGTTTCTGCCAGAGAAAAACAGTGGACAGTATGTAGAATCAATGGTTGACGAGACTATAGTAGGAAGCATAAACGGAACAAGATTTAGTACTAGAAAACATCCAAGGCATCGAAAAGATTACCCTATGTGATGAACAGACTATAAGTGGAATTAATTCTTACATTTTTTTTTCGTTCATTCTTGCTATCTATCTCTATCTATTGCCAGACGCCTCAATCCCGTTTGGGGTGGCCACAAACAAATCGCCTCCACGTCGCCCTGTCCCCTGCCATTTCACTGCCCTGCTCCCAACTCTCACACCCCTCTCTCATAAATCTCTCCACCCCAACCCTTCATCTCATCCTTGGGCTCCCTCTCCCTCTTCCCCCATCCACCTCACTCACATACACTCTCTTCGTCAGACTTTCACCCTCCATCCTCTCCACATGGCCAAACCACCTCAGTGTGTTCATCCTAACGCTTCCTATCAAATCCACATCCACACCACAATGCTTCTTTATATCCTCATTCGTCAGCCTGTCTCTCCATGTGACTCCACAGTCTCCTCTTAAATAACTCGTTTCCACTGCTCTCACTCTTGACTTGTGTCCTTCCAACAACGTCCAAGCTTCACTTCCATACGTTAGAGTTGGTATCACAATACTGTCATGTAGTAACTTTTTCACTTCCATGCTCACTTCCCTGTTTATCACTGCTTTCAAAGAACCAGCAACCTTTCTTCCCTGCTGTACCCTTTCAAGCACTTCACCCTCCAAACCTCCATCCTTACTCATCACACTACCCAAGTACTTAAACGTACTCACATTTTCCAACTCCTCACCATCCAACCTCGCTGTACATTCACTGACTTCACCTCTCTCAAAGACCATCACTTTACTCTTCCCTACATTCACCTTTAGATTCCGTTTCTTACAACCTCTCCCAAACTCATCCACCAAGCCTTGCAGCTCCCCTTCGTCTTCACTCAACAACACAGTATCATCTGCAAACAACAGTACAGGGAGTTTCCAAACACTATCCTCTCTCACCAGGGCCACTCCAACATCCACTACCCTACCTTGAACCTCTTTTATTACCCCATCCATGTACAGATTGAACAACCATGGAGACATGACACATCCCTGTTTCAACCCAACCTTCAAAGAGAAAAATTCACTTAGTTCACCATCCACATGCACTGCAGCCTTAGCACCATCATACATACTCTTCACAGCATTCAACAACTTCCCATCTACTCCATATATTCTTAATACTTTCCACAATCCTTGTCTATCCACCCTGGCATATGCTTTCTCCAAATCCATGAAAGCCACATACAACTACTTTCCCTTCTCTAGAAACTTTTCCACTAACGATCTAAGAATGAATATCTGATCTACACAACCTCTTCCCTTCCTAAGGCCTCCCTGAACTTCAACTAATTCCTCTGTTCTTTCTCTAACTCTGTCAATAAGTATCCTACCATACACTTTTCCTATTATACTAAGAAGACAAATGCCCCTATGATTACCACACACTTCTTTTTCCCCTTTTCCTTTGTACAAGGGAATAATTATACCTGACTTCCAATCCTCCGGCACTCTACCTTCCTCCCAGGCCAATCTACATATCTTCCACATCCATTCTACTACTATCTCTCCCCCATGCTTCAGCATTTCACCACACACTCCATCAATTCCTGGGGCTTTCCCCAATTTAACTTTCTTCATTGCTTCCACCACTTCTATCCTACAGATTTCTTCCTGTGTTCTCACCTCCCTCCTTCTCCCAGCCATTCCCCAGCCACTTATACTCGCATTACTTCCATCCTCTATGTTCAACAATTCCTTAAAGTGTTCTCTCCATCTGCTCACTTTTTCTCCCTTCTCCACTAGTAATCTACCATTTTTATCTTTCACTCCCCTGCTAACCTCACTTCCACCCTGTATTACTCTCTTCACCTCTTTCCAGAACATTTTTTTACAGTCCCTCCCCTATACACTCAAATTCCTTCCAAATCCCTCATCCACTCTCTTCTTACTGTCTCTCACTAATCTTTTCACCTCTTTCTTTCTTTCTACATATAACTCTCTCTTCCGCCTCTCAACTTCTTTGACGCCCCTATTTCTCATCCAATCATTGTATGCTTTCTTCTTTTGTGACACAGCCTGTCTCACCACTTCAGTCCACCACGCTGTTCCTTGCACTCTCTTCCGTCTTCTATTCCTCCCACACACTAAATCACATGCTCCACATATTTCTTTTGTAAATATCCTGTACACACCTTCCACGTCCCTCATCTGCTCCGATTCATACTTGCCCAATCGTTCCTCCACTTCTCTCTTATACTCTGCCTTTTTCTCATCCTCTTGTAACCTTTCCACTCTCCTTGCAACTACTCTTTCCTCTCGCCTTTCCCTTCTTCTATTTCTCCATCTTACTTGGATCCTAATTCTGGCCACCACCAAGTAGTGGTCAGAAAGTCCACTCCCCCAACCTCTATAAGCTCTTGCATCCATTACACATCTTTGCATCCTTTCATCCACACACACATAATCAATCATTGCCTTCCTTTCATTCATTCACCACCCACCCTTCTCATCACTCGCCATGTATACCTGTGGATCATTTTATGCCTGAAGAGGGTATTGGCTATCACCAACCCCCTCCCAGCACAAATGTCCACTAACGCACTGCCATTCTCACCTATCTCAGCAGGCACACCTCACTCACCAACTATTCCATCCACCTTCACATTCCCTACTTTACCATTCATATCACCGATCAAAAACACTCTCTCATTCCTTCCAAACTTTTCCATGCACACTTCCACATTTGTCCAGAACTCTTCTCTCACTCTGCTAGCATGATCTTGCGTTGGCGCACACACACACACAATCGCCCACATTTGTATTCCAACTTTCAACCTTACCCACACAATCCTTGACCCAAGTGATCCATACTGTCTTATGCTCTTCTTCCATCTTTTACTCACAAATATACATACTCCTTCCTTTGCCCTCTCATTATCACCTACTCCTGCACATATACACCATCCATACTCCCATTCTCTCACACTTTCTCTCTCCATTTTGTTTCAGTTATTTCACATACATCCACTTTCGCACCCTCAAGCACCTGGACAATCTCTCTCTCTCTCTTTCACCTCATCATTCGCTTCTCTTACATTCCATGTTGCCATTACCAAGTCCTTTGTCCGGTCCTGGATCGTCATCGTTTGGTCAGTCCTTGTCCGAGGCTTCTTGTTTGTTTTTTTAGTTAGTTGTTTTCTGGGGACGGGCACTAACCCTCCACCAACCCTTTTATTCGCCTTTTACGAGAAGCACGGATACTGTGGGAGTATTCTTGAAAACCCCCCAGGGGGTACCACCAAATGGTTGTTGGAAAGTCCACTCCATCAACCTGTATATACTCTTGCATCAATTACACACCTTCTCATTCTGTCGTTCACACACACATAATCAATCATTGCCTTCCTTTCATTCAGTTCACCACCCACCCTTCTCATCACTTGCCATTTATACCTATGGATCATTTTGTGCCTGCAGAGGTTATTGACTATCACCAACCCCTTCTTGGCACAAATGTCTACTAAAGCACTGCCATTCTCATCCATCTCTGCAGGCACACCCCACTCACCAAATACTGCATCCATCTTCACATTCCCTCCTTTTCTATTCATATCTCCAGTCAGAAACACTCTTTCATTCCTTTCAAACTTTTCCATGGACACCTCCACATTTGTCTAGAACTCTTCTCTCACTCTGCATGCACGATGTTGCATTGGCACATACAGTACACGCACACAATCGCCCACATTTGTAGTCCGACTTTCAATCTTATGCACACAATCCTCAAGCCAACTGATCCATACTCTTATATTCTCCTTCCATCTGCTACTCACAATAAAAAACACTCCCTCCCATTCTCACCTACTCTTGTGCATATACCCCGTCCATATTCCCATTCTCTCACACTTTCACCTCCCCATTTAGTTTCAGTTAATCCACATACATGCACCTTCGCACCCTCGAGCACGTTGACAAGCTCTCTTTCTTTCATCTCATCATTTGCACCCATTACATTCCATATAGCTATTCATACCATGTCCTTTGTTCAGTCCTCTGTCATCACCTTTTGGTCAGTCCTGGTTCGAGGCTGTCATGTGCTGTCATTATTTAATAAGATGTGGTGTTCTCGTGAGTTTCTGGCTTGTTGGGGTGCTTCATTAGATATCCCCATCCCTAAGCCAGGTAAAGGCCACCTGCAGGCGACGAATTATGACCCATTTCTCTGATTTCTTGTAAGGTTCTGGAGAAGATGGTCAATGTTAGGCTTGTGTGGTTTTTGGAGAGACAGGTGACTTTCGTAAAACTCTGATCTACTCTGATGCGCTACTGTCCTTTGAATCTTCTACGTGTGAGGCTTTTTCCATTAACCAACACCATGTCACAGTCTTCTTTAGTCTGGAGAAAGCATATGACACTGCCTGGCATCATGGCATTTTATTTCCCTTCGTGAGTTTGGTCTTCATGGGAGCTTGCCATTATTTTATTCAGCAGTTTTTATCTAACCATTTCGTAAGGGTCCGAGTGGGAGGAGTGCCTTCTAATGCCCATGCACTTGAAGATGGGATACCACAGGGTAGAATCCTTAGTATTACTTTCTTTGTTGTGGCCATCAACAGTGTACTCGGTGTACTTCCTGGTGATGTGTGAGGCTCGCTATATGCAGATGACCTCTCAATTTCCTGCACAGCATATAGAATGTCTCAGATAGAGAGGAAGTTGCAGCTGGCTATTAATAGATTTTCTAAGTGGACTGAGTCCAATGGCTTCTGTTCTTCTTTAACCCGCCCAGTCCCGGCCACTTTTTGACCACTGGTACCCCCCAATCCCGGGCAATTTTTGACCTTTTTTTTTTTTGCTAAAACTTTCGCTTTTGGTGAGAAACATCGAAAATTCATAGAGAAATCGCTCACCTGAGGTTTAAAATACTCATTACAGGTAGGAGAGCCTCCTTACTTTACTGGGTTTTCTATCAGGCTGGCGCCAAAGAAAACGAGTTCTATGGGAGGATAACTATTTCACACCACTCATACACGGTATTTATTTATTTACTGTTACGAATTTATATGTAGTACAAAAGTATATTGGTTTTCAAGCAGTAATATAGGCATTATAAGCATTGTTTCACTCGCTAATACCTGACCTTTTTTTGCCACATTACCTGATCATCATTTCTAACTGTTTCTTCCTCTAATGCTATGTAAAGTTTGTCCTCCACATTGGCATTGATTGGGGAATCACTCTGGCCCTGAATTTCGTACAGTGGCATGACATGGCTATACTGGCCAGGTCACTGATAACAGGTGAATTGCTGAGAAAAGGGCATGCAGGGGGGGGGAGGAGGTCATGCTGGGTAAGGCATTGTCTCTGCCTGGCATCTTGTTGAGGCAGGTGTCCCGTGTATACGTACCAAAAATGACTCGCGAAAATTGAAAATTGTGGAAATTATGAACCTTGCAATTGCAGGACGTTGAAGTACGTCCTCGGGATTAGCTGTGACAAAACGTGAGGACGTGGAAGTACGTCCTCGGGACGGCACGGGTTAACAAAGACTATGGCTATGCATTTTTGTCATCTTTGGGGGTGCACCCAATCCCTTATATGTATCTTTATGGTCGCACAATATCCTGTGTGGACAGGACGTGGTTTCTGGGTCTTAAGTTGGATAGATGGCTAACTTGGATTCCTTATGTTCATTATGTTAAGGTGGCTTGTATTAAAGATTTGAGTCTTTTGAGGGTTTTGGCTCACACCTCATGGGTTGCTAACCGTCAGACCCTCCTCCTCTTCCACAGGTCTCTTATCCTTCCTAAACTTGAATATAGGTCTGAGATCTCCTCTGCAGAAACGCCCGTATCTGGTTGTTAAAATTTGTGCATCATGCTGGGGTACCTCTGGCAACTGGAGCATTCAGGTCATCCCTGATTTCAAGTTTGTTAGTGGATGCTGGTGACCTCACTTTGGATTTACATTGCCATTCACTGATGGTGAATTGTTAGTATCGTCTTCACGGCATTCCGGGCTCAATTTCTTAAAGCATTGCCTCACAAGATTCCTGATCGTGCGTTTATGACAGCAGTCCTAGTTTCCCAAAGCCCTTTGACTACAGGGTCCTGTCTCCTATGTTAGTCCACTCTGTTCCAGGACTGGCAGTTTGTCCACATCGGATCCCGAGGGTGATTCTTTGGCCACTCCCTCACATGACATTTTGTAGGTCCGTTGTTAGTAAAAAGGCTCACTTCCCTCTCAGGTGCACCCCTCTTTCTAGAACATTCCTCAACTTATGAGGGCTTTCTCCCTGTCTATACTGATGGATGCATTGGTGTTGTCTTCCCATCCTTTAGTAGAGGAAATAACCTTCCTGGTATTGCTTCAGTATATATGGCAGAAGTGACTTCGATTTCATATGCTCTCCACATCATTTTTACTCTCTCACAATCTGCTTTTGTGTTTTTTTGTGACTCAAGCAGTGCTCTGTCTGCACTGGAGTCTTGTAATGCATCCTATCCACTGCTTTTATCAGTTTTAGAGTAGCTTTTTCTTCTTGGCTGTCGTGGCCACTGTGTGGATTTCTGTTGGGTACCTGTGCATATTGGTGTGGTGGGCAATGAGAGGGCAGATACTATAACTATAGTTGCATCTTCTCAACGACCCCCTACCAACTACCCGGTTTCCATTTCCATTGTAACATTTTACCTGTGGTACACAATTCATGCATGTTGGGAACAGACAGTGGGATGGTGTTGCTCATAATTAGCTAAAAGTTTTTCAAAGAGTGGTTGTGCTGAGGGTTCTCCCCTCCATGCCTCAGCGGTTGGAGGTGGCTCTTGCCAGGCTTTGCATTGAGCACTCCAAGCTTATGCTTGGGTTCCTGATGGGTGGTGGGACTCAACTGTACTGTGATGATTGCCTTGTTCCCCTTACTGTTTGTCACTTGCTGGTCGAGTATCCAAGTTTGGGGAATCTCGGTCAGAGATTTCTCCATAGGCATAAAAAGGCAGATGATCACTAATGTTTCTCATCGACGCTTGGTGCCCCACTGTGGGGGTCACCTTGACGCGGCGGTGGGGCTTGAAGCGTGGCTGGTAGTGCCACCTACTCTGGAGGCAAGCCTCCTGAGTAGGTGGCATCTGTTGGCCTCGTGGACCAAGCACCCCCTACATCATTGGTGGAGGAGGCCTGTTGATGATGTTAGTCCCTGCCCAATTGCCATCTAGGACAGGAGTATTGCCTCTCAACGTGTTTGCCATGCGTGGCGTCCCATAGTGCTGGGAGATGGGAGTCCTGGGGGTTGAGCGATCCCTGCAGCTAGCAATACACCTCTGGCTAGACGGGCGGCCTGGTTGGGCCCGACATGGTCAATTGGCTGGCCATGCATAGGCTAAGGTCAAGTGGGCACTGGGGGACCTGGTGGCTCTTATCGTCCTGGAGTCACCCTTGTCCGGGTCCCCCAGTGGTTACCTGTGTATACTCTGCTACCCATGGGGTCGTCAGTGGTCCTGTCCCTGACATATGGCCTCCCCTTGTTTGGCTCCGTGGTTGGTGGGGGGTGCTGGAATGAAGTTGTTTTGTCCTGTGCCACTTACCAAGTTCTTAGTCATTTGTGACCCTGGTGGGGTAGACCTCCAGAAATGTGACATCTTTGAAACCCTTCGAGAACTGGACACTGCTTTTGGTGCAGCCCCTAATGTGATTCCACAGGCTGATGGCAGCTTGTTGGTAGAGGTGTCTGACCCTTCTCAGAGTGCGACTGTTCTCTCTTTCTCATTGCTTTCTGGTCAGTCAGTTATATGCTTCCCCCATCCTTCATTGAATAATTCTCGTGACATTGTCTATGCTAAGGAACTACTGATTTACAATGAGACACGCCTTGTTGAAGAATTGTCTGCCCAGAATATAATGAAGGTTGAGAGGATTAAGAGGATAAGTGGTGACCATCCTTGATTGTGACATTTGATTCATTGAGCCTCCTTGCTGTTCTTAACGCTGTATGGTACCAGTACAAGGTAAGTTCCTATGTCCCTATGCCTCATTGATGTTTCCACTGTCAGCATTTCAGTCACATTGGCTGAACTTGTAGGTGCCTTGCCCTTGGCCATCGAGCAGTCTGCACGTCATGTGGTTTAGATGTTCATGAGGGTGTGGAATGCCATGGTTCTGTATCTTGTGTTAATTGTGGTGGTAGGCATGCAGCTTCTTCTAAATCTTGTAATCATTACAAAATGGAACATGAAATTTTGTCTCTCAAAGCCTCTGAGAGGCTGAGTTTTACGGAAGCTCAGAACCGTGTCATGTCCATGTATATCTGCCCTGATGTGTCCTTTGCTTCTATTCTTTCTATATCAAAGCCTCCTGCGTGCTGTCATGAGGCTGCTGCTCCTCTCACTGACCTTTCTCCTCATCCCTTGCCTGATGCCAGATGCCCTACTACTCCTCCTCATGTTCTCCTAGATACTCATGTACTTCTGCAGTCTGCACCTCATCTGGCTGCTGCTCCTGTACTAGCTGCTACTCCTGCTGCTACTCCTGTACCGGCTGATACCCCTGTATTGGCTGCTATTCCCATACCTGCTGCTACTTCTGTACCAACTGCTCACTCTGTTACTGGTGTTCAGTCTTCCCAACTATGTGCCTCTACAGATTCTAGTGTGTCCTCAAGTTCTGGCATAGAGATGGAGGTTGTGTCTGCCAACCTCAAATGGGTGAGGAGTGAGGAGTATTTGGGTGATTCCCCTCCTTCTAACGTTCAAACTTCTGTGCCACATGAGGATTCTGAGGGGGCGCTTCACTCGGCATCCCAGGCAGTGGTGGTGTCCCAGTCGGTGAGTGTTCGTGATGGTCTTTCTAGGATTCCAATCCCTGCCTCTTGCTCAGGTGTGGCGGGGTCTGGGTCTTTGGATACTCAAAGGTCATTTGCTCCCTCTGATCCATCAAATGGCAGCCGACCTTTGGTTGATTCAGCTGGGGAGGGCCCGGTTGGCCCTGAGGTGCCAGCTGGACCCCCACGTGGGGGTATGGACAGGGCGAGTGGGTCTTCCAGGAAGGCCTCTGTGACTCGGGTTCATTCTGGTGCTGGGCAGGACGTGTCTCGGGGTAAGGTCCTTCCATCCATGAAAACTAAATCTTCATTGTCTTCTCGGTTAGTAAGGCAGAGCTCCACATCTAGGAAGAAGGGCTTTCACACTCTTCCCAGTGAGGTTGCTACATAGCCTTCATCTTTCTCATTTCACATTATTTAATACTAATCAGTATGGCTCAGTCAGTACCAATTTGTCTTCAATAGAATTGTAGAGGTAACATGGCAAATTGGGAGGAATTGCAGTTAATACTCTCTGCTCTGAGCCCGCTTTGTGTCTGTCTCCAGGAAACAATGGTGGAGGGATAGACCGTTTCCTTCTATCAGAGGGTATCAGGTCTTCCATGTGTCTCCTCCTGGTGATCATAGTGATGGATGTGCCATTTTGTGCTGATCTGATGTCCCCTTTATTTCCTTTGTGATACAGTCTCCCCTGCAAGTTTTAGCGGTACAGATGCACGTTGGGAGGTGCTATACCATCTGTTGTCTGTACCTTCCACTATCTGTTTCTGTTACGCATACTGATCTGGAGACCCTTATCAGTCAACTTTCACCTCCATTTCTACTTCTTGGTGACCTTAATGGCCACCATCATTTGTGGGGTGACTCACTTTCGAATCCCCGGGGTGATCTTCTTGCCTCTTTGGTTAGGGATTTAGATTTGGTTGGCCTAAACGATGGGAGACAAACTCATTTTTATGTTCAGACTGGCACATATTCTGCCATTGGCCTCACCATCTTCTCCTCTGACTGTGCCCTTGATTTTTCTTGGGAGGTTTTGGAGGATCTGCATGGTAGTGACCATTAATCTGTGTTGGTCCAGTCTATTCGCTCTGTTCCTGCAGCCCATATGCCATGCTGGTGTCTGGATAAGGCTGATTGGTCTCTCTTTGAGGAACTGTGTGTATTTGGCTATAAGGTTACTGATTTTTCAACTATCGATGATGCCGAACGTTATTTTACAAAGACTCTTTTCTCAGCAGGGGTTCATTCCGTCCCACGGACTTTTGGTGTTTTTTTCCTGGAGACCTGTGCCATGGTGGGATGATGATTGTTCTATAGCAAATGGAGCTTACAAACTGGCTGCCCATCGGTATTTTGCCAACTGTGATGTTTTTCTTAAAATCCAGTTTCACAAAGTACATGCGCACAATAGATGGGTCATGAAGAATGCTTGTTGTAACTCGTGGAGGTTGTATGTTTCTACAGTTATGTCCTCAACCTCAATGCCGATGGTGTGGAAAAAAGTGCGCAAGATTTTTGGTAAGTTCTGGCCCACCTCCCCACTGGTGTTGCGACTTCATGGAAATCTTGTGTCTGCACCAGATGCAGTAGCCTCTGCTCTTGCAAATCAGTTTTGTGCTGTTTCAGAAAAGGATTCATCTAAGACATGTGCTAGCTGTCATAGGAATCTTGAGAAGCTGGGTCTTGACTTTTGCTTTCATCACAGAGATCCTTATAATTTAGACTTTAGCCTCTGTGAGCTGTGTGCTGCTGTCTCGGAGTGTGGTGACACTGCTCCTGTCCCTGAAGACATTCCATATGCTCTGCTGCATCATTTGCTGACTGACTCAATAAAGTTTTTATTGGACCTTTTTAACAGGGTTTGGAGTGAGGGCTTTATTCCCAGGAGTTGGAAACTGGGTATTGTCATCCCCATTCCCAAGCCTGGTAAGGACCATTCCATGTCTCTAGCTATCGACCAATTAGAGTAACACCGTGCGTGTGCAAGCTATTTGAAAAGATGATCAATGTCAGGATTGTTTGGCTTCTGGAGAAGGGCTGCTTTCTCTCTCCTTTGCAGAGTAGCTTCCTTAAATTCTGGTGTACTTCAGACAGCCTTCTCAGGCTCGAGGCGTTGATCTGTGAAGGTTTTGCCTCTAAGCAACATTTTGTGGCTGTGTTCTTTGACCATGAGAAGGCTTATGTCACAGCCTGGTGCCATGGCATCCTCCAACAACTTCATGCCTTTTTTTTACATGGTCGCCTGCCTATGATGCTCAGAGACTTCTTGACTGATCGTGAGTTTTGGGTCCATATGGGTTCTACCCTCTCTGCATCACTGTATCAGGAGGAAAGTGTCCCACAGGGAAGTGTCTTAAGTGTTTCCCTGTATGTGGTGGCCATTAACCCTTATCCGCCGGTTAACGTGTATGCATGACAGGATTGAGGGCGTGGAGGGCCGCCGGTTGCCTTGCTATACCGCACTCACCTTCCCGCCACTGTTTGATTACACTACCGTTTTCTGTGATACCTAAGGGGGAGGTAGGACCCCCAGGTACCCTGCAGTTGTGCTGTTCAGTTTGTATTCGGCAGTGGTAGCGAGAGGAGCCACGTCATATTCCTTGACATCGTCCATCTGTCCCACCGCATGAAGGGCCGATTGCCTCGTCAATTCCCGCGAAAGTTCCGCCCTTATTGCCAGGTAAAGGGCTTAGTGATAATGCCATAGGACGTGCCCTTGACGATACTGTCTCTTGTATACTCAGCACGAGTACGTCCTCTGAGGAGAAAAAAAAAAAAAGCTACCACGTGGAGAGTGCGCTCTCTCGCCCTCCAACCCCTACTCGCTCTCCAACGCCAGAGAGGGCTCTCCGACTTCTCCAGGAGGAAAGGGACAATCTACGAGAGTGATGATTTCGGCGATGAGGAGGTGCAAGATGACCCAGGACATCGGGAAAGTGAAGCGGACCTGGCGGTCATCTGTGGAAAGAAACGCCGCAGAGCCATTTCCCCCACACTCTCGCCGCCTGCTTGCGATCCCCCACACCTCAGCCTACCACTTCAAGGGCAGATTCTCCACAACCAGGCCCTTCGGGAGTGGTATGAGTACTGAGCAGGTGTATGGGGAAGTGTAAATAGTGTACAGCAGTGCAGAAGTTTGTGTATTTTCATAAATGAGTGAAATGTGTGATTTTGTAAGTGAATTATAGAAAGTGCTAAGATATAAGTCTTTTATAAGTTCTACAAGTGCATATAAGTGATTTATAGTAAATGCAATACAGGAGTTGATTCTGTTTATTGGATATTGGTTAGAAAATTATTGGATATACCTTGAGTTTGCCTACCTGTTACCTGAAAGAAAACCACTTTTGAGCGAGCCACAAAGAACAGTACCTGCTTCGATTTACCTAAATTATTTCACTCAATACTCAGGGGGATTGTGCCAAATATGAGCATCAGTGTATCTGTGCTGTGAAGTACAAATAATGTTAGTTGTGTGAAACATTTATATGATTTTCACTATAACCCTGATTATGGTGGTACCAATCTTAAGTGGCGGTTTGGGTGGGGCACGAACCTCTGTACAGTGTTGCCACGTGTTCCATACCCGCTATGTGAACGGCTCTGATATATGTAATAGGCATCACAATAAGTTAAACACATAAAAATATAATGGTAACGTGTGAATTATAATATAAGAAAGAACAGTAAACTGATTATGCGTGAAATATTTATACGGCAATACAGAAACGTGGCATATTTATTTTACAGTGTTGCTTAAAAAAAAAGTAGTCACTTTTATTGGCTGTTACCGTATTTCTGGGGTTGGTAATAATGTCACAAATATGATTATAAGATAATGTGCAGGAATATAAGCAAAAATATGCCAGTTTCTTAGTAAAAAATATATATATATACATGAAACCCTCGTGAGCGGCAACACTCACACACACCCAGTCCGACCTGGGCATCTGTGAGGGATAGAGGAATACTGTAGGCCTGTTTGGGGACACCTCTCAAAAAAAACGCGCCAAGACTTTAATCTCCTGGGTGGTGTGGAAATAAAGTCTAATTTACAATATGTACATTATAACGTAAAAGAAAATGACCAAAATGTATCCTAAAATACCACAGACGAGAGAGAGAGGGGGGGGGGAGGCAGACCAGGGGCAGTATTGAGTGCAGCTGAGTGAGAGATGGAGGAAGGGAGGGAACGAAGGAGGGAGAGAGTGATTGAATGAAAACAAATCATGGCACCACAACAACGAGGTCATCTGGCGCCATATGTAAAACAATAATATTTTTAAACATAATTAGATATAATAAAAACAATATAGAGAAATGAAAGCACAAGTTTTTAAGACATAAAAGAAACAAAATTCCCTAGGGTGATGCTCATCCCCCCAGGAGAGAGAGAGAGAGAGAGAGAGAGAGAGAGAGAGAGAGAGAGAGAGACATCGCGAGTATGGAAAACGTGGCACACTGTACAGAGATTCGTGCCCCACCCAAACCGCCACTTTAGAATGGTACGACCATAGTACAAGGCAGTCTGATTTACAGTACAAATAATTACCTCATACACTACGATAATGCGTGAAAGAGCAACAGCATTTACTTGTCAAAGGGCAATTACCCGTAATCGTGATGTAGAGTGCATTTCTAAGTGTCTTAGTGAAGGAGAAATATGATTATTTACGGAAGAAGTGAGTACAGAAAAACGACGAGATACTTCTTTTCCCAAACACCTACAAGGCATAGTGGCATGGTGGTGTGGGAGGTAAATACTTGGGTGAGCCACATGAACCGGGTAATGACTCATTTTCACTGTGAAGAGTAAGGAGGATTAGAAAAAACGAGTGGAATATTCCGCATTCTAAAGGACGCTCGGGCAGTGTTACAATCACCACTCCAATCAGTGCTGCCAACGCTAGCCGGCTGGGCCAATGCCATAGCCAGTGGCCTGTGCTCGGAGCCGCGCGCCAAAACGTGAAAAACCACTCGTCTTCAACTCATCCTTACTCATCGACGGGACCACCTAGAGACCTCGGGATATCTTCATTGGAAAGAGGAAGACTTGGTGAGTCTTATGAACTTTCATTTGAATCCCTAGGTATTATAGTTTGTCAGATATGAGGGTTTGAAGTAAGGGTATTTTTCCCAAAATCTCAGAAATCGCCTGTAGGGAGGAGTGAGCCGCTGTGGTTTACACCCCAGCGGCTAAATGGGGTATCACACGGCACTTCATACGAGGTTTGCCGTGGATACGATGGTAAATCGGAACGGTAACGTGGTAAAATTGCCGACGATAGCACGGGCATTTGGAATTCATCTGAATGGATTCCTGCCGAGGATATGACAGGCAAAACAGTGTGACCAAAACCCAGGCGACTCGACAGAGAATATATCGTACTACAGCACTGAACATTTAGCCTAACACTGAATACTTATTAATATTTTAGAATAAATATCAATCATTTTGAAACCCTTATAAAGAGTTAATATTTCCTATACCGAGGAAACTGTGATGTTGATAAAATAGTCATGTGTTTACAACTGAGGATTCCACAGCAGCTAGATGTACTGCTACCAGTCAGTTTTACCGAAAGCCAGTTTAACCGATGGGGTTCCTGGATAATGTGATGTGATGTATACTTATCATCGGCGTGTGTACCTGTTTGTAAACAAAGTTGCATCTTATTCTCTACCGAGTCAGCGACAGCGATCACTTTCCACAGTCGCGAGATGGGGCTCTGGCAACAGTGTGAGAAGCATGTCCTTTGCCGAGGATACGAGGAACGTGTGTGATAGCGTCCAAGTTTCGTTCCACTTAAATTTTCCTCGGCCGTTCCTGATACGAGGTACCATGTGATACCCTCTTAAGGGTTAATGGTATTCTTGACACTGTGCCTGCTGGGATATCCTCATCCCTTTATGTGGATGACTTAGCTATATGGTTTTCTCTCTCCCGCATGTCTGCTATTTAGCAGCGTATGCAAGTTGCCTTGGACAAGATTTCTGCCTGGGCCACTTCCAAGGGTTTTTGGTTTTCCTCTTCTAAGACTATGGCTATGCACTTTTGTAGGATGAGAGGGGCACACCCGGACCCTGATCTCCAGCTTTGTGGCAGGAGACTCCATTGTGTGGCAGAGACGAAATTCTTGGGCCTGACGTCTGACTGCCATTTGACCTGGGTTTCACACTTGGCAAATCTTAAAGCGTCATGTATCAAGGCTCTCAGTTTATTGAGGGTTCTGTCCCATACCTCTTGAGGTGCTGATTGGAGGACACTCTTACATTTGTTTCAGGGTTTTGTAACCTCCAAGCTGCGAGGTCTGCTCCTTTGCCACAGAGTCCAGACTAAAAACTCCAGATGCTGTCTATCATGCTGGTCTCTGCCTTGCAACTGGGGCTTTTTGGTCATCTCCAATTCCTAGCTTCTTGGTGTACGCTGGGTGTGCCTCCCTTAAATTTGCTGCATCAGTCTTGTGCAGCATGATGCTGGCTCCAGATTTGTCGCCTTCCAGAGTTTACCTTTTGTGAGTGTGTGATGCAACTTGTTTTTTTTTTTGTATTATAGCAGACACCCTCGCATGCCTCGTCCATTTGGCTATAGGTTTCGGGATATCACAGAGGAGTTTGGTTTGTCGGCAGTACCTATCAGTCATGTTCGGATCCCAAGGGTTGTGCCATGGATCTTGCCCAAGGTAACTTTCTGCAGGTTTTTTGCAGGCTCAAAGGATTTTGTCATCCTTTTCAGAACCTTCTTCTAGTCATGGTGGTTCTGTGCCTGAGTATACTGATGACTCTAAATCGCCTCTGGTGTTGGTTTTGGAGTTGTGTTTCCCAATTTTAGCCGTGGAGGTAGTCTTCCTTTGGCTGCCTCAGTTTTTACTGTGGAGTTGTCACCTATTGTTTTAGCCCTGAAGTTGGTGTTTGTTCACCACGACAATAATTTTAATATTTTTAGCGACTCTCAAGGGGCGCTTTTGGCTTGAAATTTTTTAACTATTGCCATCCTATAGTTTTAGCTATTTTGGAGTGGCTTTTCTTCATTCGTCGTCAGGGGAAGAGAGTGTTTTTCTAATGGGTTCCCGCACATGTTGGTGTGGTGGGCAATGAGAGGGCAGATACATGAGCTAAAGCCGTGGCTTCTCAACAGCCCCCAACTGACTATCCGCTTCCTGCTTCGATGTAACACCTTATACAAGGTACAGAATTCATACGCGTTGGCAGAGACATTGGGATGGTGCTGCTCATAATAAACTAAAACAAATCTTTCAGAAAGTAGCTCTGTAAGGGTTCTCCCTTCCATGTCTCAGGAATTGGAGGTGGCTCTTGCTAGGCTTCATATTGGGCACTCTCAGCTTCCACACGGATTCCTGATGAGTGGTGAGACACAACCGTACTGTGATGATTGCCTTGTTCCCCTTACTGTCTGTCACTTGCTGGTCAAGTGTCCGAGTTTGGGGGACCTGCGTCGGAGATTCCTCCCTAGGCATAAAGGGGCAGATGGTGCCTACTGTCTGTCCTCGATGCTTGGTGGAGCCTCTAGCGATTTTACTGATGTTTTTAGTTTTTTTTTCTGGAGGTGGGCTTCCTTCCACTTTTATAAGTAACCGATATTTTATTGCCTATTCTTTTATTATTTTCAGTGTTTTATTTCCGCTAACAGATATTTACTTTATTTAGAATATGCACTTTTTATTTGCTGCGTCTTTTAGCTTGTTGTCCAGTGGCATATGACCCTGGCAGTTGTGCTGCCAGATTTTAATACAATCAATCAATCAATCAATTGATGCTTGGTGGAGCCTCCAGCTATTTTACTGATTCTCATAGTTTTCTCTAGGAGGCGGGCCTCCTTCCACTTTTATAAGTAATTGACTTTTTATAAACTATTCTCTTGTTATTTGCAGTGTTTATATTTCAACAGTTGGGTTTTAACTTAATTTTTATTATGCGCTTTTTATTTGCAGTGTCCTTTATCTTGTTGTCTGGTGCCATAAAACCCTGCCAGTTGCGCTGCCAGAATTTGGTCTAAAAATTTTTTCAGGTAATGATGACGGCAGACTAGATATATAGACTGTGTTAGATGAATGTGAACAACATTTGTTAGAAGAATCCACAAGACAAGAAGGAAATAATTGCTGTTTTTTTTTTTTTTTTTTTTTCAGCTAGAATGATTCAGGAACAATCCTTAGCTGACAATTTTATTAAGTCAGACAAGCTTTTGTGAGCTACAACTTATGATGAGTTTAAAAATGAATTCATGAGCAAATTCTCTAGAGGTATAAAATTTTTACTTGGTATAGCCCCAGAATTATATAAAATTTTAGGCCTACTAAAACAAACAAATTCCTACTCAGATCTGGGTGATATAACAGCAGACGTGTCCATCATTAAAAGAACCCTGTTAGCTAACACAGAAATTTCAGAGTGGGTTGGAGATGATGGTAACATGTCACCAATACATGTCATTGACATAACTGCATACTGTATATAGTTGCATTATGTAATTACCCTGAAAGAGTTTAAAATCACAAAGATGATACCATGTCAGGAATGTGTTTCCTAGATTATGTGTATGAATTACAGCTGCAGTGCAATAAATTAGGTGTTACTAAAATATTACAAAACAATAAAACAGGAATGAGAGTAGCAGAGCCTGTTGCAGTGATAAATAAACCTTTTCCAAGTAATTTTTTAACTTTAATTGGACCTTCCCACCAACCTTCTCTCATCCAGAGTACAGACAAACAGTCAGGAGACCTCAAGGCCATGCTTACTCACACCAAGCAACAGGCAGTCTCAGAAATTTGGGTGTGGCCCTAGTACACATCACGCCATAGAAAGGCCAAAATATGTTAAATTACCACGTTGTTCAAAGTTGAAAGGTATACTAAGTTTCTACTGTGTAAATCCAGGCCAAACAAGGCCTGAATGTTCCATCAAAATTAAGGAAGACAGAGATAAATTAGAAGTGTTTGAACTCTGCTGTAGGAAACACAAAACTGTCAATCACTGGACAGGAGAGTGTAAAACAAAAACAAAAAATTAGTAACTGTTTACAATTCGGGGGAAGACTACATCAACACTGATGATAATACGTAAAACAAGGTAAACAATCAAACAATCCAAAAGTAGAGATAATCTCAGATCGAAACAAAAGCATTCTGGTTTCTGCTGTCTGTGAAGATAAAAAGATTTCATGAATTATGGATTTAGGCTCTCCAGTCAATCTAATAATACAAAATGAATTAGAACGAATTTTTAGAAATAAAAAAGCCAACATTTATGGAGAAACCAAACTTAGATATATGCACTGCAGATGGTAAAGAAGTATCAGTAAGAGGTATGATTGAGTTAGACATCAAGTTTACAGAGATTACCACAACAATAAATACTATATTCTACACAGTAAAGAGTTTATCGGTTTAGGCAAATTTGCTTCTTGGTCTGTGTACGATGAAAGAAGAAAATTTCATTGATACCACATTTTAACAGTTTATAGTTTGATGATGAAGTCATAGAGGAAATTAGTTCTGCAGATACTACAGCCAACAATTGTGGAAAATCTAAAGTAACAAGAGCAATTAAAGGCAACACGAGATACAAAGAATATGACCTACAATCTCTCAAAGATAACAAGCAAATTGACTCGCTCTCTCACATCTCCCAGCCAAGATCACATTAACTTCCGCCCACCACTCGCTCATCTTTCATCAGCTATGATATAACCATGTAAGTAGACCTAGCTGAGGGGTGTAACTATACAGAGAAGGTTATCTGGCCACCAATCTCGATAGGAGTTTTAGGTACTTGTAGTGAGATAGGGCATTTGATTATGGATCGTTATACTCAGCCAGAATTAAGTAGTGAGACATAGTGTCAACGAGGTGAGTTACAGCACTCTCGGGTTACAAGATATATTATTTAAAAAAGTAATAATAATATGGTTTTACACCAGGTATCCCCGAAGGGCTAAGGCGTTGCCTCTGGGTAGAGGACTTTGCACTGGAGCGTGTAGCATTTTATGACCGGATGCCCTTCCTCATGTCTACCAATGACCCTTCGGTGGATTCGATCCTCCTACCCTTCGGTCAGAGAGGAGCGTTCTAACTCACTGAGCCACGGCTGGTACTTACAAGGTATATTGCACAAAGTTATAAAAGAGATGAGCTACAGTTTAGTAGTATGTGATAGTAACGTTGGACCTTCCCACCAACCTTCTCTCCCCTTTCTCTCTCAAACCCCCTTCTGATCTGAAGGGAATCTCTCCGACATTATATAGAGCGTGGGGAGGATGTGTATGGTAATACACACGTGGACTAACTGGATAAGGCTGGTTACTCCACGTGTTTTGGATACTTAATGAAATTCTAGTTCGTCTGGCCTATGAGGAAGTTTGAGATACATCGTATGGCTTAAGAATTCTTGATAGTCTGGGACAACAAGGGAAGTGGATATACATTGTGTGAATTGACATTCCTG
Source organism: Coenobita brevimanus (assembly GCF_032717465.1). Taxonomy (NCBI): domain Eukaryota; kingdom Metazoa; phylum Arthropoda; class Malacostraca; order Decapoda; family Coenobitidae; genus Coenobita; species Coenobita brevimanus. The sequence goes on from NC_136986.1 coordinate 22,567,433, forward strand.
GTTCGTCTAGGCAAGGGGATGTGTTCTTTAACTCTTCCTGTAGGACTCAGACATAACTACCTGTTCTACATATCGTTACCTATAACTATATACGGTAGTTACATACACTATTGTGTTATATTATGCCTACATATGAATCGGTCATGCGAAACTGGCGTACCATCGACAGTAAATAGTCATAATATATTAATGGATACTAGATACACATTACAGTCAAATTGTAAGTGAAATACATAATATTGTTAAGGTTGACATAATTGGGACACATGAAAAAAAAAAAGTTATGAAATTGTACATGTATAATATAATAGTAATATTAAAATAATACACTGGCAAGTGTACTGTAGTCAGTTATACAATATATATGAGAAAGAAAGACTTGCTGTGTGTGTGTATATATATATATATATATATATATATATATATATATATATATATATATATATATATATATATATATATATATATATAAATATATATATATATATTTTTATATATATAATTTTTATATATATATATAATTTATATATATATATATATATATATATATATATATATATTTATATATATATATATTTATATATATAATTTATATATATATATATATATATATATATATATATATATATATATATATATATATATATATATATATATATATATATATATATATAATAAAGTAAGCCTATATTATGTGTAACCCATATTTTGATATTTTGTATAAAATATATATACAATATTTACAATATTTACTCAGTTTTGTCTCACTTGTACGGAACAGTTCTTAAACACTGATTCCAGGTTAGCAATCCTTGCTTGCATTCTGTGCATGGCCAAAATTAATTCAGTAAATATGATGGAGAAAATTACAAAGATGACTAGAGACGAGCTGTATCCATAATATGGGTTAAACATAATGCTGCTGTATTCTCCCCAAGGTTGTATTGTCTGATTTAATAATTGCATGGTTTCATACTTGGGTGAAGTCAACTTAAAGTGTGCACTTACATTTAAGTTCATCCTAGGCAGTGGCTGGAAGTATTTGTGTGTGTGGTTGGGAATGGCATAATGGTGGGCAAGGTGGATAGTGTAGGTGTCAGGAATGCACCGTAGTTTGCTGAGATGTATAAACTAGATGCTGATGTATGGGCTGGAGGTGTGTCTGGGCAAGTCACAAAAACTGATGTATTTTGAGTGAAACAGAAGAACTGTAAATGTCCATTGCGTTGATGGTGGATGAGTTTATCTGGAGCAAATGTGAAGTTGCAATGATGAGGGATGTCTTGATCTTTTATGATGGCCATTTCACAAGGGACTGTCTCAGCTGGCTGAAACGTGAAGATCTATGCAGGGCAAAGGTGAAATGCATGTAATGATGTGCGACATTTGTGTTCAACTGTTGTTTCACTAGTGAAAGTGACAGCGTCCTGTTTCTTGGAGACCATGGTGACTTCTGTTTTGATGTTGATGGTGACTAATGAGTCATCTTTCTTAGAAGGAGAAGGGTATATTTGATAGACTGTGAAAGAATAATCTGTTACGAATGGTACATGAACTACTATTGATGTTGTTGTAAGTGTTGTTCCAAATATGGATAATATAACATCAGATTTTTTTCCTCAAACAAAGGTTTCAATTCATGCTTATGTATGTCTTCACTAATTATTTGCCGGAGGTTGTGAATAATGGTGATCCTTCATTAGCAGCATTAGCAATTCCTTTCATGAAGGCCTGATACTGAGCTCTAGTATTGTCTAACTGTAGTATTATTACATCAGTGTGTTCTATGATCACAGAAAGATGTTGGAATAGTGTATTGTTACCTTCTATAATCTAGTGCATTTACTTTCTCCACAATTACTAGAGTTAATGCTTCTGCCTTCCTTGGGTTCTTTACAATTGTCAGCATTAAGGTGTTCTGAGTATCAGCTAACTTATGTTGGTATGAGAGAAGTTGTGCTATTTTGTTAAATTTGTTATTTATTTCCTTTAGATCATTTTCTGTAGCTAGTCCAAAAATGTTGCCTAAAATTGCTCCACCTAGGTCGAACAAACCGCGCCTGTTACGTGTATTTGTGATGTTTCTTGTCTCCAGTGTGTTACTTCCAGCTGATGGGATATCCTCGATCATGGTGATCATCACGTGCTTAGCCATTTCTAGCTTCCAGTCGGTTACTTTAATTAATTCAGCTACTTCCTGTGTGGGGTGATCATTTGAAGAAGGGTGTTTTACTACCACTTACAGAGTTCTAAGTGGTCCTGATATCTTCTGTAAAATTCTTGGTATCTCTTCAGTATGTCCAAGCTAACTTCGGTACTTATTATGACCTGCACTATTGCTGTTGAGGCTGTTGGGGCTATCAGGCAACCCTGTCGGACTACATGTTGAGGATGTAAGTGAGGTGATCCTCTTGATATCAACAGGAACATGATGCATGGAATTATTCGCCTCATCTTTACCTATCTAAAGAACAACTATTTTAGAGATCTAATCCACTGTTGTTAGCAAGTTATGCTAAGGGTGATGATAGTGATGATGAATAATAAAGATATCTTCGCCTGTTTAATTCTGGTACCTATAAAAGGAGTCTAAATCGATTCCTAAGTCATATAAATGCCTTCCTATGGTGAGAGCTGTATTGGTTGCACTTATGTTTGTCTGTTTGGTATGAGACCGCAGTTTATTCCGATATGTGTTGATTGCTTCAGGCTTATTTTCACCGTGTGTACTAAGGTACAAAGAGTATGACCTACACTCTCAAAGATAACAAGCAAATTGACTCACTCACTCACATCTCCCAGCCAAGGTCACATTAACTTCCGCCCACCACTCGCTTATCTTTCATGAGCTATCATATAACCATACACCAAGATCGTTTATGAAAGTCGCAATAAGGAGTAAATTGAAGACTTGCAATGTTATAGTATTAGAGGAGACTTGCAAAATGAAATGTTTTTCAATAGAGAGTGCTTCATGTTGGATAGATAACACAAAGGAAACCAGTATTTTTCTAATTAACCTGATGAATGGAGATGTGAGGATCAATAAAGAAACCTGTATATGAAATTTAAGGACTTGTCTAGCTCTTATACGTGAAGTAACAATGGCTGGAATATCAAGCAAAAATAAATTAGCATACAGAGAGTGCATAAAAGAACATTTGATTCACTCTGAATATTTTAATATAGAGAATGACCTACTCGATTTACTACAAAAACACCGACAAACAGTCGCATTACCTGGTGAAAAAATTAGGCTGTACAAATTTAATACAACACACAGTTAATGTAAAACCTGACACACAACCTATCTACATACCAGCATACAGAGTGGGACACTCGGAGCTTGCATTAGCTAAACAATATGCTGATGAAATACTAAGTTTGGGTATCACTGAATCTTCAGTGTCCCCATGGAATGCATCGCTTTTCTTTATACTTAAACTAAGCAGTGAAATGTAGGTATTTTTTATTATCACAAACTAAATCAGCGCTGGATGTGAGAGGGATGTCTGTTGAGCAAGGAAGAGTGGCTGTGTGTAACAGAAATATATGGAGAGAAATTGTGAATGAACAAATGATGACGCAGCCCTGAGGGGATATTCTCCAGCATTTGGTCTGATCAGCTAGTCAGGTCAGGTGTGGGTAAGTGGATGGGTCTATTATGATGCGGCAGGGGTAAACCATCTCTGCTGTCAGGCCCTGCTGCGGATGTCAATGATTGCACTGCGCAGTTGACCCTTGTGTGGTGTGGTGCGGTGAGGATCTGTCCCTTCTCCCCTTTGGGGGTAAGATGCGAATGAATGTGTTTGAATGGATGAGTAAATGGGGAGTGTGTCGTCCTGTCTCGGCTACCTCCCTTTCCTTCGGGGAAGCAGCCTAGGTATATAGATAGATAGATAGAAATCAGCAAACGATCCCTTGTTAAGCGACGTCTTACAAAATATTGGACCAGAAAATAGTGTATTTTCAATAATCGATTTGCCCATTGGCTATCGTCAGATAGAGTTAGATTATGAATCACTTAAATATACAGAATTTTCCACAAATAGTGGTCATTTTTAGTACCACAGAATGCCAGTGGGGCTTCACATGGCTCCAGGCACCTTCCAACAATTAACCCTTTCGATACTTAGGGTAACAGTGCAAAAGTCACCTGCTCGTTACTGGACAACGCAGGCTGCTTTGAACCTAATCTCACCCGGACGATACTGGACAATGCAAGCTGCGTCAAAAAAACTGCCCTTTCATGGAAAGAAAAAACATTGTAAATTGGTGCATAATTTATTTTCGTTGAACATTTTTATCAACACCATAAGCAAGTACAACTATTCAAGATTACGTTAATAAAAAATCAGGCAAATAGAGGCATTGGAAAAAAAGAGGGGGGGGGAAGAAATGATTTAGCAACAACTTTAGCAGTGCGAAATACAACTCCCGCTTTGCAGCACGATCGTAAGATAATTTCCTCTTGTGGTGCGTAAAACCGACCCCATTTTTCCTACAGTGAATGTTTATATACCAACATGTAGCTAATGTAATTTCTCAAAAGTCTTTCTCAGTAACAATTACCATAAAACATATATTTCTATGAGGAGACAGGAAGGAAAGAAAACACATCATAAATTAGCGCATAATTTATATGCGCCAAACATTTTTATCAACACCATAAGCAAGTACAACTATTCGAAATTAAGTGAATACAAAATCAAGCAGACAGACCATTAGTAAAGGCAAGGGAAAAATAATTTAGGGAAACACTGCTCCCGTACTGCAGTGCGACCGTAAGATAATTTTCTTTGCGGTAGGTAAAACTAACCCAAATTTTCCTACAGTAAATGTTTATATACGAAAATGTAGCTAATCAAATTTCCTAAATTTCTGTCAGTAATCGTAAAACATACATTTCTATAAGAAAACAAGAAGGAAAGAAAAACATCATAAATTAGCTCATATTTTACATTCGTCACACGTTTTTATCAACACCATAGGCAAGTACAACTATTCGAGATTACGAGGAAAAATAATCATGGAGACAGAAGCATAACTAAGGGTGTGAGGATAAGATGTTTAAGAAGTACCGCGAGCGTGGAAACGGGGAGGGGGGGTGGGGTTCTCCCAGCACTCGGCCAAGGCCGAGCTGGCCCACATCCTGAGTACTTGCCCGCGGTTGGACGCAGAATGCATCGTCTGGTAACGAAAGGGTTAATGAATGGTGTGTTATCAGGAGTGCTAGGTGATGACATCTTTGTTTATCTAGATGACATTATAATTGCAACAAAAACAAGAGAAGAGCACTTCAAGACATTAGACCAACTCCTAAACAAGGTAGCCAATGCTGTATTTAAAATTAAGCAGTCTTAAAGAAAATTTGGCTTTAAAGAAATTACATTTCCTTGGGCATGGGCTGGATGCAGAGGGTATCGACACCTCAGACGAAAAAATAAACGCAGTAAGGGATTTCCCTGAACCCACAAATGTGGATGATGTACGATAGTTTCTAAGACTAGCAGGATATTACAGATCTTTTTTACAAGGATTTTCAAATATAGCAGAGCCACTATTCCATCTACTGAAATACAAGCTATGTTTCAGTGGAGAGAGGAAAAAAAAATACCATTTAATAATTTAAAGGATAAACTTACATGTGCATCTTGCTTGGCTTATCCAAACTTCAATAAACCATTCATAATTTGCAAAGATGACTCACTTAGAGGCTTAGGAACTGAATTGATGGAAGAAGATAAATGTGGAAAATATCAGCCAATTGCATTTGCTAGCAGACAGACAAAAGGAGCAGAGAAACATTATTGTACTACAGACCTAGAGGCTCAGGCATTGATATATGCACTTTAAAAATTTTGCAATCTTGTATATGTTACAAAATTCGCATCTGTTTTGATCACAAGCCTTACTTGGGCATGGCTCAGGAATAACTCCTCACTACGAGGAGAGCAAGATGGAAATGTACAGTACAAAAGTACAATGTAAATATTTTTTATATAAAAGGTAAAATAAATATGGCAGCACATGCTCTGTCACGAAACCTAAGAACGACCGATGTTGCTGCAGTTAGTCTAAGGGAAACACTCCCCATCAATGAATAAATCTCCAAGGCACAAAGACAGGACCTAGTATGGTCTAAAGTTATGTCATTTAGAATCAGTTGATGCTATATCATTACCCAAGCTAAAGTACCACGAAAACAATTCACAATAGTACACAATACCTTATACAAGGGAAATCCAGGACAAGCAGATCATAGAAGAAATATCGGATAATTAGTCATTCCTAATGCAATGATACTTCACATATGAAGGATAATACACGATAGTACACATGCAGGTCATCCTGGCAAAGATACGGTAGGACAGTCAGGTAGGCCCTAATGTCAAATTATTGGCTATTGTTACGCAAAGACATATATGATCAAAATGACAGATGTGAATCATGTGCAGTGCACAAACACTACATTGTAACACTAGCACACTTAGAAAAATATCCTGTGCCTAAACAACTGTGGGACGTTGTTGCGGGTGACTTACTTGAGCTACCATTATCTAATAATCTTAATATCTTTTTGTTGCTACTGATCATTTCTCACAATGGAAGAGACTTTAACTCTGTAATTTAACTAGAAATATGTAAACAATACAGGATAAAAAGGGGTTAATGTTTTAGCCTATCATCCAGGTGCCAGTGGATTAATGTTTTAGCCTATCATCCAAGTGCCAGTGGATTGGTAGAGAGAATGAAAAAGTACAACATGTACTACGTTACATTCTTTTTAACAGTTATACAAACTGGGATGATTGGATCCCCAGAGTTGAAGCATCAGTTAACTGCGCAGATAAAAAGTCTATAGGAGACACACCTCATTTTATTATTTTCGGGACAGAAAACGTCTATAGGAGACACACCTCATTTTATTATTTTCGGGACAGAAAACGTCTATAGGAGACACACCTCATTTTATTATTTTCGGGACAGAAAACGTCTCCCATACGAGATACTGGAAGGCGTGCAAATACCTTTATACAATCATGAAGATTATCCTAATCTTCGTTTACGTGATTTCGAAGAGACACACAGAAAGTTAAAGAAACAAATAACGATGTCCAAGGCAGAAATGACGAAATCGTTTAATAAGAAGGCAAAAGAATGAAATATCAATATAAGTGACATAGTTTATGGCATCATTCACACTAGAGACAATAAACTGTCACCGACATTTGAAGGCCCTTTCAGGGTAATAAAGAGAACAACCAATACTGTGTTAATTAAGTCACTATCGAGTATTAAGAGAGACAGTCGTATTGATGATTTAAAAAAGGGTCTTGGGAAAATTGGCTTGCAATTATAAAACACTGGATACAGCCAAAAAAAACTCGTACATATGATGGAAATAAACCAGAGGAAATTAATACATAACGGGATAAATTACGATCATTTACCAAACATACAAACATACGTGCAACTAATACAACAAGGCATATACATGACCTACGAAACGATTTAGACTCCTTTTATAGGTAATACTTTGAGCAATTTAGAGCAGTCATTTTCCTCGAAGAGTCAGATTAGTCAAGATAACTGAAATGTTCATCATCGATATCATCACCTCCTGCATGACTTACTAACATCATTAGATTAGCTATGTAATAAACTAGAACAGACTAAGACCATTTAGCACACCATGATCCACGACATCCCATCACGTTGGACTGACAGTTAGGGAAACAAACATCACAAATACACGTGACATACGTGGTTTGTTCAATCTGGCCGGAGCAATTCTAGGTAACATTTATGGATTGGCTACAGAAAAACATCTTGAAGTAATAAATAACAAAGTTAATAAGATGGCACAAATTCTCTCGTATAAGCATAACCTACCTGATACCCGGAACAGTGTAATGGTGACGATTGTAATGAACCCACGAAAAACAGAGAATACGAAAAACAGATAAATCAACTCAAGAAACTGCGGAAAAAGTAAATTCACTGGAAGGAAATACTACTCTTCCAAAATTTCTCAGTGGTCATGGAACATATTGACATAAGGGTACTGCAGTTAGACAATACAATAGCTCATTAGCAAGCTTTCATGAAAGGCATTGCTAGTGCTGGTAACGGTATGATCACCATTAATTTACTTCCCATTCACAATCTATGTTAAATAATCAGTCAAGTCATAAATAAGCATGGTCTGAAGTCTTTGTCTGAGGAAACGAATCTTATGTTATATCCTTACTTAGAATCAACACTCACACCAACACCAATAGTAGTTCATGTCCCATTCATTATAGATGGTTTTTCGTGGTTTATCAAATATACCAGCTTCCTTCTAAAAAAAGATGACTCATTAGTCACCATCAACACCAAAACAAAAGTCATCATGGTCTCCAGTAAACAGGACACTGTCACTTTCGCTAGTGAAGCAACAATTGAACATAAATGTCGTACTCCATTACATGCGTTTCATCGTTTTCCTGCATATATCTTTACGTTTCAGCCAGCTGAGACAGTACCTTGTGAAATGGCTATCATAAAGAATCACAACATCCACCATCATTACAACTTCACATTTCCCTCAGATAAATTCATCCATCATCAACACATTAGACATTCACTTTTTATTTTTTCTGTTTCGCTCAAAATACATCCGTTTTTGCAACTTACCCAGACACACCCCCGACCCATACATCAGCATCTGGTTTGTACATATCGCTGGATTACCGTTCAGCAATAACCCCTTAATTTTCCACCTTACCTATTAGAAACCACTATGTTATTTTAAACCACACACATACGTTCTCCAATCATTACCTACGATGAATTTAAATATAAGTACACATATTAACTTAACTTCACCTAAGTTTGAAACCATGCAACCTTGGGAGGAATATAGTAGGATTATATTCAACACATATCATGTTTATAGCCCAGCTCCAGCCATCCTTATAATTTTTTCCATCATATTTGCTGTATTATTGTTGTCTATGCGCAGAATGCAACCTAGGATTAAAACTTGGAAATGATATGTAAAAGCTATGCATTGCTAGTGAGACCAACTGTGTAAATTTTGTAAATAATGTATATATATTTTATAAAGGATAGTAAATAATGGGGTTACATATAGTATTAACCTGAATATAAACTGTGCAACAAAATGAAGCCAACATTATATGTATCATTTTCATAATATGTTACCATATTACTAAGTCTCGTATAAACAGATGGCAGTTACATTCTCGATATGATTGACAACTGAGACTTGCCATTGTATTGCTGTAGCATAAATATGTATACAGTAGATAATCTTTGTTATACTGTAGAATTATGTTACTACATTCAGTTTTACATCATGATGTATACCACATATTAACATTTGTATTTACCTTAATTGTTTAACAGGTAGATAAATAGCCTTGTACCATATTCCTGTACACTGTGTAAATTGTAATTAAAAGTTAGTGTGTAGGTACGGCAGTTTGGCGTGACCGAGCAATATGTAGGTATTAATAGCACAACATGTAATAGTTACAGGCATCATATAATCGTAGCACAATATGAAACACTAGCACAATATATAATAGACAGATAGATATGTCTAGGTCATCTGGTACAGAAACACACTTATCCTCTGTCCGACACTATTAATATCTTAGGATATATTATACACATGATGTCGTCAAATACACTCACGGTAGCTAGTTAGCTCATGTAACAGAAATGTGCCAGACATTACACACACACACACACACACACACACACACACACACACACCGCTCGCTGGTGCAGTGGTAACGTTCCCGCTTGCCAACTGGTGGAACGGAGTTCGTGCCTCGCTCAGGTTGCGAAAAAGTTTCACTGACGAAGTGGGTGGTTACTGTCCCCCTTGAGCAAGGGGACGGGTGTGTGCGTGTGTGAAGGTCACAGCCTTGCCCTTAGATCGGACTATATGAGCTCTCAGCTCCCTTCCGGGAGGGTAAAAGCTGACCATCACGACCATCAAGTGATCCTGACCGACCCGGTGAATAATTACACACACACACACACTTAATAAGAATTTCCAATCAGTTTTTACAGAAGAAAATAATTTTGAGAGGGATGATATGGAACACTCATGCCCACACATACTACAGTACCAGATATACAAATAACAGAAAAAGAAATACAGTAGGAGTTAAGCAAATTAGACTAAGGAAAAGCAAATGATCCTGATGAAGTTTCATATTGGGTGCTACATGAATGTGCAAAAGAGTTATGTAAACCATTATCTTTAATTTTCAAGGAATCATTGGGACTAGGTAAACTACCTGATATTTGGAAGAAAGCAAACATTGTTCCCTTATTCAAAAAAGGAAATAGACAATATCCACTCAACTACCGACCAGTATCACAAACCAGTGTTGTAAGCAAGGTATTAGAAAAGCTGATAAGAAAAGTTTGGGTAAATCATCTAGAAGAACACAATATGATAACAGAAAAACAGTTTGGTTTCAGAAAGGGAAAATCATGTGTTACTAATTTGTTGACCTACTATGACAGTAACAGAAACATTACAGAACAGAGAAGGATGGGTGGACAGTATCTATTTAGATTTCAAAAAAGCATTTGACAGAGTACCGCACCAAAGACTTTTATGGAAACTATACCATCAAGGAGAAATCCGAGGCAAACTGTATTGTTGGATGCAAGATTTTCTAAAAAAAAAAAAAAAAAAAAAGGGAAATGAGAATAGTACTAAGGGGAAATTACTCATCATGGAGGGAAGTGACTAGCGAAGTTCCACAGGGCTCAGTGCTGACACCAATTATGTTTTTAGTGTATGTAAATGATATAGACAGTAACATTGGCAATGAAAACTATCTAAATATGTTTGCTGATGATGCAAAAACACAAAGGAGAATTACTAACACAGACTCTTGTAAAGGGCTCCAAGAAGAATTAAATAAACTTCATGAATGGACCAATACATGGCAAATGAAATTCACTGTGGACAAGTGTCAAGTAATCAAGTTTGGTAAAAGTGGATAAAGACCTGATTGGGATTATACGTTACGAAGCAAAACTCTACACACATTAGAAAATGAGAAGGACCTAGGTATGATTATCAATAACAGACTATCCCTGGCTGACCACATCAGTGAGAAGGTACGGAACATGTATACACTGCTTGCAAATATGAGAATAGCATTCACGTACATAAATGAAGACATGCTAAGAAAGATAATAACATCATTCATCAGACCAATCCTGGAGTATGCGTCAGTAGTCTGGAGTCCTCATCTCAAGAAACACATAGATAAGATTGACAAAGTTCATAGCGCCGCTACATGATGGGTACCAAGTTAGGGGATCTAAGCTACGAAGAAAGACTAGAAAAACTAAATCTACCTACACTACAGGAGAGAAGGAAAAGAGGAGACATGATTATGCTATATAAATGCATATCAGGGAAGGAGAAATTAGACATAAATGATTACATAACCGATGGGGATGCATCAGCAAGAGGACACTGCAAAAAAAAACTGCATAAAAAGAGAGGCGATATAGACGTAAGGAGATTTAGTTTTTCAAATAGGGGAACTGATCAGTGGAATGCACAAGCGAGTGAAATATTGTGAGCCAAAACAATTCATATATTTAAGGATATGTAAGACAGAAATGGTTTAAGACACGGGATAGTACGAGCTTGACTCATTCCTGTAAAGATACAATTAGGTAAGAACACACACACACACACACACATACGTGCACATGAGCTAGCTAGAACCCAGACAGTAATATATACCTATTATCAAGTGTAGAGAGCAGAAGGAAGTTAGGAGGCATAAGAGAAGGAGACTGAGAAGAGAAAAAGTAGGAGATTGGGGAGAGTGGGATTAGCTGTTACTCTGACAGTCTTGGTCACGTTACTCTGTCCATCACACGAACAATATAACTGTGTCACAATAAAACCCCTTAACTCCCAAGTGTCTCTACCTCACCTCACTTTTGATACAAGATAGAGGGGCCAATGATACAGGAAAAAGACCTGCCTCGAGAATGTACAATCTCCACGCTATCCAACGCCTCACGATTATACATTGGCAGCAGCAGTAATCTACGGTCTTCTACGATACCTCATATTGGTGGCAACGATTCTCCACAATATCCACATTAATGACACTGGTGGCACCTACCTACTTAGCTACCTACCTACCTCCCCATCTTCCTATCGATGTGAGAAGGGTTTGGCTTATAAGACCCCCAAGGTTTAGGGGTTAAGATCGAAGTGAATGTAACACTTGAGTAATTACATTCTGAAGCTGTTGGAGATACGATAATGAACAGGAATGGTACTGATGGTGACTGAAGCATTGATTGGAGGGCTTGATTAGATCTACACTCTTTGTAGACTGGTATTGTAGGACAGGTAGTGCTGGCAGTTTATAATTTTGAATAGAAATTCTTTTTCAGGCACAGGAGGCTAAAAAGGGTTGTATGAGCTGAGATAAATGATTACAAAAGACTAGAATGTTTAAGTGTTGAAGAAGGTTGGGTGTAGTACACAAGGTCAAGATTAGTAAAGGCTTGCCAAAGGACTTAAACATTTATATTTCTTTGGCAAATAAAAAAAAGTAAGCACACACCACTTTCAAATACCTGGCATTCTACTAAAAAGCTACAAATTATAATTTTGGCATTAGAGTTATGTTCTTGGTTGCTGATTAACTTACCATTTGTCAGATGCTGAGGTTTCAACATTGATCGCCATGGTGTTCATCATGGAAAATGTCCAGTGGGAAACAAGTAGAGCCCCGAGGTCTTCCTTGGACAGGCAAGTGACAACCAGGAGCCTCGTCGACCACACCAGGAGGCGGCCATTGAGGGACCAATTGGCGAAGGCAGTGAGGAAGGCTGGGTCGTCACTCACCACCACCACCATCACGCACCACGACACCTGCCGCAGCTGCTGAGGTCACCATGGTACAGGTTAGCTGTGTGACCTACCTGCACCAGCAGTAATGTGAGAGTAACCTACCCACCTCAGCAGAGCATTGAGAGAGACCTACCCACCACAGCACTAATATGAAAATGAACCACGCACCTAAGCAGTAATGTGAGAGTGATGGATGCACCACAGTAGTAATGAAAGAGTACCTGTCCGCCTCAGCAGCAATTTGAGAGTGTGCTACCCGCGCCTCAGCATCAATTTGAGAGTGTGCTACCTTCCTCAACAGTAATGTTAGAGTAACCTACCCACCTCAGCATGAATGTGAGAGTGGCCTACCTACCACAGTAGTAGAGTAACCTTCCCACCTGGGCAGAAATGTGAGAGTGACCTACCCGACGAGCCTGGCTGACCACCCGGGAGAGCTGTGCCTGCGTCACGTTAGCGTCCTGGCCGTCCACACCCACCTCGAACACACCCACACCCCATGCCGATCCGATATCACCAATACTCTGTTAAAAAGCAATATAAAATTATGCACAGATAATTAGTTTTCATTGGGTTAAGAAGCCGGCCACGAAAGTGTATTATTACTTCAAAATTTCTTCCTATTTACATATATAACTGTCTATAGCCAGACGCCTCAGTCCTGCAAGGCGAGGCAATAAACAAATCAGCTCCATGTCGCTGCCCGCCCATTTTGCTGCCTTCCCCTAGCTCACACCTCCTCTCTCATATATCTCTCCACTCCATCCCTCCATCTCATCTTCAGTCTCCCCCTCTTTCTTCCTCCACCTCACTCACATACACTCTCCTCGTCAGTTTCTCGTTTTCCATCCTCTCCACATGGACAAATCACTTCAGTGTATTCCTCCTAATGTTTCAGTCACATTCACATTCTCACCAAAATGCTTCTTCACTTCCTCATTTGTCAGTCTGTCTCTCCATGTTACTCCACATCCATCTCAAATAACTCATTGCCACTGCTCTCACTCTTGACATATATCCTACCAACAAGGTCCAAGCTTCTCTTCCATGTGTTAGATTTGGTATCCCAGTCCTGTCATACTGAGGCTTTTTTACCTTCATGCTCACTTCCCTATTCCTTATCACTACTTTCTAAGAATCAGGAACCTTCCTTCCCTATTGTACCTTGTCATGGAATTCGTCCTCTAAACTTCCATCCTTACTCGCCACACTACCCAGTACTTAAATGCACTCACATTTTCCATATCCTTAGCATCCAACTTGACTGTGCATTCAATGACTTTATTTCTCTCGATGTCCACAACATTGCTCTTCCCTGCATTCACCTTTAGATTCTGTTTCTTACATACTCTCCCGAACTCATTCACCAAGCCTTCCGATGCCCCTTCTTTCCCATTAAACAATACAGCATCATTTCCAAACAACAGAACAGGAAGTTTCCAAACGCAGCCTTCTCTCATTAGGACCGCTCCAACATCCACTGCTTTACCTTGTATCTGTTTTATAACTCCATCCAAATACAGAGCGAACAGCCATGGGAAGATGATATATTTTTCTCTCAATCCAACATCTACATGCACAGTAGCCTTAGCGCCCTCATGCATCCTCTTCACGGCATTCAACACGTTTCCACTTACTCCATATATTCTTAATATTTTCCACATCCTTAGCCTATCCACTCTGTCATGCTTCCTCCAAATCCATGAAGGCTTCATACAACTTTTTTCCCTTTTGTAGAAACTTTTCCACTGAAGATATTAGGATGAATATCTGATTTACACAACCTCTTCCCTTCCTAAAACCTCCCAGCTCTTCTTGAACTGTGCCACTATGATTACCACACACTTATTTTATTCCTTTTCTTTTATACAGGGGAATAATTATACCTGACTTCCAATCCCCATTAGGCTTTCCCCATTTTGACTTTCTTAATTGCTTCCACTACTTGCATCCTACTGACTACTTCCTCATTAATCTCCCTCCTCATCCCGGCCACTCCACAGCCATTTATACTCACACTACCTTCATTCCTTATATGTAACAATTCCTTAAAGTGTTCTCTCATTCTGCTCACTTTTTCTCCCTTCTCCACTACCAATACACCGTTTTCATCTTTCTCTTCCCTACTGCCTTCTTTATCACTCTAACTCACTTTACCTCCTTCCTAATTACCAAGGTATTTATTACAGTACAGTAATGTTTTTGATCTATCTATCTATATACCTAGGCTGCTTCCCCAAAACAACGGGGGTACCCGAGACAGGACGACGTACTCCCAATTTACTCATCCAAACACACACACACACACACACACACACACACACATTTACTTGTACAGTATCTTAGCCCTAAGGGGAGAAGGACAGATCATCACCGCACCACACCACATGAGGGTCATCTTAGCAGTGCAATTAGCGACATTCTTAGCAGGACCCGGCAGCAGAGCTGATTTTCCCCTGCCACATCATAATGGACCCATCCCCTTACCCGCACCTGACCTGATCAGCTGGTCAGATCAAATGTGAGAGAATATCCCCTCGGGGCTTTGTCACCAATTATTCAATCAGAATATCTCTCCAGTCATCCCTATCATGCACAGCCACTCTTCCTTGCCCTACAGACATCCCTCTCACATGAAACAATCTCTTCACACTGTTCATCCATCTTATTCGTGGTCTTCCTCGCAGCCTTACACCTCTCACATCCAATCCAGTTATCTTTTTCACCAGTCACTCTTCATCCGTTCTTTCCATATCCCCAAACCATGACAACACTCTCTGTTCAACTCGTTCAGCCATCTCGAGCATAACTCCAGTTCTCCTTCACACTTCATCATTTCTCACTCGATCCATACACATCATTCCACGCATACTCCTCAGACACATTGTCTCCATTTCATTCAAACTCTTCCTCTCTCATACACCTATATTCCATGCCTCAGCCCCATATAACGCAGTCGGTACCACTGCACCCTCATACAGCTTTCTCGTTACATCCATTCTAAGCGAACGACATTTAAACACATTTTTTCATTCCTCCCAGCACCTTTCCTAATTTACTGATACTAAACTTCACCTGTACATCCATTCTTCCATCCAGAGCAACTTGTGACCCTAAGTACTTAAAACACTCTACTTCCTGAAGCAACTCACCATTCAAAACTACAGTAAATTCATCCTCCTACCATCTACCAACCTCGCACTCTTCATCACTTTACCCTTATTCTCAGTTACTGTCAATTTCCTCCTTTCAGACACACCCCTCCAACCTCCTCTGCCAATTATCTCAATCTCTCCTCCGAATCAGCGACCAATGCATTATCATCAACAAACAGCATCTGATTCAGATTCCCCTCTCTACCCTCAACATTCACCAGACTCAAATCTCCACCGAACACTCATATTCACCTCCCTTATAACACCATCCATATAAATATTAATCAACCAAGGTGACATCACATATCCCTGCCACAGCCCCACTCTCACGGGAAACCAATCACTCACAATATTTCTCACTTTTACACATGCTTTACCATTTACATGAAATACTTTCACTCCTTTTAACAACCTACCATATAGACCATACAATCTCAAAACAGTCCACAAAGCCTCCCTATCAGTTCTATCATAGGCTTCCTCTAAATCCATGAACTTCCAAAACACATCCTTACCTTTCCCCAAATACTTTTCACCCACCTGTCTCACAGCAAACACCTAATCTACGCATCCCCTCCGTCTCCTAAAACCACACTGCTCATCACTAGTCACTCCCTCTGTACTCTCTCTAACTCTTAATCAACACGACAATAAATCTTCCCTACAACATTCAACAGACTTATACCCATAAAACTTGTACATTCATACTTATCACCCTTGCCTTCATACAAAGGAACCACACACGTTTTTGCCCAGTCAATCGACACCATACTACTCACAAGACACACATTCAGCAATCATACTAATCATTCAACAATAGTTGCTACACCACCTTTCAGACATTCCACAGCACACCCATCCATACTTGCGGCTTTCCCCTTTCATATCCTTTACTACCTCCTACACTTTCTCCACCGTGATCAAAGAATCATTCATCTCTAACAACACATTCCTTTTTTTTTTTGTCCACAGAAGAAAGAACCAAAGGCCAGGAGCCCGAAAACCATTCCTTCCAAGAATAAAAATATACAAAAGAGAACCAAATTCAAGATCAGCTCATTTCGAGATGCTTGGACACACTGAGTTTGAAAGACTGAAGATCACAGGAAGTAGGAAATACAGAGGGAGACAGTTCCAGAGCTGACCTGTTCCATACATGATGGACTGGGAGTAATGGTTAACTCTTGCTTTAGAGAGTTGAACAGAAAAGGGATGAGAGTTTATTGCTAGATAGGTGCTACGAGCTCATACAGGTGGGGAGAAGCACGCAGGCAGTTCAGAAGAGCAGTGACCACTAAAGTAGAGATAGAAAAGAGATAACGATGCAACACTGCGGCAAAAGAGACAGAGGTTGAAGGGAGCTAGTAAGAGGAGGAGAGTCAATGAGATGAAAAGCCTTTGACTCCACCCTATAGAGAAGAGCTGTATGTGGGGAGCCTCCCCACACATTAGAGTTGTACTCCACACAGGGGCGAATAAAACCAGTGTATAAGGTCAACAACTGTGCAGGTGTAAAGAAGGTATGGAGTCGGCTTAGCATACCTAATGTCTTGGAAACAGATTTTACAAGAGATGTAATATGACCTTTCCAAGATATGTCCCGAGTGAATGAAACTCCAAACATGTTCAAGGATGATGAAGGATTGAGCTGGATATTATTAAACATTACTGGGTACTCCTGTGGAAGATTGTGTCGGGTTGACAGGTGTAAGAACTGAGTCTTTGATGTACTAAAAGCAAGACTGTTTTTACCCAAGTCAGAGATACGAGCCAAGTCAGACATTAGGTGTGCCATAGGCTCATCCCTTGTTTGTTGAAGTGACTGCTGAGATGGACGTTGCGGAACCGAATGGAAAGATAAAGGGTGGAATCATCAACATACGAATGGATAGGGTTAGCTGTACAGCTTAGAAGGTCACTGATGAATAAAAGGAAGAGAGTTGGTGACAGGATAGAGCCCTGAGGAACACCACTGTTGATAGATCTAGGAGAAGAACGATGACCGTCTACAACAGTGGCTATAGAACGACCAGAAATGAAGCTATAGATGAAGGCACAGATAGAAGGATAGAAACCGTAAGAGGGCAGTTTGGAAATTAAAGATTTGTGCCAGATTCGATCGATAGCCTTTGAGATGTCAAGTGCAATGGCAAAGCTTTTGCCAAAGTCCCGAAAAGAGGATGACCAGGAGTCTGAAAGGCAAATGAGAAGATCTGCAGTGGAGCATCCCTGATGGAATCTATACTGACGATCAGAAAGAAGGTTGTGATAGGAAAGATGCTCTAAAGTTTTTCTGTTTAGAATTGACTCAAAAACTTTTGAGACACAGAACGTTAAAGCAATTGGACGATAGCTAGAAGGTTGGGAATGGTCACCCTTCTTTGGGACTGGCTGAATGAAAGCAAATTTCCAACAAGAAGGAAAGGTACAAGTTGATAGACAAAGACAAAAAGAATTTACCTAGGCATAGGGTGTAACCACAGAAGCACAGTTCTTGAGGACATCAAGAGGGACTCCATCAGGCCCATATGCCTTGTTAGTACTGAGGCCGGTGATGGCAGAAAATTCATCAGCTGAAGAAATTTTAATGTCAGTCACGAGGAAGTCGGGGGGAGGGGGGAGTGATGGAGAAACATCACCGGAATCGTCTAAGATGGAATTGGAGGAGAAGGTCTGAGTGAAGAGATCTGCTGTATCAAGTGAAGAAATAGATACAGAGCCATCACAGTAGAAAAGAAGAGTGAAGGATGATGAGGTAAAGTTGTTAGAAAGGTTTTTGGCAAGGAATTCGAGTTGGAGAGTACAGAGAGGTTAGTACAGATGAAATTATTTTTTAGCAGAGCAATGAACAGACTTAGCAAGATTCCGGACAGAAACATAAAAAGATGTGATTCGGGGGTGGGTTGACTCTGGTACTTTTCATAGGCCTGTCCTTGTTGTGGACAGCATTAAAACGAGCGTGATTAAACCAAGGCTTTCTGGCATTAGTCAAAGGGTATGAGAAGGGAATGTATGCTTCCATGCCCAAGAGAATAACCTCCGTAATGCGCAAGGCACACTCAGATGGCTCCTGGCCATGGAAGCAATAATCATTCCAGGGAAAATCAAAGAAGTACTACCTGAGGGCTTCCCAATCCTCAGCTCCAAAGTGCCACAATCGACGCTTCTTTGCAGGGTCCACAGGCCATACCGGAGCGATAGGACAGGTTAAGGTAATAAGGTTGTGATTGGAGGAGCCCAAAGGAGAGGAAAGATTAACAGTGTAAGCAGAAGGATTAGTTGTAAAGTATGTTGGAGCTCTCTCCAAGGTGTCAAGGATACGGGTAGGGTGGTGTACAAGCTGCTGTAGGTCATTAAGGATAGAAAAGATGAAGGCTTGTTCACCAGGTGCATTAGTGAATGGAGAGGAGGGCCAAGGATGCACACTTCCATCTGCCATAATCTCAGCCTCCCGTTCCTCCTCTGTATTTAATAGTCTTTCAAACTACTATGCGTATCTCTTCCTTGCCTCATCCATCTCAGTTAACATCCTTCCATCATCTGCTTTTACTTGCTCTTCCCTCCCAGACTCTTCCCTTCGCACCCTCTTTAACCTTTTCTAAGACGTTTTCTTATTCTATTGAAAATTCTCAGTCAAACGCCTACCCCAGCTCTGATCTCCTATCACTTTAGCGTCACGCACAGCCGTTTTTGCCCTATTCCTTTTTTCCTTATACCTCTCATATGACATTTCAATCTCCCTCCGCAGCCACACTTTATATGCACATCTCTTCTTTGCACCAACCATACTTACTTCCCCGCACCACCATTCACTTCCCTTTCTTACACCACCACCCACTCGACTCACTCCGCACACCTCTTCTGCATATCCCACCACAGCACTCTTAAACAACTGCCATTCCTCCTCCACACCGCCATTTTCCTGATCTTTCACTGTGTTCCACTCCTTTTTCAACTTCCCCTGATACTCCATCATATTCTCTCATCCAACTCACTCACTTTCAACCCCTCTCTGGCACACCCGACTCTTTGATAAGAGAATAAATTGTTTTCTGTGTACTATTTTGAGTACTAAAGGAGACTTCCAGTGTTGAAACTGAATTCTAGCAATGAGGCCATCGCTGAGGTAATGAAATGAGCTATCAAAGTAATGATCCCCTCCAGTTATTTGGCCTTATTTAACATGCATTAACTTATTCTTTCGTATTACCTTTATTGTGGTGTGATTTGCTACTAAGCTGTCCGTGAGCAGCATTGGAAAACATCGGCCTTGTAGCCAAGTTTCCAGTACTGAACCAACCATCGGTACCGATTCCCACAGACGATCTCTAGAATCTGTAATGAAATAATGACACACACACACTTTCTTTCTCTCTCTCTCTCTCTCTCTGTCTCTCTCTCTCTCTCTCTCTCTCTCTCTCTCTCTGTCTCTCTCTCTCTCTCTCTCTCTCTCTCTCTCTCTCTCTCTCCACACACATATTATATATATATATATATATATATATATATATATATGGGTTAAATTTAGTCCAGTCGGGAACAGGATCATGGATCGCTGGAAAGGGCTCGTGAAGAAATAAGTTCTTGAGGTAATTAGGCCCAAATGGGAACACAAATCTATAAGGGACTAAAGACAGATCCCTGTGGCAGACAATGTTTATGAAAACTTTCCATAGCCCTGTTGGATTTTTTCTTTTTTCTAGTCATTATTATCGTTCTACCTTCTTTAATACAAAAGCAATATTTCAGTGGCTATTTGGCATAGGCTATAGCCACCTTACTTGGTGAACTTAGTCAGAGAGTTGTACATTTCTTTTCGGCAAATACAGCGAAAATCTGTCAACCAGATCTCCGGATGGTACTCGGAACACAAAAGTGATTCACCCACACTATCTTAACAACCTCTTATGCTGGTGTTATATCCCCGTCCCACACTGCCACATGCTCCAACAGCACTAGTACAGTAGAGGAAGGACGTTGCCCAGTGAGTTGTTCTTCCTGTGGTCAGCCTTCAGGAGTACAGTACACCGGATCAGCTCAGGCATCGTGAATAAACACTGGCTTAAGTTCACTGACTTTATTTTTCAAATAATTACAATTAATGCATTCCAACTTCACTTCACTGTTCTCACGAGCACTAAAGTTATACAGACTTTACTAACTGAAGTTACAATTAATGCTTGACAATACTTCACTATTTTCAAGATTACCGATGGTATACGAACTTCAGTAACACTTCACTGTTTGCCAACACTTCACTGTTTTCACAAGTACCGAAAATATACAAACTTCACTGCACTGACACTGCACTACTCTCAAGCTGAACTGAACACCGACTAAACTTGCTCTAGTCCCTTCCTCATCCTTATATGGGCTTGCACATATACTTCTCCACAGTTCTGGTGTTTTTGAGAGAGAGAGAGCACAATTACCAACTCGGACAAAATCAAAACATGCCAGTTTTCTTATAGTACATAACACTATAAATTATTTAGCATACAAACTTAAACTGAATTACATAATTTAACAAGCAATCACATAAATAAAACATTACTGAGTAAAAGAGCAAAAAAATTAATGTACAACTTATGGAATAACTACCCTCACAATGAGCAGGCAAACTGGCAACTCTGACTCGTACCGGAACTAGCGTACTGTACGGGAAATGTTGAGAAAAATCTCGGCTACCTAACTGGCAAATCTTGCTTCGTATCCCCTAGGATACGCAATTCAATCAACCGAACTTCCCTGAAAACCTGTATATGGTACCGATTTTTCGAATCTTACAGAAGTAAAAAGTGTTATGCCCAACGTTTACAGCCTGAATTTACACACCTTATGCCGCAAACCAAAGCATTCTAGACCAACTAATTACTGAGCTATAGCCAGCCAGAGATCGTCAAAAATTGACACCGACAGCCCTTGCATATAGGGAGAGAATTAAAAATTGCACCAACATTAATTTTGGTATTATAGAATGAAAGAGATTGATTTTACACACCAGAAAATGTGTATATCATTCTCATATGTCAAGTGGTTACCCCGTAGCCACAGCAAGAAAGCAGCAGCTGGAGATGGAAGGAGTATGAAGGGGTGGAGGGAGTATGAAGGGGTGGAGGAGGGAGGAAAGTGGAGGGAGGATGGTGGGGTGAGTGTGGCATGGAAAAATCATCTTTATAGAGTTGGTAGGAGGATCTGCGGGTCCAGTCACAAGCAAGGGAGGGGGAGAGGGAACAAAAGGTTTGGGGTAGAGGTAGGTGGCGAGAGGGCGGTGGGGGAATCATCCCCCTGCACCATGGGTAGGGGCCCAGATCCTCCCCCCTCTCTACTCAGGACTTAGTTCTCATTGGTTTGCATCGATATACGTCACAATCGGGCTGAAGCCTAGTGTCCGCAGTTTTTTACAAAGGCTCCTCTATCAATCCTATTAGGCATCAAGCAAAATTCTGGATAAGGATCGATTAATCCTATTGGTACTTTTGAGATTAACACTAACACCTCCCTAGTTCTTTTTCGTCCTGAAAAAAACTATGCAGTATATAAACCTTAATCCCAATGGAACATCTAACTACAGTATACACAAAATAATCCTTCAACTTATCAGGTCTTCTTCTATGCTGCTCCCGATAATGTCCTTCCTCCTCCACACAGTCCATCCCTACTGGAGGGTCTTGGTCCTCTTCCTGATTCACTTGTTTCCTAGGAAACTGTCTCCATCCTCTTGCACTTTAGCTCCTTGGTCCTCCTCAACATCCTCAGCTGCAGGAGAGCACAATTCCTCAGAGATGTCTCGGCTTTACTCTCGTTGCCCACGGTACTGCCACAGACGGCTCACATGTACCTCCTTTGGGTGAGACTTCTTGCCTCCCAGAATCTGATATGTTATGTCTGATATGCGGTCCAACCTATGTAAGGCCCGTCCCGTGGGCTCTGCAGCTTCGGTGACTCCCTTCTTTCGCTGAGGATTGTATAACCACACTTGGTTACCATCCTTGAAGCAATCTCACTTGCCCTGGCATCATACTTCCACTTCATCACCTCTCCTCAAAACTTGAGGGCTCCTCGCACTTGTTGTTGTACCTTAGCCAGCATTTCCTGAAGATGCTCTGCATAGCTCTTCCCATTAACAAGTCTACGAGTAAGCGTAACTCGTGGCCCAACATAAGCTTTGCAGGAGTGTAGCCAGTTGACTCATGGGATGCAGACCGATATTCCATCAGCAATGCAAGTAATTTATGGTCCCATTCTGTTTGTCCATCTACACAGTACTTGATCAGTTCTTGTCCTAGGGTCCATCTACACATCTAACTGTGGCCTTAATGGGATCATCCTGGTCTTCTTGATCCCTGATAACTTCCAGCACTCACGCAACACAGCAGATTCGAAGTTTTAACCCTGGTCTGAAACTAGCTCTTGTGGCATCCCAAAACGACAGAAAAACTGGTCAACCAACCTTGGCAACAGTCGCAGCCTCTTGATCGGAGATGACACAGGCTTCCAGCTACTTTGTGAAGTAGTCCATGGCAACACATATATGAGGCCGTGCATGCGAGTTTGTACCAAGCGCCACCCAAGCCAATCATGCGTTTTCATGTTATATCATTATTTTGACCCTTCCTTTATATCCCAGGCATATCGCCTGGTACAATTCTGAATTAGACATAAGGTTGGAAGTCCTCCAAAATACAACACTGAAATCGATTTGTGAGGTAAGGGTGGTTGACAGATCATCAGCGCAGGCGAGTTTGTCCCAAGCAACACCGACGTGGTGTCACTGCCAATCCACTTGCTATACACTGTTAGCTATTGTTACCATCTAAAAATCATTATGAATATAATTTTACTTTATGTACCAGATTCTTAAGTAAAATTTGTCAATGCTCTGACATGTTCAGTAAGGTCAATACTGTTTCTCATTAACCCATAAACTCTTATGCTAATGATGTGGCTACGTGCTATTTTCAGCATTTCCAGCGTATGCTGTTGGTGGTACTGTGAAGGCCCATTTTTGCCTCGCGTGTCATTCTCCGCGGACAAAAGCTACACTTTTCCCTGCTTTTTTATGTGCTCATTGTGCTCATAATGTCATCTGATAGTGAGTATGTTGAGGACCCTACTGCTGGGCCTTCAGGGGTGCAAGAGAGCGGCCCTACTGAAGGCTCCAAATCTTTTAAAGTGGCTGTTTTTTACAACCCCAAAGCTCACCCTGGTCTTTGGGATAGAGCATGTGGTGTCAGTGTGGCTGCTTTGGAGAGTGGTGAATAGTGATAGTGATGATGGTGATAATGGCACAGCTAGTGTGGCATTATGTGAGGGTGCTGCCGACGGTGATAAGGCTCCTGGTGCCATAGTTCGTGGTGGTGAAAGTGATGGGGTTGGTGGTGACGGTGGTGATAGCAATGATGATTCTGGTGATAATGGTGAATGTGTGGCACTACCTGAGGGCACTGGGAGTGGTGATAATGCACGTGGTGGCCTAGTGAATGGCAGTGAAGAAGGTGAAGGGGCTGGTGGTGATAGTGGTGATAGGGAAAGTGATGCTGGGGCTACTGGTGGGGGTGATAACACCACTGGTGGCCAGGGTAAGGGACGGAAACGTCGCCCACGTCCCGAGACCTGGAAAAAAATGTTGTGAAAAAGAAGAGGGCCCTGGGGCAGGAATATCTCAGCCCCTACAGCCTACGAATTGTGGAAAAAAAGAAAATAGGCCCTCCTTGTCCTGAAGGTTGCTTTGAGAGGGTAGGGCAGCAGGCTGTGCAGGCAATATTCAGTGAATATTAGATAATTGGCAATTATGAGGCACAGACTGCGTACATCATTAGCCGAGTCACCCAAACACCAATCAAATGGAAGAGAACGAAGGAGGAACAGAGTCGCCGTCCACTCAACAAGAGGTACACGGTGCATTACAAAGGCAGAGAGTACACTGTCTGCAGGACTGGCTTTTTGTCTATGCATGGCATAACACGGCGCAAAGTGGATTATGCCCTGGCCCACAAGAAAAGCAAGACAGGAACCGCACTGCCCCACCCTCGACGTGACCAGCCACCCTCCAACAAGATCATAGGGACAATTCTGGAGCATGTCCATGAGCACATCCGGATGCTTCCAGTAATGTCAAGCCATTACACTCGGGCTACAAGCCAACACCGGAAGTACCTGGGCTCTGCTGGGAGTATACCACAGTTGTTCTCGGCCTATAAGTCCTGGATGCTTGCAACGTACCCTGGGGAAGAGATGGTCAGCGAGAGGTTCTACCGGACAGTCTTCTCCAGGGACTATAACATCGGGTTTGAACCACCGAAAAAGGACATTTGCAGTACATGTGGCCACCTTGAAACGGTCATTAACCTTAAAAAGGAACAGGGGCAGGACACATTGGCCGCTGAAGAAGAACTGCAGTGCCACCAGGCCAAGTACCGACGGGCATGTGAAGAACTGAGAAGGATGAAGGAGGACCAAGACCCCTACAGGATAGTCCTAGCCATCGACCTCCAGCAGACCCTCCCATGTCCCCGGCTTGTGGTTGGGCAGGCCTACTACAAGCGCAAGCTGTGGGTTTATAACTTTGGTATTGTGGACGTCAAAAACAAGAGGACAACCATGTCTGTATGGGATGAGGCAACTGCTGGACGGGGATCAGCAGAGATGGCTAGCTGTGTCCTCAAGTGGTTGGACCTAAACCTGGGCCGGAATTGTACAGATGCCAGGACCACCTTGACTATCTTTGCTGACAACTGTGCCGGACAAAACAAAAATCTCCAGATGGTGTTGATGGCTCTGCGAGAGGTACACAGGCAACGTCTGGCTCGGGTTGAGTTCTGCTTCCTGGTGTCTGGCCACTCATACCTACCTTGTGATGCAGCTTTTGGCCATGCGGAGTTGGAGGTCCGGAGGAAAAACATCATTCAGACACCCAAGGAGTATATGGAAGCTACTAGGTTCTGTACTAATCCTCCGTACACTGTCATCAGTATGGAAAGGCAGGACTTTAAGGACATCAGTGCCCTGCTGACCAAGGTTACAAAGAGGAAGGTACTTGCAGGGGCATTTTCACAGGCATCGCAGCTGGTTGTGACGTCTGAGTACAAGGAGGGCTACTACATCAACCGGGTGTATGACAAGACAGATGCTGCTGCCCTTAATGTCCGCCTTATGCCTGGGAGGAGGAGGTATTCGCCTGCCGACTTCAACCTGGCAAGGCATGACCTCCAATCCAAGTATGCCACTGCCCGAATGCTCACAGCTGAGAAGATTGGTGACTTGGAGTACCTGCTGGAGCATTACAGCCTGTAATCAAGCTTGGTGGCATGAGATGCTCAGGGAGCAGCGCGCCCTTCTCTCTCAGCCACGTGAATTGTCAGAGGAGGAGGAGGATTATGGAGAAGACCCTGACAACATAAACCTGGAGTATGACACTGTCAGGGATCCTCCAGGGGGCATCTAGTACAACCTCTCACTCCCATGGCACCACCATCGATGACAACCCCGGACCGGAATAAGGAATAACGAGCATGGATCTTTGATTACTAATGAGGTGCTGGACTTCACTTCTCAATGTGAGGTGAATGCATAGCTTTTCTTGTTTCATAATTTACATTTGGTCATTTTAATTAAAAAAAAAAAAGGACCATTATTACAAACCAGGTCATTAGCAAAATCTGATCACTTTGGTAATTATGTCCCCATAATTTTTTTTTTCACATCCTGTTTTTTGGCAAGATAATCTCTTTATTTTGCTTTTTGAATGACGTATGTAACTATAATAATAGAGAAGGTATGCTATGTTAATGGTGCATTAGCCTGCAAGTTGATATCTACAGTTTCAACAACAATAGAACCTGTGACCAAAACATTATTACATTCCTCCAACTTCTCAATGTCTATTAATTATGTATGGTTGGCACTGTATTATGCTGTAATTTGATGTCTTTATGTCCATTAACAACTATGTACTGAATGGTTTTATGATCATGAACCTGAGTGAAAATTATGTCACACTTGGAAAACAGGTGTTTTCTATTGCACTAATTGGTTTATCCGAAATCTGTTTATACATCTATAATCTGCACCCTTTCCTCTTTACTATAGTTTTTTAATGGAGTCTCTAGCATTATTAATAACAGAGTTATACTTCGCTGAAGTTATATACTGAAAATTACCGATTTTCGGCATTTCGAAAAAAAACTATAATTTCGTATATTTACGTATATTATTTTCAATGACTAACAACATGGCAATATTCGGCATACGTTACCCTTCATTTTGGTCTTTGAATGAAGTTTCTAGCTTTAAAAACAACGGGGTTATGATCGTTTCAATAGTCGCAAACTTTAAACGCGATTTCTGGCCTTTTAAAATAATTTTGCTTGGTACAAACTCGCACGCGCAGCCTCATATACTCATTTCCTCTTTCAGTGAGTGGCAGAGGTCCAGCAATGTCCACCGTGACTCTTTCAATCGGTGCACCCATATGGTACAGCTGAAGAAAGGTGCAACCACGTTTCTTGGATCCCTTCTTGGCACAACAAACATCACAGGCACAAGACCACTCTTCAACATCCTGATCCATGCCAATCCAGTAAAGCCTCCGTCGCAGCCGGCTTAGGGTTTTCTTCACTCCCAGGTGCTCAATAGTGATCTGGTTATGAGACTCATCCAAGATCTTTGACCTCATTATCTTCGGAACCACCAGTTGCCAATAATTGCTGAGACACTGGGTGTCTCCCACTTATGCTTCAGTAGTCCGTTGCTGAAACGAAGAAGGTCCCACTGACTCTAGTAACTCTTGGTCACAGGGTTTAACCTGGAAACTTCTTCCCAATATGGTTGCACTATACTCTGCTGCAGCCACACTAGCACTGATTGTCCTCTTCAGGTCTTCTTCATATGATGTTGGCCCTGTCACTGCAGTTACGGCTGAATTTCTTACTAAGATCTTCCTTTTTACTACACTGCCGGCATTCCGGATCACAAGGCTGACGACTCAGGCTGTCAGCATTGCCATGTACCTGCCCAGGATGGTGCTGCACCTCATAACTGTGCTGGTCTAGCTTCCTGAGTCAGCATGCCAGTTGTCCTTCCGGATTCTTTAGCGTTTTCAGCCACTTCAGTGCTGCATGGTCCGTCCTGATGATGTAGGACTCATACAGGTAGGGATAGAAGTACTCAGGCCTGTTCATCACTGCCAAGAGCTCCTTACGGGTCACTCAGTAGTTCTACTCTCATGGGCTGAGCTTCTTGCTGTAATATGCCACCACATACTCCTTGTCATCCTTCTTCTGCGACAGGACTCCACCAATACCATGGTCACTAGCATCACAGTCCAAGATAAATGGCTGATTCTTGTCTGGGTACGGCAATACTGGAGAGCTTGCCAATGCATGCTTGAGTTCATCGAAGGCCTTCTTAGTCTCTGCTGTCCATGCAAACTTCTGCCTTTTCCCCAACAGCTTGTGAATGGGTGCAGCTATCTTTGCAAAGTCCTTGACAAAACACCGAGAGTACGTGCATAAGCCCAGGAAACTCCATACCTCTTTCACACGTTGAAACTGGCCAGTTTTCCACAGCTGCCACCTTCTCTGGGTCAGTACGGATGCTGCCCTCACCTATATTGTAATGTGTCCCAGGTACTGTAATGTGTCCCATGTACTTCAACTCCTTCTGAAATGGGTAGCACTTCTTGGTGTTCATCCTGAGGTACGTTGCATGGATCCTGTTCAACACCACTGACAGCCTCTCCAGTTCCTGGTCGAAAGTCTGTCCAGACACAATTACATCGTCCAGATAGATGAGAGCTCTCTGCCAGTGCAAGCCTTCCAGTATACGATCCATTTGACCTCAGAAGTAGCTGGGGCATTGCATAGGCCAAAAAGGCATCACCTTAAACTGCCATAAACCCCGCCCATATGAAAAGGCTGCCTTCTCTTTGTCCTTCTCAGCAACCTTCACCAATGATCCCCTGCCTTCATGTCTAGGGTGGAGAACAACTTAGCACCTGACAGAGCATCCAGGGTGTCATCAGTTCTTGGCAAGGGGTATGCATCCTTCACTGTCACATAGTCCATGGCACGATAATCTATATAGCACCTTACTGAGCCACACTTTTCCTTACCAGAACCACCACTGATGCCCAAGGACTGCTGGACTTTTCTGTTATCCCTTGTCTTTGGAGATTCTCCATCACCTTGCTGTTGGGTTGGCGCCATCCTACACACTGGCTGTTTGATATGGCGGTCATGCTCGGTGTCTATACTATGCTCCACCAGATCATTGCACCCAAGGTCTAGGTCTCTTGTGGAAAAGACATCAGCAAATTCCATCAGCAACTGCCTCAACTTCAGCACTTGTGAACCATCCAGGCATTGGCAACTCCTTGAGAAAAGGTCTTGTAAGTACTCTGGCAGACACCCATCTTCTTTGACTACACTTCTTTTACAGGTCTTCCTCTGGTGCCACTCAGGGTCCAACGCCTGGCACAGTCCCAGAATTTCTCCCTCATTGGTCTTCTGTGGCTCTTGGGAGAAATTGGCCACCACAACTGGCACTTCATCTGCACCTGTTTCCACCAGAGTTCTCCCCACCATCACTCCGGCGCTTGTCTTGCACCATACCTCAAGCTCCACTACCCCTAGGCAGCTGTCAAAAGAGCCACTCACCTTGCACTAGAGCAGTAGTTTTGTTTTTTGGGGTATCACTGTAGTGTGGAGCACCCTCACCTCGCCACCAGAACTGGTACCGTACGTCCCACTGCCGTGATGGGAACCGACCATCCTCGAACCTTCAACTTCAGGGAGCAGAAGTCCTGTTCACATCCCATGGACATCAGATAGTCCAGACCCAGAAGGCAAGGATCCTCCATGTCAGCCGTGTAGACTGGTAGAGGAGCCTCTTGCTCTGCCACTTCAGTCTGGACATCCAGGGGTCCCCTCACGTCTCCACGGTACCCAGTTATGCCACAGAGTTGTTCTGATGACTCAGGCGGGTACTGATGTTGTAAAACATCAGGCCTCACAAAAGTCTGCTCTGAGATCGAATCAATCACCAGGGAACACTTCTTTCCATCTATCCTTCCATTTATTTGCACACTGTCGATTGCCGATCTCTTGCATTTTCTCAGTGGCGGGGCGACTTGGGAAAAGCCGGCTGGTGGTTGCCCCTTAACACCAGCCTGCACTAGTTTTCTGCTTGTTTCTGATCTTCTGCAGCCTTCTTCTTATCATCCTTTGTCTTCTTCGGACACTCAGAACTCAAGCGTCCCACCTCACTACATGTCCAACGCGATTTTGTTATAATTGATGATCTCCTTGCACTGCTCTGTTCTTGCTCCTTCTTCCATTTCTGACAATCTTCTTCCTTGTGTCCCGACTTCCCGCAGAACCAGCAGCCTGCTCCGGGCTTCTCCTGTTCCCCCTTTCGTTTGTAGCAGTCCTCTTTTCTGTGTCCTGGTTTTTCACAGTACCAGCAACTTCCCTGATATTTTTTTCCATTTCACATACTTGCCCCTTTCTTGTCTTGAATCCTGCACTACGACCTGCCTGAAAGGTGAATGTACTGGATCTGACTTGGGACTCAAATTCTAGAGCCCTGGCTAGTCTTCTTGCATGTTTCTTGGTTGTGCCTGCTTCACTTGCATTTTCAACTCAGCACTATCAAGAGGATCAGTAGAATAGCCAACAGATTAGGTGCTGCTCCAGGGTACGCCTTGCATCCCACACTCACCAGGTCATAAGCAAACTGCTGTAGGGATTCTCCTCGAGCCCATACACGATTCTGGAATCTTGCTCTGTAAATCTCAGTCTGGTACATGGTTCCATATATGCACTCCAGCACTTCTGCTAGGGACTAATAACTGTTTCTCTCCATCACTGACATCTGGCCCAGAATTTCCATTGCAGCACCCTTAAGGCTAGTAGCAAGCTGCGCTGCCCTCTGCCTATCATCCCAACCATTCAGATCAGCAAGTAACAGACTGTGCACGGTAAGCGTCCCAAGATACTCTACCATCAAATTCCTGAGGTTTCTTTTTAATTGGACCCCCATTATAGCCATGCACTTCACTGGTTTTGGGTCTAAAAACTGGGGCATCATAATTAAGGCCAAGACTTAAAACTTCTGCACTCTAATTATTCATCCTAGTAATGCTACCTTTAGATGCCTGGGATCTGTCAAGATTCACCATACGTTGTCCATTCCTTTCATAATATATGCTCCCTGTACACGAACCTGAGGCTCACCAGTGCAATATTTCTCTATGGCCTCAATTTTCCCACTAACTATCATCACATGGTCAACTACAGCTGGATGTCTACATGCTGACTGCACTCCATCATTATTCCCTCACTAATCTTCAGCTGGTTGTCCACATGCTGTTTGCACACCATGACTAATTCTTCACTAATTTTCTTCGACTGGTCATCTACATGCTGTACACTCCATCACATTATTGCTTATCTCATACTTCTGTTGCATCTGCTTCCTCCTTAAGCTGTTGCTGTTCTTCCTTCATTTCCCTCATGAATGCATCTAGCTGTCCTTGCACTCTCAGTTGTACTTTCCTCTGTTGCTCCTGTAATGCTTCTTGAAGTTGTTCATATCATTCTTTTTGTTCTTTGTTCTGTGTCTGCAATTGTTCTTTGATTTCGTTCCTGAGCTCTTTCTGTTCTTCATTTTGGGCCTGTAATTTTTCTTGGAGTACTTTCTGTCCTTCATTCTGTGCTTGTACTTGTGCTTGTAGTAGTTTCATAATTACACCCAGCAATGCCTCTTCCTGCCTAGCTTGGTCTCTTGTCTGGACACCTTCTACCTCCATGTCAAGATTAGACTCACTGCAGCACTTTCTAAAAATCCACACTCCTGACACCAATATTATGTCCCCGTCCCACACTGCCACAGGCTCCAACAGCAGTAGGACAGTAGAGGAAGGACGTTGTCCAGTGAGTTGTTCTTTCTATGGTCAGCCTTTAGGTGGGGGGAGGCGGTGGCTTATTTGGTCGAGAGGTGGTCTGCAATCCTACCAGACCCAGGTTCAAATCCCTGCTGGGCCAGGAAACAGTTTAAGATTTTGAATTTCATAAAATCAGACTTTACCAATCTACCAGAAGACCCGCCGATATGTCGTAAAAATACTCTCGCTAATACCAATACACCAGTCCTGTATGAGACAGCCCTAGCATGTATTCAATATAGACGGTGGGTGTTAGTGCCTCAGTGGTGACATGTTAAGGTGTATGGTATGTAGGAGGACTACTGGGCCTTGGGAGCAGGCTGTGAAGCCTATGCCCAAAGTCGGACACATAAAAAAATAAAAACAAAAAATCAGTACACAGGATCAGCTCAGGTGTCGTAACACTGGCTTCTTAAGTTCACTGTCTTTAGTTTTCAAATACTGCAATTACACTTAATGCTTCCCAACTTCACTTCACTGTTCTCACATGCACTAAAACTATAAAAACTTTACTAACTGCAATTGCACTTAATGCTTGACAACACTTCACTATTTTCAAGAGTACCGATGATATACGAACTTCAATAACACTTCACTGTTTGCCAACACTTCACTGTTTCCACAAGTACCGAAAATATACAAACTTCACTGCACTGACACTGCACTACTCTCAAACTGAACTTAACACCTACTAATCTTGCTCTAGTCTCTTCCCCTTTCTAATATAAGCTTGCATTGTACTAGAATAATCTACTTCACAGTTCTGGTGTATTCGAGAGAGAGAGAGCAAAGTTACCAACTCGGAGACAACCAAACACGGCAGTTTTCTTACAGTACATAACACTATGAATTATTTAGCATACAAACTTAAACTGAATTACATAATGTAACAAGCAATCACATAAATAAAACATTGAGAAAAAGAGCACAAAAATTAATGTACAGTCTCCAGCAAAAATAGAGCGACCGGCTCGACGAGCAGGTTGGTGTATGGGGCACCGCCGCACCCCCAGTTTCAACCCCTCCCCTCCTCCTCCCTCGGTCCCATTCATTTGTCTGTCCTCCACCCTCCCCACAATCAACTGCAAGAGAGTAAGCCTACTCGCATTGTCTCAACCACTCTTCCATCATCCATCTGTCTTGGGAAATAATGGTTTTGTAATGATAACGAATGAAATGATATTACATAGTGTTTTACTCCATAATACAGTTACTTATACACCACGATCTGAACACAGGGTGATATAAAATAGTACCATATTCATATGACAGTGAGGTTTGTAATCATACAGTTTATCATTTTGACGGTTGTATCCAGTCAGTGTGTAACATTAAACAGTCGAAAGCTATAAGTGGATGTTTGTAGTGGTCGGTGGTGTGCTCGTTCCTTTACTCGACGTAATCACTTGTTACTTTGCAATCTCTATTATAGGTCATTAGCATTAGTTACTACTAATACCTCATGTATGATAATAGCAAAGTGTTGTTAAGTAAAACACATGATCATTACTATCTTGGTTATTGATGTCTTAATACATGATATCGGATAACGTTGGGCAACAGGGCTGGATGGCAGCTTGTCCGGTGGTTAAACTGCCTAAGCTGGCCAAGCCGAGGCCATGGCGTGGTTACTGGCATTACCAAAGGTCAGTCAATATTTAGACGCCATTCATTGCTGCTGACAGTAGTATAAGTATCAAGGTCAAGTTCATACACAGGACAACCAACAGTAAAGTGAGCCACGTGGTGTGCTGACCCCGCGCACGCCATTCAGCCAGGGCCAGATTACCAGGTATAGGCAAAGTGGGCAACTGCCTACCAAGCCACGGTCTGTCACAGACTTCCAGAGCGGAAAGAATATACGCTTTGGGGGTCCAAATAAGGGCCATCACCCATCAGACCATCAAAAAAGGCCATTATAGGTCATGCCAAAATTATGCTGGAAATAATGGATAAAAGAGATCTATAGGTTGCAGGCCAACCGTCTGCATTGCCTACCAGGCCACAACATGGTTATTTCGGCGCTGCATACAACCAACCCCCTCCACCCCTTGCCTCAGCCACTTATCGCCACTCACTACAGCAAGAGACCCGCCACCACCTGATAACAATAAAGTTATAACCGTAATAACGTGTAGTTTGCGATTCACACGTTTATAACACGACGTATTTCGAAAAGGGTAACCAATAACTAAATTGGCCGAATGGGTGATGTGCATAGTAATCAAACTTGTCTCGATTGCAGCTTACACTAATCAACATTATCGTGTCATACAACATAATTCAATTTATTCGTTTTCAACGAGAACGTTTACAACAAAGTTTTGACGAGTTACAGTTCACACTGGACAGTGTTACTTATAGCAATGTAACAGACGTATCGGTCAGGTTAACCTTATGATTATTTGCTCTCCAATTTGTGTCCCATGTCTGTTATACTTTCCTCTGTCTCTGTGTGGCCATGGTTTTTCCCATTAACTATCGTCAGCCGAAACATCAATTGCCTCAGAGAGGGAAGGATGTTAAAATGGGCAAACGGTTTTGGTTACACAATATTTAATAAGGAAGACTAACTGACTACCGGTTATTTTAGAACATATTTTAAAACGATATGAAACAATGGGTCAGACACTGGTTTTATATGATAATGGAATGTTGTGGGTAACTGGGGGAGTGATAATGTAACCCTGTCAGTACCGAGTAGGACCACCCACCACCATTGCTATCGCCCTGTTCCAGGTACCCTACAATAACATGTGGTATAGCGACAATTGTGAATGTTTTACTAGAGATCTGGTGTTTTAGCCTGACTTACCCTGCAGAGTTAAAGGCTACGTTCAAACTAATGTATTATAATCCGCTGTTGCACTGCATATCTGATTAAGTAACATTTAGAAAATACGGTCTAACTAGTCCTGATCATTAAATGCTTACTTGCCATATCATTAAACTATAAATATCACTATTATATGGCGCAGAGGACAATATTGTAATGCACACTTCATGGTGATAATAAAGATGTGTTTATGAGCATTGGTGTAAAACACACACACACACACACACACACACACACACACACACACACACACACACACACACTCACTATTCACCCCAGGCAGAGCCTTCGACCCCGGGCCCTTCTCCCTATCCTTATGCCCCCACCACAACGTGTGACGGCCAGCTATCCCCCCCTCCCTCCTCACCACCGATCACTACAAACATCCACTTATAGCTTCCTACTGTTTAATGTTACACACTGACTGGATACTACCGTCAAAATGATAAAATGTATGATTACAGACCTCACTGTCATATGAATATATTACTATTTTATATCACCCTGCTTTCAGATCGTGGTGTATAGTGTAAAACACTGTGGAATATCTTTTTATTCGTTATCAAAACAAAACCATTATTTCCCATGACAGATGGATGATGGAAGAGTGGTTGAGACAATGCGAGTAGGCTTATTCTCTTGCAGTTGATTGTGGGGAGGGTGGAGGACAGACAAATGAATGGGACCGAGGGAGGGGGAGGGGAGGGGTTGAAACTGGGGGTGCGGCGGTGCCACATATACCAACCTGCTCGTCGAGCCGGTCTCTCTATTTTTGCTGGAGACTATACAACTTACAAAATAACTACGCACTCAAACAGCAAGCAAACTGGCAACTCTGACTCGTACCGGAACTAGCCTATGGTACGGGAAACGTCGAGATACATCTTGCCTACCTAACTGACAAATCTCTCTTCTTAACACTGGGAAGCTAAAATTTTACTGCAACATATACTTAGGGCAGACAGTGCAGAAAGGAATATGATTCTAATTGGTTTGTTATTCTTTCAGATCAGCTGGGGTAAAACAACGGAACTTTTCCATATATTCCGCAAGTCACCTAATTACCAGTCTTGGTGTTCTACTAGATTGTGATGCCTAAAGTGACATGCACAGTATCAGTGGCTTTGACCTCAAGGTCCTTTTGTTGCTCGACTTCAAGTAGGCAACGCTGAGAGAAGTTTTTCTTCATCAAAATTTTCCTCGGACAATTTTACTGTGTTCTAGTTATTATTATTATTATTATTATTATTATTATTATTATTATTATGACTATGATTATTATTATTGCATGGGATGAAAATTAGTCTGTGGGAATATAAGTCTCTTGTGGAAACTTTATTACTTGAAGAATTTCATCCATGAAGGAAAGAACATCTGTCCAGGAAAATATATGCCTGTGGAAAAAACGTTTCAGAAGATTAGAAGTAGGTCCATGTAGTAAATGAGTAATTTAGTGAAATAACTACATGACGAAAACTAGTCCACAGAGGGATTTGGTATAAGGGAAACACAAGTTCAGAGGGAGGTATAAGTACCATGGAGAAATTAATGGTAGATAATAGGTCTGGGTAAGTGGCAGATAATTGGCCCATAGGGGAAAAAAGGTCCTAAGAAAACAGGCCCATGGGGAAAAAGGATCCGGTGAACAGGTTCACAAGGGAAATTAGGTACGTGTTGGTTGACACCAAGAAGGTATAGCATGAGACCAGTTTATATATGAGTGATAATTACTTGATAATCATAGAAGAATTACTATATATGCATATAGGTCTATGTGTGCACTGAATGTGTGTGTATTTTAAGCAACTGTACCTTCAAAAGGTGTAAGCAGAGAGCTCCTTGCATCACATGCGGCGTCAAAGAAGATGATGATCAGCAGCAGACCACGCTTCATCATCCTTAGGGTCAATATCTGTGAGGGCAATCAGCTTTAGCAATGTAGAAGGTTCATCTATTGTAATGCTGAAATTATTATCCCACCGGTATTCACCAGTGTAACGGTAAGAATTTACTATCCCCACCGTTATTCTTCATCCAGTGTAATGCTCGATATTTATAGTCTTACCTGTTGTTGGTACTGATCAACTCATCCATGGATAATGCAAGTGGTACTCGACTTATTATAATAGTTTATATTAATTTTAAGAAATATTGTGGTAGCGTTTGTAGTTTTTGGCCGAGCTTAGATTTAGTCAGTACCACAGGTGGTCATCGTTCCCTCAGCGAAGGAATCTTGAATTGGAAGGGAAGTGAATTTGGCTCAAGGACATAATTTCCTTGATTAGGTACACAAAGAAAATAAGAAAAGATATATACTTTACTCTACTTTAATAATTCTATGTTAATTTTCTCAAAACATTTTTTAATTACATGACCCTTTTTAGTATGAGAGGAGATTGTACATGTTACCAGGGTTTTGGATGATCATTCCCCCAACATTATTACCAGGCGAAAACAATTTGATACATACAAGCGATGTATGGAGTTGTTGTACCATACTGTCTTTTGTCAGTTATTCTTGGGCTCGACAACAGCCTCAAGTCAGGGACCTTTTTACGAGCATGAGTTATCTGTTCGGGCCGGCATAGCCTCGAACCAATAAGAATGATTACTCGTGTTCGTTTTCATCCATATAATATACTCTCATCATGCAATTCTCCAGAATCCAATATCAGTTCAGTACTATTTACAGTTCATAATCATCATTGCTATATAATCACTAAAAATGCATAATCACTTGGGCTTGTTTAGCCTCGAAGAATAATTCAGAAAAAAAAAAACATAATCACTAAGAATTCGTAATCACTCGCGCTTGTTTAGCCTCGAGGTACTATTCAACCATTGTATAATAACCAAGAATACATAATCACTCGAGCTTGTTTAGCCTCGAGGTTCTTTTCAAAATTACATAATTGCTCACAATCACTAAGTTCCCTTCCACGCTCCTAACTTCCTAACCTTAGTTACAAGAAAGAAAACGGTTAATGGTTTTGAATTTCGTTCTTCCGTTACTAGATTACATCACTTCCAAATTTCCATTTCTTATTTACAAAATAAACTTCACTTGATAGATCGATAGTACTATTACAATTACATTTGGTTTATATAATAATTCATGGATAGTGTAATGTGTGTATGCTCAAGTCTTTGGACAATACTATGGGAAAGCCTTATGCTCACACTGACGTCGTCGGTGTCTGTGGACTGAACAAACGTCCATTATATACGACGTCTGGGGCTCGAGTGTCTACGTTAAACTTTCAACAATATTACTTCATATAGTCCATGAAAAGTAAGGATTAAACAAAGAAAAAGAGGGGGAGGAAGAAGAAATGTGGACGGCTCACCTGAACAAACGTCCATTATATACGATGTCTGGGGCTCGAGTGAGCTCGCTAGTGACGCCACTGCTAAGTCAAATGAAGTGGTGTTTTTGAAATATCGTGGGTTTCAATTCTCTTTACAATTTATTTAGCAGTGTACCCATGACGCCAGGACTTTTGATTGAATTGGGGAAAATTTGGGATTTATTCCTTACTTAATTTAGATACTGATTCTATCACTATCTCACTTTGAATTTTAAGGCAGCTCATGCCATCTAGTGACTGCTAAGATAAATGGGACCTTTAAATCCTCACAAATGACATTATTTAGGCCTTTTGGACTGTTAATCTTACATATTTGGGTTCTAGCAGCTTCATTAGTAAACATTTCACAACTAGGTTACGGAAAGAATTGTATATTCATCATTATTCTGTTTAAGGTTTAAACTTGGCACCCGGCAACGACGCACAAACAAGGAAGGGGACCAGCTGCGCGCATCTGTTAATCATTACTCGACCTGACGGGGAATTCCCATAGCTCAACATCCACAATTACATCACCCACTGCATAGATACAGAGATACATACATATAAGAATAGAGTTAGCCCTACATTAATCATTAACATATGAATTACTACTTAGGATAGGAACTTATAAACTAATATTCAGGTTACACCCTATCTAACTTAAAAATTACAGTACTTCTAAACACATACATGAATATCAAATGTGTGCACTACACTATCTGCCTTGCAATATTCCTTTCCTCATTAGTAAGATAGGAGTCTGGAGCCAGGATACTAAGTACCAGTATTCAAGGCAAATGTGGCAAGCCCTGATAGGCTCGTGTGGCCTATTAGAGGAAACCATTTGGCTCGTCACTCAGGGCAGAGTCACCAGAAGGTATTCATTACATGGAGCAAATGAATGGTGGCCACGCCCACCTACCATATATTTCGTAAAAATAATATGTGTTATTAGAAATATAATAAGAAAATACTTTAAAGGGCATCCAAATGTATATTTGGGTACTGCTATTGTACAGTATCTGAAGTAAAGGTTCATATCCATGTAAAGCACTTCCATAATAAGTTAACAGCTGCCTTTACTTCTAATTACTGTCACTGATAGAAGTACTGGCTTTGAAGCCAAAGACGAAAAGCCTGTTTATGTCAAGAAAGATGTTCGCATTTTGTTAATTGTAAGGTTACCTCTCTTCACTTCTGCTGGAAATGGCAGGGAGCTATATCCTCAAATTCACTGAAATAAATCCCGCCAAAACATTGACAAAACCGGCAAACGCGTGTACTATCCCCTCCATACCCATACCCCCTTAGCCCATCTCTGCCCTTAGTGTTGTTCAATGCAGGTGTTTGCAAGAAAAGTCCTTCTCATAACGCCAGATCACCTTTGGGGAGGATGTGAAGCAGGGTGGGTAATAACGTAAACACCCCCTCTCCTCTGACATAAACAGGCTTATCACGTTCATCTTCAAAGCTGGTGTTATGGCAAGGCTGTGGAGTTTGCATTTAATCAGCTCCATACTAAAATGACTGAAAGAGGTAATAAAACAACACTGTTTCATTGTTACAAATGTTTGATGCTTGACAGGTACACCTAGGTATTGCACTGGACACATCATTTGACATGTTAACTGAGAATCCGTGCTCTCTCCCACTTTTTTTTTTTTTTTTTTTTTTTTTGCATGAGGACAACGTGCATAAAAGGCGCCTTTCCGACAAGGCATGTGCATGGCAAGGGGTTCTAGGCCCGGGTGATTACACTGATAGATCGCATAGCAAACAAGAGGAATCAAGTTGGCACATATTATTATTCACTTTTTCACTTTCCATCACCTATATTGTGTTTTATTTTTTCACTTCTATTCGCTTGCACTTATTTAACCCTTCGTTAGTCAGGTGGGGTGTTTTGGCACCCTAAATTTTTTTAAAAGCTCATATTTCCTAGCCGGTAATTCGAATATTTCTCTTCGTTCCAGTACTTTCCTAATTCAGTAAGGAGAGGGAGCATGTGCATTGGTTTAGTCCTGCCTCTGCTTTAGTGAGAGAGAGAGGCCTCCCCCCCCTCCTGGGGTATCCAGTCACCCATCAAACTAACCATTTAGATCATATTGTGAGATGGATTGTTTTTTTTATCTTATTTTTGCATAATGTTTATTATTATACTGATTTAAAAATCATAAAATTTATTTTCCTGTGTGTGTTTACCTGACAAACGAGATAAGAGTCCATTTGTTATTTTTTTACTGATATAATTCATTGTATATTATTATTATAAATTAATAAACACCACCTACAAGACAAGGTATTCAATCTTTTCATTAGTGATTCCAGAGATATGCTGAAGTGCCAGTATTAATATATTTTACATGTTAGTAACACAACATGTATTTTGTATTGGGGTATTGTAACACCCCACCAGACTAACCACGCTTGAATACCTCACGGGACTAACGAAGAGTTAATTTCTTTTTTTTCCTCGCCTGTCAAGATCACAAACGATTTAGAGCAGCGTTTCTTAACCTGGGGTGCTAGCACCCCAAGGGGGTGCTGAAATAAATTTTAGGGGATGCTGGGAAATGCTGCATCCATGGCGGTAAAATGTCAGTGTTCTTCCTAGCATGGGGTGACCAGTATTGAAGGGATGCTTTTTGACAAATGTATTCTATATATTAATTTTTTTATTTCATAAGCTTTAACCTAATTTTCAACTGTGTTAATGGATTTTAGCATGGTGATGAAAAGCACTAAATTTGTACAAACATTCCACACTTTCGTAGGAAGTCTGCATCGCAAAGCTTTGTGGTACACGTTCGGTACGTGTGCTGATGTCTGACGTGAGACGGTGAGACCGCGCTGCTCCCGGCAGTAGTTGCGTAGTAGCAGTGCAGCAGTACAGTACAGTCCCTATATCTTTGAGTTTCGCACTAATTTCAAGTTCCAGTAATACTGGTAAGAGCGTTGGGAGGTATATTCTTCCTCATTCGCTCGTAACTCACTAACATAACATCTCTCTCTCTCTCTCTCTCTCTCTCTCTCTCTCTCTCTCTCTCCCTCTCCAATGTGTCGCATCATTTTTTCATGAGTGAAT
This sequence comes from Coenobita brevimanus, assembly GCF_032717465.1. NCBI lineage: Eukaryota > Metazoa > Arthropoda > Malacostraca > Decapoda > Coenobitidae > Coenobita > Coenobita brevimanus. Next base: position 22,608,736 of record NC_136986.1, read on the forward strand.
GGATTGATGATGTTGGTCCAAACCAACACCAATTTAATGGGCCTGGAAAATGTTTGAGCCTACCCTGATTAAGACATTAATCTGTTTTTATTAAAGGTATCATTGCCTGACTATAAACTGCACACATATCATTACCTACACCCCCGAAAGTGTATTAAGAATATATGTTCGTCTGAGTCTGTTTCTCCATTAACATCTCTCATAAGTAGTTACTTCTTTTTTTTTAAGTTATTTTTTCTTTTTCTTTCTTTTTACGAGAACGTTACCAAAGGTCAAAACACCAATCAATTGAATTTTGAAGGTCAAAATAATTTTAATCGGTGCTTTTTTGCTACCAGCCTCTTTGTTTTCTCCATAGGTTTGTGTGATTCTGCAATGCCGAAGACACGCAAATGGAGTGACGAATATGTCACGTATGGTTTCACTGCACTCCTTGACGATCGCGGAAGACCAGACCGGGCACAATTCATGACCTACCATTTCATTATTTGCAACTCTAATTTTTTTTTTTTTTTTTTTTTTTGGGGGGGATATTCGTCCCAGTTGAACTGGGACACGGGCAAACAAAGAGCCCGTCACAGTTGCACATATAGTGCTCATTCCGAAATTAACGTGGTGGAGGGTAGTCCCTCACCATGTTAAGTAAAACATTAAAAGGTACCCTGGCAACAATGCCAGCAGCATCCCTAAATTCATCACCCGATCGGGCATGGCGACCATCGGGGCAAGACCTTAGCAGAGATGTAGCGGGGCAGTGAAGGAGGTAATGTACGAGAGGCACATCGGACCTGGCCAAGCAATGAGGACACGGATCAGGCTCTGTACCAGCGATCTGTTTGAAGCAGGGGAACCCCAGGCGCAATCTCCGTATTCTCACTACTAAATAATTAGGCAGGCCCTAAGGAGGCAGGAGGGGAGAGTATGATGTAGCAGTGGCATACCAGTCTGCAGAGCTAGAGCCCCCCGAGATGCAGAGTTGGTGTTCCTCCCGGGACAGCCTGCCTATGGTTGCCTTTAGTGCTCCAAAAATGTATGAGGGGCTGGGGCGGAGGGGGAATGTTATCTCTGGATGAGTGCAGGCAGCGCGTGCCGCGTCATCAGCTCTTTCATTGCCAGTAATCCCGACATGACCTGAGAGCCAGTGAAGTATGATAGTGGCTCCCCTTTGGACAAGAAGAGTTGCAACCGTGTAAATTGCTGTTAGGAGGAACACATTATCATTGAGGGAGAAAGAGCGTAGCCGTTGAAGGGAGGAAAGACAGTCCGTATGGATAATGACACGTCTATAATGGTGGTGATGAGCATGGCGCAATGCACCCAAAATGGCTGCAAGCTCTGTTTGGAAGGCAGACACTCCTGGGGAGAGGCGCCATGATTCAACCAAATTCCCCACGACAAAAGCAGATCCAGCAGAGCCATCAGGAGAAACAGAGCCGTCAGTAAAGTAGGTGGCCGAACCTGGGGAGTCTAAAGCAGCCACCCGACTAAGACCATCCTGACGAATCATGGCGGGAATAGAAGAGCGAGGTTTGGCCTCTGATGGACTGATGATATGGAAAGGGAGTGGAGTCCAAGGTGGTGGATCTTCAAAGCCAGGGAAAGGAGAATCAGGGTCTTGGCACAAGCTAGGAGCAGCTCCCAAATTGTGAATGGTGGCAGCTGTGGTTCGGGCCCAGTCACGTTGAGGGAGCGCCTCAGGTGGATGGCCCAAAAGTCGTTTGAGCAGGGTTGAGACAGGTAGATCAGGCCGGCGCTGCACCAGCTGGAGTGTGATTGTTGCTGCGCGTAGCGCTATGCGGTGCGTCAGTGATGACAGCCCACTCTCCAAACGCAAATTCACTAGACGGGTCCAAGGTGGAGCTCCGAGCATGATACGTAGAGCATTGTTTTGTAGAACTTCCAAGGACTTGGAGATAGGTGGGGAGAGACCAGTCATACAGATTGCTCCGTAGTCCACCAGGGATCTTATGGAGTGAATGTAAAACGTGCGGAGGACAGAAAACGATGCCCCCAAGCTCCTTTTTGAAAGGTACCGGAGAGCAGTGAGGCGGGTGGAAGCACGTTCCTGTAGGTATCTGACGTGGCTTGCAAAGGTTAGGCCTTGGTCAAACCAGACCCCAGATACTGGTGTGTAGTGACAAGAGTAAGCTGGTGACCCCCGAGAAGCAATGGAAAGTCTGGGGGACGGAGGCCGAATGGCAGACACTTTTTTTTGTCCAGATTGATTTTCAATCCAAGCTCGTTGCATTTGGCATGGAGTCGAGACAGGGCATAGTACGCCTGGGAGAAGCAATCTCGGCGTGTGAAGACCAGGGCCAAATCATCTGCATAGCAGAGGAGAGAGATGCCTGGCCCATAATCGACGGTTAAAAGCCCCTCCATTAAGATGTTAAAAAGGAGAGGGCTTAAGACGCTCCCCTGGGGGGTGCCATTGGGATGGAGATGAAAAGCTGAGAGATGCCCCTGAAAACGGACCCCCGCAGATCGATCATGGAAAAAATCCTTGATCCAAGATAGGAGCCTGCCTCCTACACCCCTTGCTGCAAGAGCTGCAAGTATAACAGTGGGGTTTGCCAGTTCAAATGCCTTTTCGAGGTCGAGGAAGACAGCCATTCCCTTTCCTCCCCTCAGCTCCCCAAGCAGAGACGCAAGGCAATGAGTGGTACTCCTGCCAGGATGGTAAGCGTAAATCCTTGGGTGCAGTGGTCCCAGCCGCCAAGCAAGACGAGCCCGCACAACCCTCTCAGCTGTCTTGGCAACACAGCTGAGAAGGGAGATGGGGCGCATGGCAGTGGGATCACGAGGCTTCGGAATCGGGTGAATGACAGCCGCCTTCCACGACCTCGGCAGACGCCCCTCAGACCACGAGAGGTTAAGCAGATCAAGCAGTCGCTTGCTACCACAATCTCCAGCGTGTGATAGAACAGAGTATGTGAGCCCATCAAGCCCCGGTGCAGTGTCCTCCCTGCGTTGCAGAGCTTTCTGAAGCTCACCACTGGTGATTGGACAATCAGCAGGGTCAGGCCTATTACACGCTGCCTGGATAGCTATAACACGAGAGGAGGACAGCTGCGCCTGCAGGGCTCTGACAGACTGCGGGAGATTGGAAGATGCAGAGCGGTTGGCGAAGTGCTGAGCAAGACAGCTGGCCTCAGCGGCAGGGTCAGGATGGGAGGGAGGGCGAGGAGGGCGTGGATCAGAGACGGACCTGATTCTCCTCCACATCTCGCGGAGAGTGGAGTGAGAGTCTAGGGTACGACACCATCTGATCCACGCCTCCTCCCTAAGGCGGCGCTTCTCGGAAGTCACATGCCGTGTAACAGCAACCAGGTACCGGCGGTGCGGAGATGTACGGCGCCGTCGGTACTGCTTGCGCGCCGCATTAAGCCTCCGGTTCAGTTCCTTGACCCTGTCACAGTAGATCCAGCCGTCTCGGTAGCACCTTGTCGAGCGCTGCCGCAACGGGATAGCAAGAGAGGCAGCTTGTGCAAAAGCACTTTCTACCTGATCCGCTCTGCTCTCGAGGTCTGAGGCAGGAGGGGATGTCTCAAAGGCCGTTGTGAGAGCATGGGCAAAGGCCGTCCAGTCCGCCCGGTGTAGGTCCCACCGTGGTGGTGGAGGTGGGGGTGGCGGGAGGGGAGCAAGAGGCAGGTCAACCATAAGGGCAAAGTGATCACTCGCAAGGTGGGGGTGGAGTGACCACGACGCCAAGGCCGCAAGTGGTGCTGACACAAGGGAGAGATCGAGGCGACCTCCCCGAATATGGGTGGGTTCTGCCACATCATTTAATAGGGAGACACCACCCATCTCCTCCAGAACCAAAGAGATGTGCCGTCCTGCTTCGTTGGACTGAAGAGGCGAAGATAGAAAGGCGTGGTGGGCGTTAAAGTCGCCCCCTATGTATACGGCTCCCCTGGCAGCCTGGGAGAACAGATCTCCCAACTCCAGGGTGCCCCTCTGGCTCCGGTAGACATTATATACCGTAAGGGGCGACGTAGCCAGATGGAGAACCACACCTTGAACCTCCACATCAGGTCCACAGAAAGGAGGGGGTTCACAATCCGTGCACGCGATGTGGTCCCGAACCAGAACGGCACATCCCCGTGTGGCGCCACGAATGTACGGGAGGAGATGGGTGGTGTAACCTGGGAGACGAAATGTGGAACCGTCTGGGAGCAGGGTCTCCTGCAGTAGGATGACATGGGGGCGGTCCCTCTCGGCCGCCTCCTGCAAGAGTGGGAGCTTGTGCCGTGCTCCTAAACAGTTCCACTGGAGGAATCTAAGGGAGGAGGAGTCCTGCTGTCTGGGGAGAGACAGAGACGACCTGCCTCCGATGTCTGAGTTGAGGTTATGTCCGTAACTGTCTCCACCGAGGGTGGAGACTCGTCTCTTTGAAGGGGGCAAGGTTGGGTCCGGTGAGGGGCTGCAGATAGAGCTGCTGAACTGCGGGGCTTGGACCGCTTGAAGGAGCGGGCTGGCTTGCGTGGGGAAGCCCGTTTCCCCCTTGAAGAGTGAGTAAGGTGGCAAGGGGCAGGCCTGGCACCAAGGCCTTCCAGCTTCCTGGAGATCGCCTCGTCTATTATGCGATCTGCAGCAGAGCTGATCGCAGCCGCCTTTATGGTGATACCCAGCTTTAGGGACACTGCTTTGGCAACAGCCACGGCGATTTGAGATCCCAGATCTCTCATGTCCTCCTGTGTGAATGTTATGACAGGTTGAGCAGGGGCAGTGGGTGGGCAGGGCGCTGAGCTGGGTTTTGGTGGCAAAGTCATAGATGGCGGACTGAGCGTCGGGCTGGGTGGCGATGAGAGGCTGGACTGCAGTGGGTAGTGAACCTCTGCAGTGGTCTGGCTTACCGTGAGAGCTGAGGGCAAGGGAGGAAAGTCTTGATCGCGGAAGGCTGGTGGGCACGAAGCAAGAGGGCGGCGTTGTTGTCCCCATATGAAAGTGCCGGGGGAGCTGGAGTTGCACTGGCGGCCTGTTGCTCTTGCACGAATGCAACCTGTCTCTCCCGACCCTGTTCCACGCGGCGAAGTCTCGCAGGGCAATTGCGGTGCCAGGCGTGATGTTTCCCTGAGCAGTTGGGGCACTTGGCAGCAACCGGTTCCTTCGCCTTGAACCGTTTCAGGCATTGGTCTGTGTCGTGCGCTCCACTGCACATACCGCAGATGACGGGGCGGTTGCAGGTGGCACGATGATGCCCGAAGCGTTGGCACCGGTAGCAGCGCAGCGGTTCTGGGGTGAAGGGGCGGAGATGAAAAGTGCCCCAATTGCCCAGGTCGAGGGACGGCACTAGAGGCCCGCGGAGGGTCACACAGACCTGCAGCGTCTCCTCCCGTGCCCTCTGAGTCTGGCAGCGCTCTGCTGCCTCGACAAGAGGGTGCCGTAAGAGGATATCCACCGGCATACGCCGGGGATATCCCATGACTGTTGCCTTGACAGTTTGTCCTCCTGGAGACAGCTCCACTATCTTTATTATGGGTGCTTCCTCCTCTGCCACTGCCCTCAGCCGAAGGTATGACTCCTCCTCGGTGGGGATCAGCACGCAGCTGTTGTCTCGGCCATAGCGATTCGCGGCCACGAGGCCTGGCAGGTGGTTCTCCAACGCCGCTACTGCATCGTAGCTGGTCTCGTATCCTTCCTGGAGAGGAACGCGAAAGGCCGGGAAGGACGAGCGAGGAGGAGGAGGAGGCACAACTGAGACTGAAGGGCGAGTTGCAGAGGGATGCTGCCGTGGCACCAAAGTCCTGTATGCAGGAGCGTGAGCGTTTCCCTGTGGCGCTCGTCGTGTTTTTCGTGTCACAGGGATGAAACCGTCGGCGTCAGGAGAGTCGACGGGCGTAGCAGAAGGGGCAGCTCCAGCAAGAGAGGCAACAGTAGCTGGTGCAATCGCAGCACAGGCTGCATCGTGTGCAGCCGAGGCAGTAGGTGGTGACACCTTGGCAGAGGTTGGTGCCTGACTGCGCGGGCACTCAGAGGGAGAGGCAGCTGGATGGGTGGCACCAGAGGTCTGTGTCTTAGCTCTGGGAACAGGAGGAGGAGCCGAAGCATCGTCCTCCATCGCCTCATGCACACGTGCAACCTTGGTTGCACGTGCCGAAGTGGAAGGGGGGCCTGAGGCGACATGCCGTGTGCGGGGAACAGTCCCCTTAAGCCTAAGAGAAGGAGGGGAGGCAGAGGCGTTGCCAGGCGTCGACGAGTGGGAGCTAGCGTCTGAGAGATGCCGCTCCCGCTTCGCGCCTGGCATGGCAGCAGGGCGAGGCGTCCTCTGCTGGGAAGGGGTTTGACGGGCTGGGCCCGTGGGCCGGGGGATCTGCGTCCTTCCCATGTCCCTGAGGGACAGACACACAAACACACACAGATGTCACTCACACAGACACACAAACACACACAGACGTCACTCACACAGACACCCAGACAGGTACACCAACACTCACTCTGAAAATGGAAAGCAATAAACCGTAAAAATGGCCTAGTTCCCTACAGTGACGGGCAACCTATGCTCCCCGCCCTCTAAAGGGCGACGTGGGAGGCCCCGCCACTGCCCCTTTCGGGACTTCCCTAATCTATAAGAGCCGCCCTCACTGCCTCCTTTAACCAGGCCCTAATGGCCCCCCTTCATGGAAGTGCCCTAACGGCACCCCTTCAGGGTTCGGCGTCGTACTACAGCGAGGGACACTAACGGCAGGCCAAAAAAACACACACACACACACACACACACACACACACACACACACACACACAAACACACTACACAAACACTCTCACAGTCAAGCAGTGGCTGTCTGTCAGAGACAGAGTCAGAGCCAAAGCACAGAAAGAGAAAGAAATTCACTCTCTGTGCTGGAGACTAAGTCCAAAAGAGCCAAAAACAAGGAAAAACTGGCAAAAATCAACCTCAGTAAATGAGACTAAGTCCAGTCTGAGAGAGAGAGTGGCCAGAGCTCCGAACCAGACAGCGTCTGAGGAAGGAGTGTCTAATTTGAAGCCAGATAGACTCCGAGAACACCAGGTGAAGCATCCAACTGCAGAACATGAACAAACTCTCGAGGTTCTGCAGGCTAAGAGGGCTAGATATGACCAGAAAGGTACACTACCCCGACTTGGAATCAAACCGGTGCAGAAACGACTTCTACAAGCTTCCTATGAGGTGGCATACCAGTGCATCAGGGAGAAGGCTGCGCATTCGGCTCCAGAAAACCTGATTAAGCCATGCACCATTCGGATGGTAGAACTGATCCTGTGAACAGAGGCAGCTAAGAAGATGAAGGACGTGCCTCTGTCCAATGACGTCATCGCAGGGAGAGTTGCAGATATGAGCTGCAACATCTTGGACCAGATTGTTCAGGAGATTAAAGACAGTCCCATCCGCATCAGTCTGCAGTTGGATGAATCAACTGATGCTTCCAACATGAGTCAGCTGATTGTGTATACCCAGTACATCAAGGATGGTGAAATTAAAGATGAATTCCTCTTCTGTGAGGCTTTGCAAATGACGATGAAAGCAGCAGATATATTCCAACTCTTGGACGAGTTCTTTGAGAAGCATCAGATCAAGTGGGAGAAGGTAGGGTCTGTCTGCACAGATGGTGCCCCTGCCATGATAGGGAATAGGTCTGGCTTTGCTGCTCTGTTAAAGGATAGGGTACCAGATCTCATTGTGAAGCACTGTGTTCTCCATCGCCATGCTTTGGTGGCAAAGACGTTGCCGCCTCACCACAAAGAAGTTATGTCTATCTGTGTTCAAGTTGTGAATTTCATCCGGGGTCGTCCTTTAAACCACAGTGTTCAAGTTATTTTGTGAGGAGATGGGAAGCGAACATCAAGTTCTTCCCTTCTGCACAGAAGTGCGATGGCTCTCCCTTGGGAAAACCTGACCCATATTGCAGAGCTCAATGATGAGATTGCAATATTTCTCTGAGAGTATCAGAGTAACTTCGATGAAAAATTCGAGGACGAAACGTTCATCCTTTCTCTCTCCTATCTGGAAGATATTTTCAGCCATTTGAATGACCTCAACTTGTCCATGAAAGGTATGTTTGCTAGTAATACTGTTGGTACAGAGAAGGTAGAAGCCTTCAAGAAGAAGCTCTCACTCTGGAAGCGTCGAATCCAGGGAGGGAGTGTGGGAAGCTTTCCAATCCTTGAAGAAAAATTGGGGGATAAGACAATCAGCCCCATGCTTGTAGAAAATATTGTTGCTCACCTTTTGCACCTTGACACCACCATGGCAAAGTACTTTCCCAAGGATCATAAATTTCCAGAATGGATTCAGCAGCCCTTCCTGGCAGACATGAGTGATGCTGACAACCTGAAGGAGGAGCTTATTGACCTGCAGGTGAACCAGGGTTGTCAGACAAAATTCCGAATATTACCGGTGTCTGGTTTTTGGTGTGATCAGTTGGTAGCGTACCTTGAACTGGCGAGGACAGCACTGGAGATGATCATTCCATTTCCAACTACCTGCCTGTGTTAGAAGGCATTATCCACCATGCTCCTGATCAAAACAACTATCCGGAACCACCTTCAAGGTTGGCTGCTCCATGATATAAGGGTGGCTCTGACCAACACGAAGCCTCGATTTGAGAAACTAGTAGCACATAAGCAACAATAAAAATCACATTGATGAATGTATGTTTGATTACCCTGCTGTGTATGTTTGATTGAGTTTGCCCATGTTTTTTACTTTTTTTTTCGGTTTTTCGTGTTCTTTCTATCTATCTATTGCCAGATGCCTCAATCCCGTTTGGGGTGGCCACAAACAAATCGCCTTCAAGTCGCCCTGTCCCCCGCCATCTCACTGCCCTGCTCCCAACTCACACCCCCCTCTCTCATATACCTCTCCACCCCATCCCTCCATCTCATCCTCGGCCTCCCCCTCCCTCTTCCCTCTCTACCTCACTCACATACACTCTCTTCGTCAGTCTTTCACTCTCTATCCTCTCCACATGGCCAAACCACCTCAGTGTGTTCCTCATAACGCTTCCTATCACATCCACATCCACACCACAATGCTCCTTTATATCCTCATTCATTAGCCTGTCTCTCCATGTGACTCCTCAGGCTCCTCTTAAATAACTCATTTCCACTGCTCTCACTCTTGACTTGTGTCCTTCCAACAACGTCCAAGCTTCACTTCCGTACGTTAGAGTTGGTATCACAATGCTGCCATGTAGTAACTTTTTCACTTCCATGCTCACTTCCCTGTTTCTTATCACTGCTTTCAAAGAACCAGCAACCTTTCTTCCCCGCTGTACCCTTTCACGCACTTCACCCTCCAAACCTCCATCCTTACTCATCACACCACCCAAGTACTTAAACGTACTCACATTTTCCAATTGCCCACCATCCAACGTCGCTGTACATTCATTGACTTCACCTCTCTCAAAGACCATCACTTTACTCTTCCCTACATTCACCTTTAGATTCCGTTTCTTACACACTCTCCCAAACTCATCCACCAAGCCTTGCAGCTCCTCTTCGTCTTCACTCATTGACACAGTATCATCTGCAAACAACAGTACAGATAGTTTCCAAACACTATCCTCTCTCACCAGGGCCACTCCAACATCCACTACCCTACCTTGTACCTCTTTTATTACCCCATCCATGTACAGATTGAACAACCATGGAGACATGACACATCCCTGTTTCAACCCAACTTTCAAAGAGAAAAATTCACTTAGTTCACCATCCACACGCACTGCAGCCTTCGCATCATCGTACATACTCTTCACAGCATTCAACAACTTCCCATCTACTCCATATATTCTTAACACTTTCCATAATGAGTTATTTAAGAGGGGCCTGTGGAGTCACACGGAGAGATAGGGTGACAAATGAGGATATAAAGGAACGTTGCGGTGCTGATGTGGATGTGATAGGGAGCGTTATGAGGAACACACTGAGGTGGTTTGGCCATGTGGAGAGGATAGAGGGTGAAAGACTGACGAAGAGAGTGTATGTGAGTGAGGTGGAGGGGGGAAGAGGGAGGGGGAGGCCGAGGATGAGATGGAGGGATGGGGTGGAGAGGTATATGAGAGAGGGGGGTGTGAGTTGGGAGCAGGGCAGTGAAATGGCGGAGGACAGGTCGATTTGTTTGTGGCCACCCCAAACGGGATTGAGGCGTCTGGCAATAGATAGATAGATAGACTTTCCATAATCCTTGTATATCCACCCTGTCATATGCTTTCTCTAAATCCATGAAGGCCACATACAACTTCTTTCCCTTCTCTAGAAACTTTTCCACTAAAGACCTAAGAATGAATATCTGATCTACACAACCTCTTCCCTTCCTAAAGTCTCCCTGTTCTTTTCCAACTAATTTCTCTGTTCTTTCTCTAACTCTGTCAATAAGTATCCTACCATACACTTTTCCTATTATACTAAGAAGACAAATGCCCCTGTGATTACCACACACTTCTTTTTCCCCTTTTCCTTTGTACAAGGGAATAATTATACCTGACTTCTAATCCTCCGGGACTCTACCTTCCTCCCAGGCCAATCTGCACATCTTCCACATCCAATCTACTACTATCTCTCCCCCATGCTTCAGCATTTCACCACACACCCCATCAATTCCTGGGGCTTTCCCCGATTTTACTTTCTTCATTGCTTCCACAACTTCTATCCTACCGATTTCTCCCAGTCTTCTCACCCCCCTCCTTCCCACAGCCATTCCCCAGCCACTTATACTTGCATTACTTCCATCCTCTATGTTCAACAATTCCTTAAAGTGTTCTCTCGATCTGCTCACTTTTTCTCCATTCTCCACTAGTAATCTACCATTTTTATCTTTCACTTCCCTGCTAACTTCACTTCCACCCTGTCTTACTCTTTTCTTATTGCTTTTGCCAACAGTATTGGCATCCTCAATGTTTTTTGTTTTGGAGAATGAACAAAATAAATGATCAAGCAGTACTGCACTTCACTTTACTTTATCCTTGTAGTAACCAGATGTTAGCCAGAGTTAGGGGGTGCTGGACTACCTAGACCTGCTGAAGTCGGGAAAGGTTAAGAAACGCTGCCCTAGCGCCTGATGTAGGGTTGGCGGCATCACGGGAGGAAAACTAGTGTGCACTCCATGGTGTCCGCGAGCGCACATGTATTCTGAGCATATATGGGGCAACTGCCCCTATTTCCCATACAAATATCAGCCACTTACTCCTTGTGGTGCGGTTTTGGTATGCCTTTGAAAATTGCACTCATTTGAGGCCTATCGCTTTCGACTTTGATAAGTCCCAAATGAGGCCTATTGCTCTCAACGGGTTAAGAACCACTGTAGCAGAAAGTACCCATCACTGAAAAAAAGGGGCACCCGAATCTGCACAGAACAATGTCTCACGTCAGTCTGTGCCTAATGAAACTTCTGGGTACTGCTTAAGCGCTGCTATTGAGCATAGACGCCATATAGGATGGTGGATAGCACGTATCCTACAAGCTGGAACTGTGAGAGGTGCAAACCTGAAGTCTTCTTTCCCGTTTTTTGCAAACGACCTTGGAGATAGCAAATAGGGACACCGCCAATCCATCCTGTGCAAAGATAGTGCATGCTAGGAACAGTGCACAAATCCGAGACAATCTCCACCCTGCCTTTCCTCTGTACCAAACTCAATAAAAATGACAGGACCAGGGATTCTGTTATGAAAGAGTCTCCCAGTTCTCCTCAGAAACAGAGGAAAGCAATCCAGATGGATTGGTGGAGGAGGCTTATAATGTTTGTGGCATATCCTCCGTGAAATTCGGAGAAGGTAAGAACACACCGAAGAATTACCATGCCTAAAGATTCAATGCTGATTGGAGCTTCTTTGCTAGGGGGTTGGTGAGTCACGCCTTCCTCAAAGGCAGTGGATTGGGACATACCCTTTGCAGCACTCTGGTGCTAAAAGCAGATTTCTGCCAATCGTGACTGCTTGCAAACTAGATTTAGGAGAACTTTCAACGCAAATGAGGGAAATATACGAGTGTCCACTTCATCCAGTCCTCCTCTATCACGTCTGGGCCACCTGTCGAACTAGAGTGCATCTTGGATAGGTTGGGCAGTAACTGCACTGTGTCTTAGGTGACAAAGAGGTCCACCTCCATGTGGCCCCACCTGAGAACCAATTAGTTGAATATGCCTCTCCAGAGAGTGCATTCAACTGAGGCCAACTTAAACTGAGAGTATGCATTGGCCCTCATTTTCTTCTCCCCAGAATATCCTGAGCCGACAGGGACCAACGGCGATGGTGAGTGAACTGCTAGATGTGTTTTGTCTGTGCCAGTAAGAGCTCAGATCTTGACGTGCCATACTATCTGATGCAATGCACTGCCAGTTCGTTGTCCCTTTGGACTACCCTTAGCTTCCTGACATATGTCTGACATGCTCTGTCTCTGTCCAGGCCCCAAGCTGTTGGTGCCCCTCTCATGACAGTATGACCCAGCCCAAGTCTAAGGCATTGGATTATGATCGTGAGCTAAATGAAACTGGCACCATCCATAATCAAGGCAGTCTCCTGTGGCTGGCAGGGACTGGATGAAGCACATCTCAAGTGCATCTTCTTTTCTGCTGGGATTACGTTTACCTCCCGTGGTATGTGGCATTGGCAAAACCTGCCAATGGAAAGCACATAAGTTCAGTGCCCACAGCAGTGATTTCCTATGTCCTTATTACTTCAGGTTGGCATAAGTGTCCTAAATAAATTTTCCACATGGTACTGTAACATACATTGTCTGGAGAAAGGTGCACTCATATTTCTCTGGTGTCCAACTCCAGACCTAACAAGATTACTTGCTTCATAGGGGTCAACAAAGATTTTCTATACTTATTTTCAAGCCGAACTCCCTAGCCCTCATTAGGTATTGGGGGTTGCTCCTACTTCACGCTATGACGTCATTTCATGTTTCACCATGAACGACGGCTGGCAGCAGCATGGCTGTCCCTGACTTTTTCAGTGCCAGTGAGTAGTCAAGTGTGGTGGTGAGTTCATGTCACTTACTGCTCCATTTTGGTAGTACTGAATATCTGAAGTGCACAGTGGGGTAGGATATACCCCCAGTACCTGTTGGGTGTAGGTAATTTTCAATATCCTTGTTCCAAGAATGTAAGAGGTCTATGAAGATTTCCCTCCCAAGTGAAGTTTTGGGTATTTGCCTTAGGTTTGTGCTGTCATGAAGAATTTATTTCATTAACTTGTTTGTTCATTGACCAGTTTTTAACCCTTTACCCGCGGGGATGGCTGGACTGCATCGTGCCCCTCCCGTGGGGATAGCAGGAAATCTAGACCATATACGATAAATTAGCTACTTCCAGGTCAATGGAAGTATCACTTAGCTTTTTCCCTTATATGTATATATATATATATATATATAATTTTAGCTTGAGAATAGGTCATAAGGGACCTTTGATGGGTAATGGACAGGGAAAATAAGCAACCAAGTGCAATTTGGGTGCCAGATGATAAATTAGCTACTTCATGGCCAATGGCAGTATCAGTTAACCTTTTCCCTTTTTTATATAAATTCTTTTAGTATGAGAATAGGGCATAGGACACATTTCAATGAAAAATCTATCTATCTATCTATATACCTAGGCTGCTTCCCCCAAGGAAAGGGAGGTAGCCGAGACAGTACGACTCACTCTCCATTTACTCATCCATGCAAACACATTCATTCTCATCTTAGCCCCAAAGGGGAGAACGGACAGATCCTCACCGCACCACACCGCACAAGGGTCAACTGCGCAATGCAATCAGTAACATCCGCAGCAGGGCCCGACAGCAGAAATGGTTTACCCCTGCCACATCATAACAGACCCATCCCCTTACCCGCACCTGACCTGACTAGCTGATCAGACCAAATGAGGGAGAATATCCCCTCAGGGCTGCGTCATCACTTATTCATTCACAATTTCTCTCCATTTATTTCTGTCACGCACAGCCACTCTTCCTTGCTCAACAGACATCCCTCTCGCATCCAGCACTCTCTTCACACTGTCCATCCATCCTATTCGTGGTCTTCCTCTCAGCCTTACACCTCTCACATCAGATCTAGTTATCTTTTTCACCAATCGCTCATTATCCATTCTCTCCATATGCCCAAACCATTGCAACACCCTCTGCTCAACTCTACCAGCCATCTCCCGAACAACTCCAGTTCTCCTTCGCACTTCATCATTTCGCACTCGATCCATACGCGTCACTCCACACATACTCCTCAGACATCTCATGTCCATTACATTCAAACTTTTCCTCTCTGCTACATCCATATTCCATGTTTCAGCCCCATATAATGCAGTCGGTACCACAACACCCTCATACAGCCTTCTCTTTACATCCATTCTAAGCGAACGACATTTAAACACTTTTTTCATTCCTCCCAGCACCTTTCCTACTTCATTTATTCTAAACTTCACTTCTGCATCTATTCTTCCATCAGCAACATGTGACCCTAGATATTTAAAACAATCTACCTCCTCAAGCAACTCACCATTCAAAACTATATTCATCCCCCTACCATCTATCAACCTCGTACACTTCATCACTTTACTCTTATTCTCATTTACTTTCAATTTCCTCCTTTCACACACCCTTCCAAACTCCTCTACCAACTGTCTCAATCTCTCCTCTGAATCAGTCACCAGTGCAGTATCATCTGCAAACAGCAGCTGCTTCAGATTCCACTCTCCTCCATCAACATTTACCAGACTCAGACCACCTAAAACTCTTGCATTCACCTCCCTTACAACACCATCCATGTAAATATTAAACAACCAAGGCGACATCACACATCCCTGTCGCAGCCCCACTCTCACGGGAAACCAATCACTCACAGCATTTCCCACTCTTACACACGCTCTACTATTTCCATAAAAACTTTTCACCCCTTTTAGTAACCTACCATCAAGTCCATACAATCTTAAAACAGTCCACAAAGCCTCCCTATCAATTCTATCATACGCTTTCTCTAAATCCATAAATGCCCAAAACACATCCTTGCCTTTTGCTAAATACTTTTCACACACTTGTCTCACAGCAAACACCTGATCAACGCATCCCCTCCCTCTCCTAAAGCCACACTGCTCATCACTAATCACTCCCTCTGTACCCTCTCTAACTCTCATAATTAACACTCTACCATACACCTTACTTACAACACTCAACAGACTTATACCCCTAAAGCTAGTACATTCATATTTATCACCCTTGCCTTTATACAACAGAACCACACAAGCATTTGCCCAGTCAATTGGCACCATACCTTTCTCAAAGCACACATTCAACAATCTTACTAACCAGTCAAAAATAGTCACTCCACCACCCTTCAGGCATTCCATAGCACTCCCATCCATACCTGCAGCTTTCCCTGTTTTTATCTCCTTTACTGCCTTCTCCACTTCCTCCTTCGTGATCAAAGAATCATTCAACTCTCCCAACACATTTATTCCTTGCACCCTTCCATCCGCCACAATCTCAGCCACCATTTCCTCCTCTACATTTAACAATCTTTCAAAATACTCTGCCCATCTCTTCCTTACTGCATCCATCTCAATTAACATCCTTCCATCCTCTGCTTTTACTCGTTCTTCCTTCCCAGACTCTCCCTTTCGCGCCCTTTTCACCTCCTTCCAAAACATTTTCTTATTCTGTTGAAAATTCTCTGTCAGCCACCTACCCCACCTCTCATCTGCTGCCACTTTAGCATCACGCACAGCCCTTCTCGCTCTATTCCTCTTTTCCTTATACCTTTCATATGACATCTCATCCTTCCTCTGCAGCCACACTTCGTATGCACGTCTCTTCTCAGCCACAGCCATACTTACTTCCTCGCACCACCATTCACTTCCTTTTCTTACACCACCACCCACACGTCTCACACCACACACCTCTTCTGCATGCCCCACCACAGCACTCTTAAACAACTGCCATTCCTCCTCCACGCTGCCATTTTCCCGATCTTTCACTGAGTTCCACGCAACTTTCAATTTCTCCTGCTACTCTATCTTTTTCTCACTTTTATCCAACTCACTCACTTTCAAAACCTCCCTGCCACACCTAACCCTCCTAGCTCTCACCCATCTCTTACCTACTCTTAACTTTCCCTCCACCAGGTAGTGGTCAGACATACCTCCACCCTCCCCTCTCAGAACTCTCACATCCAACAATCTTCCTATTACATTCCTAGACACAACCACATAGTCCATCAAGGCTCTATCAACAACCCTTCCACCCTCCTGTCTCACCCATGTATACTTATAAATATCTTTCTTCTCAAACTGCGTATTTCCAATCACCATCTCTCGCTCAACACACATCCCGATCATTCGTTCCCCATTTTCATTTCTTCCAGGCACACCAAGCATACCAGCTACGCCTTCAACTGCTACATTTCCCACTCTAGCATTCAGATCTCCCATCATTACCACATTCACATTCGCTCCAAAACTCTGCAGACACTCATCAACATCATTCCAGAAAGACTCCCTCTCTTGTTCATCCCTTTCACTACCAGGCCCATATGCACTCATAAACACCCACAACTCACGTTCAAATTTCGCTTTCACCCACATCGGTCTCGATGACACCTCCTTCCATTCAATCACACATTGCTGTACTTCCGGACTCACTAACAAGGCCACACCTTCTCTTGCCCTTCCTCTATCAACACCTGACAATCTTCCATTCACGCTTCCAAACATAGATTCCCCCTTCCCTTTCATCTTCATTTCACTCAAAGCTAACACATCCAACTTTCTTCTCACAAACATTCTCCCAATCTCCTCCCTTTTAGCCTCAATCGTACTACATCCACACACATTCATAGACCCAATCTTCAGGGTACGGGGATAACTCCATCCCCCATCCCTTTCTCTGGCCTGTCTCTTTTTAGGAACTAAAAAACAGAGGAGGGGGTCCCTAGTCCCCTCACCCCGCCCCTTTTAGTCGCCTTTTACGACACACAGGGAATACGGTGGCAGTATTCTTCCTAACACAACCTGGCCGCAGAGTAGTAGTACCACCCCATAGTGTGGCCAGGTTGTGTCCCCCCCGCCACAGGGGGAAAAATCTAATAGAAAAAAACAGCCAGGAGTTGTGTTGCAAGGCCAGGCTGTAACTAGGTGGGAGAGGGAGTAAGGGAGGTAAGGTGGGGTTGACTGATCGATTGAAAATAAAATCTGGCAGTGCAACTGCTAGGGTCATATGCCACCAGAGGAGTTGGGGAGGCGAGGCAAACACAGAAAATTGGCTAAACTGGCACCACTGGATGCGAGTACTAGCGGTATTAGCAGCGCTGCCTATAGCTACACACTGGCAATACTGATAGATGATACAAGACTGCACTTGAAAGCCCGGGCAATTTTTAAAATCCCTGGATCACAAAAGTGATGCCCCGCAGTATGGTACTTATGTAACGAGTGTCACAGTAGTGATGGCCCATGGGTAAGGGATTAAACATTTCAATTTTTTTCATTGTAATTATTTTCTTTTGAAGGGAAATTGAGGAATTGTCATCATCTAAATTTTTTTTTTCATGTTAAACACAGATATATAATTCTAAAGAGTACCTCTGTGTATTTTATGTAATAAATATTAAGTCTGAATTTTTTTTTCCATTGTCTTTCCTCCTGGGGTAGCATGTACCCCAAACATACAGTGTTACAGATTTACCCCTATCCTTCTTAAAGGCTAGCTGAGTTGATTACTTGGCATGTATTATCAGGACACTCCTTGGAGGCTGCTACAATGAGCCAGTCATTGAGGTACATTAATATGATGATACCCTCTGACACCAGATGATGCACCAGCTCCTTTGTAGTCTGAAGAAGTCACGAAGAGCTAGGCAAAGACTGATAGGTCAGCATGTTGACTGTCAAGTAAGTAAACCCGGTCGATGAGTGCTCGTTGTGTGACACTCCTTTCCTAGTTCTGTTTTGAGGAGTGGGCCTTGGTGCCGTTTTGTCATACTGGACGTGTTCAGTGACGAAATGTTTGTGGCTTGTCGTCCAGTCTGGTACACTTGGAGAGCATGTAGTGATGAGGAGGTGATCTCTGCTACTTGAGAGAGGTTATAGAAGAGGGCTGTTGTTGTTATAGATTTTTTCACTTAACCCTATTCGGTGCAACCCGTATCATTTTTGATACGCCCTAACTAATTTTTACCAATAAACTCTAGTTTGTAAGCAATGCATGGTCTCACGATTGTTTTCTTATTAAATTACTGGAAACACAACAAATGGTGATTCTGAGCGAAAAAACTGGGTTGAAACGAGCGTTTTCTCTAAAATTAACGATTTTTCCCCGTGGAGAGCGCTAAACAAAAAGAAAACGCTCGAAGATGAGTGGAATATCTGGGACCTTAGCCTACGCAAGCCTAACGGGCATCAACACAGCTTCCAGACGTACGATACGTTTCCTATTTTCATTAAAACTACTTTATTTTCTATGTATTATTCATTGTTCATACTTTATGACTCCTCATACCTAGTGAAACAGTTATTCCATTCACTAATTTTATTATCTATGTATTATTCATTGTTTTTTCTCTATGACTCCTCATACCCAATGAACTGGTTGTTCGTACACATACACACAGATACACACATGTGCATTGTATTGTGCACACAGATACACACAAGTGTATTGTAATGTGCACACACACACACACACACACACACACACACAAATCTTGCGGCTCTCGTGTAGGCGTGCCGGACGACGGTTAGTTAGCAATTAATTAGGGGACGGGGTGGATGTGCAGACGGACGTAGTCATGGCTTTTACTTTCGACTATGTTGACGACCCAGTCGAAGATTACTTGGAAGAGGTAGTTGGCGATGATGATGATGATGACCTTGCCTTGGATAGAGTAGCTGAGGGCGACGATGAAGATGATCAGAATAATGACAAAATGAAGAAGAGTGGGTACCACTCAGAAAGAGAAAGCCACTGGTGAAAACTAGATTAATCAGTACTTTGGACCAATGCTTGAACAAACAAAATTTGACGAATTTGTCCTGCCACACGAGCTCAGGGAATATACCTGCATTGTAGAGAAACCCCAGAGAAAATTAGATATCGGTAAGTCAATAACATGGACCAATCATACAGAAGGTAGGCCTGTTGAGAAGGTATTGCCTAGTGAAGGATGTTTGTTAGGAGAGGCAAGGTCAGCTAATAGAGAAATAATGGCATGGGAGTTGTTTATAACATCTAATATGACTGATGGTATTGTAACCCATGCTAACACAAGGCATAATTACCGAAATTTCTAATACTGACAGTGCTGAAATACCAACACATGTCAAGATGACTGATGCCATTGAATTGAAAAGCTTTTTTGGCCTGCTCTATCCAAGAGGCTTGTTGGGACAAAATAAATATTCCTATAATCGTCTCTTCATGGAAGGGTTTGGTCACCCAATATTTGGAGCTATCATGTCTGTAAAACGATTTGGTTTCTTACATGCCAAGATAATTTTTAACAGCATTGATACCAGACACCAGAGATGGGTACACGATCAACATTGATACCAGACACCAGAGATGGGTACACGATCAACACTGATACCAGACACCAGAGATGGGTACACGTTCGGTTTACAGCAATCAGGGAGCTTTTTGAACAGTTCAGTAGTTGTTGTTGCTCAGTGTTAGAGCCAGGTGACTTCTTGACCACTGATGAAACGATGTATGGGTGCAGAACACAAATAGGGTTCAGACAGTACAATAAGAGCAAACCCGTACTCTACGGCCTCCAATATAAATCTATTAATGCTGTTAGATATCCATTTACCGGACAGCTGTATATTCAGGTAAACCTGGAGAGCCAGGACCACACTACATACGCGGTACAGTCCCAACAGTGAAAGCTCTGGTAAGTCAGTTACAAGCCTCAGTCGACCTTAGAGGTAGGATTATTAGCCTGGATAGATTGTACACCAGTATAGAGTTACTGGAGTGGCTTCAGACACAAGGTATCTCAGCCTTAGGTACCCTAGATTCTAGCAGGAAAGGCATACCACCTGAGATAAAGACAGTCACAGAAAGGGAAGATAGGTCATACCAAATTTACTGGAAGAAACACGGGGAGGAAATGACACTGAATCCTATGTAACACCCACCAAAAGCAAAGGTAAGAAAAATCTGTTACTTCTGAGCACAGTTTCCCCTATATTAGGCACTACCAAGGATGATGATTTGGAAAAAAAAAAAAAAAAGAAAAAAAAAAAGCTATGTTTAAATTGTATGATTTCACTAAAGGAGGCACTGACATTATGGCTCAGAGAATAAGTTTTCATACAATACACACTAAATCTAGAAGATGGACAGTGAATGCCCTTGGCTACATTGTCGACACTGCCAGAGTAAATTCACAGACAATTTATTCGTTATATAATAATCAGGACCCAAGAAAAATTGCTTCAATATCCTATGGCTAGCAGATAGTGAAGGCATTGTGTAATCCGCAAATTGAAAGAAGAAAAGTTGAGGCTTGTGGTCTGACCAGGAATACAATAGCTAAGATGAATCTGATGCTCGGACAAGGAGATGTAGAGGAGGCCATCCCAGAAGTAACACATGAGAATAGGTCAGGCAAGCGGCACAAGTGTCATTCATGCCTGGAGTCTCTTTATGGTCCAGGATACACTCAGAATCGCCCACGAAACAATGTCAAGTATGTCACAAGCACACCTGTGATCAGCATTGAAATAAAGTATGTATGAAATGCTATAGTAACATGCCCAATCAGTGAAAGTCTTGTTTTGGAAATTAAGAATGAATATGCATGTCTGCGAATATGTACCGGTATAGATTATGACAGTTTACGTTATATACGGATTATATTTTTGTTTAAAAATTTCCTTATATGATAGATGTGAATAGAGATACGGAAGGTGAGGATCTTGCAGCATAAGAATCCTCCAGCTTACTTATATTAGTTGTAAGTGTAGAGTAAAAGGATGTTCAAGTGCGTAGGATCAAATACCGCTGGAAAATACATAGATTAGGAGCATAGGCATGGATAGCCCCGAGTTAACGGTTACTACTCTTTCGACCTGTGACGGGATGTGGGTCACTAAGAGCTCTGTTAGTTAATTGGCACCCGTCGAGATCTTTTTAACTTACCAGGGGTCGATGCTGCAGGGGGTGGATCAGCTGAAATGAAGCATGGTTTCGCAGTGGAGAGAAGGAGCTGGGGCCTGATTGACTGCTGTCTCCCTTGAAAGAGCCAGGCAAGGCTCTGGACCTAATCCCTCATATCCACACTGTGCCTGTGGATTAACCAGGGAACAGCTTGTTCTCCGGTTAATAGAGATATAGGGTTTAACCAGGAAGCTACAGGCTGCTCTAAGCGATTCAGTAATCCAAAGACTGGCACGTTTCCTGGTTAACAGTCTACTCGTAAGAATTTAATGGTGACCCTGCATGTACGGAGCTTTGGCTGGCAGCTGCATTTTCACGTGGTGACTACTAACAAAGGATCAAGGGACTGACTTCTGGAGAGACTGACTGGCTGACCAACAAAGGTCTCAGTGATAGGCTAGTGATTGACCAGTGGGAAATTACTAATAAACTGACATCAGAAGGACAGTCTACTGACTAATTTGTCGGTATTTTGAGATTGACTGCCCCACTGAATAACTATTCATCTATACTGTATATTGATGATGTTTTGGGTATAACTATTCATAATTGAATATTTGTTATTGCATTGCTCTGAATACTCCTTGGGGCGTAGCATGAGCAGATAGAGCTACCGTGCCCTTTGAATAATTGGTTATAACTAAATATTTCTCTGTGCCTTTCAATTTTTATTTGCAGTACTCAGATTTAGAAATACCTATATAATATATTGATGACAACAGATTCAGCCTTCTCAAGGACCTCCTTCAGCTGTAAGGAGTGAGAAGCAGGTAGACCTTTATTATACAACAGAGGGACAGGCAGAATAGGAGGTAGGTAAGGCACAAGGCTGTTGATGTGGAATTTTGCAATTATTACGCAATATGTATGTCTTTTCAAGCAATTATCTCCCGTACATCTACCGCCTTCTGCCTTATCTAGCTCCTGTTCTCCCCTGCCCTTTCTCACTCGCCATCCATTTGTATGATAAAGGTCTACCTGTTTCTCACTCCTTAGTTATACGTGAAGTGGGTCCATGAGAAGGTCGAGTCTGTTTTGTTCTCACGAACAGATTATATTTCACACACCAACACAATCCTCACAAACCACCACAGACCTCACACACGAGCACGATCCTCACACACTACCACAGTCCTCACGCACCACCACAGTCCTCACTCACCAACACAGTCCTCACTCACCAACACAGTCCTCACACACCACCACAGTCCTTACACACCAACACAGTCCTCACGCACCAACACAGTCCTCACACCACACGTGTAAAATCAATTAATAAGAATATTCTTTTACTTCTATAAATTCATTATAATATAGTGGTAATGACGTTTGAAAAATAAATAACTACTTTCTAAAGGGAGGAGGTTGGGGAAAGTGGTTGGTGGAATACATGGCGAGTTGGGTCCTCGTCCCGTATCTTGGTTACACACTTTTTTTGAGTGTGGCTGAAACTCGCTTAGCTAAATATTATATCCAGTCATTAGAAAGAAATATATGGTAGTATTCTCATCATCATCATTATGTACTTTCCATTTTTAGTCCACAGCAGGACTGGACTCTTCACTTAGGGAGGTTTTAGTCAGGAAGCCCTAACCCACGGCCCTGCACAGTTGTTGACTTTATACACGGGTTTTATTCGCTCCTGTGTAGAGCACAGCTGTCAAGTGTGGGGAGGCTCCCCACACAGTTCTCAACAGGATGGAGTCGGAGACTTTTCGTCTCATTAACTTTCCTCTTACTGGCTCCCTTCAACCTCTCTCTTCGCGGCACTGTTGCATCATTGTTTCTTTTCTATCGCCACTTCAATGGTCACTGCTCCTCTGAACTGTCTGTTTGCATCCCTCCACCACCACGGCAGGCACGCAGCACCCGTCTTAGCAACAAACTCAACCCTTTTCTGTCCAACTCTCTAATGCAAGAGTTAACAGTTGCTCCAGTCATTCATGTATGCAACAGGTCAACTCTGGAATTGTCTCCATCTCTGTTTTTCTTACTGCCTACGGTCTCCAGTCTTTCATACACAGTGTGTCCAGGCATCTCGAAATGAACTGATCTTGAATTTGGCTCTGCTGTCGTTTTTTTCTTGGAGGGAACAATTTGTAGGTCCTGCCCTTTGGTTCCTTCTCTCTTGCATAAAAAAAAAAAAAACTTGCATGTATAACCAGAAATTATTTACATACATTATTAGATTTCCTTGACTAATAGCTTCCTTTCCATCAACTAGTCTACCTAGTAGTAAATCCACTGAAAGTGGGTTTAGGAGTTATGATGGTAAGGAAGAAAGGGAGAGTATTAGTGGTGGCGAGTGAGTGAGAGAGATGATGGTGAGAAAAAAAGCGGTGGTAGTGAGACAGGGAGAGTAGGGTAGAAGGGAATATAGTGGTGTGAGGGTGATGGAGGGAGGGAAGGTGGTGGTGAGGAAGATGGGAGGTGGTGAGTGTGAGGGAGGAAGGGTGGTGATGATGATGAGGAAGATATGTAAGCTATCAACTTCCATGTTATGGACGGTGTTTGTGTGAGACAACAGTAAACGGTTTATTGATACTGCAGCCCTCAGACTGAAAATAAAGCCTACAGCTTTGATATATGGCAAACATGATAAGCGTTGGTGAATGGTAAAATATATGGTCATTTGATATTTACATTAATTTTAAATTTGATAATAGTTAAACGTGTGTGTGTGTGTGTGTTTCAGTGCGCGCGGGTGCGGTACGATATGTTTGGCGGCGCTTGCCTTTCAACGGCGCCGACGTGTCCGAATGCGTTCCTTTCACTTCGTCAAACCAATAATATTACTCAAGATTCTTTTCACGATACTAGGGTCGTAAGTGTGGGAAATCGCCAAGGGTTGCACCGAATAGGGTTAACACAGGTCAGAGTGGAAGTGAGCCTGTGGGTCCACCAGTGAGAAAAGCTTGGGTGAGAGGAGAACTAGCGTGAGCTAGTTGACTTCTGGAAGCTGATGAGCTTGCTGATTATGTAGTCCAGCGCAGCAACGTCCTTGGGGTGATTTAGGCAGGTGGAAAGGAGGCAGTCCTTGTGAACCTGCTCAAATTTCATCAAGGTGTGAAAGCAGAGGAGGAAGTCAATGACGTCAGCATAGTTCTCGTCCTGGTACTGCTCTTGCTGGTGAAAGAGCTGATCATTATTCAGGGACTTCAGGTATTTTTGAGTCCCTGCACTCAGGACTGGAAGCTGGCTGAGACCTCGTTGCCGATGATCAGGAGCAGGAGTGGAGGCAGGGGATGGAGCTATTGGGAAGTCTGTCTCCATCCCGTGGGGTGGTGGTAGTGGTTTGGTCTTCTTCTTCCCCTTCTTCTTCTTCTTCTTCTTCACTGTTGAGTGCGAGGGAGAAGCACGAGTCTGCTTGATGGACTGGAGGCTGGAGTCGGATGGGTTGTCATCAGGAAGATCGCCCACCACTTCGTCAGCAGCAGGGAGTGGTTCATCCTGGTGGTTGGAGGAGACGGGAGAAGCAGCCCTCTCCTCAACTGCTGACGGCGGGCAGAGAATGACTGTGCTGTCCTCGGAACTGGTGGTGTCCATTGGTGGGTCAGAGGTGGTGGTGGAGGAGGCAGTCACTCTGTTTAAAGAGATGTAGAACTGCAGCCTTTTCTGCAATGTTTTGTGAAGTCTGGGAGGCTGTAGCGTAAGGACACGACGCTTCCGACAAGGGGCTGGCTGTGCACCACGGTCGAAGCCCTGTGGGATACCAAGGCACAGCAATCCGTTTTTCTAAAATATCTGGGGGAGAAGAACAAGCAGCACAGCCTTGTTGTTCCCACAGAATACCTTCACCATCGCGATGAACATGAGAATGATTGTATCCATTCGACCAGTACATTGGCGATCCCCAGGCTGGTGCCCCCAGGACGTGGGGTGCCACCTTGCGTAGGCAGAGCCTTGCACAGCCGTGCCCCCCAACCTGTTGAGGTCCCTAGCCTCAGGACCCTTCGGTGTCTGGTGGAGATGCAATTCAACCGTCTCACCTATGCCTAAGAGCGCTGGAGGCTTCCTGAAGTGGGTGCAGTGATCCCCAGACAGTGTACAATTACTGTATATTGGTGCCAGTGTCCTGATGAATCCACATCTCGTCTTCACGCTGTACCATTTCACAGTTCCTGAGATGGTCTGCGCTCGTGTCGAAATGGGAAGTGTATGGTATGTGGTAGTTGACCATATCTCTCCTCTATGTATGCATCCAGGACCTGATTAGGAAAAAAAAGGAGCCTCCAAGATGACTGCTTCCCTAGCCACTTTGTCGTGATGGGCGCCAAGTTTCTAGCATTAATGCACTTCTTCACTGTCTGCAATGGAGATTATTAGCAAGCCATCTGAACTATTGTTGAAACTGAGCCACCAGTACCAGCACAGAGCCTGAGTAGTTAGCTTGGTGACAGGATCTAGGGTCCTGAGAGATGAGCAATGATGACAGTTTTGCTGCTCTTCATTGACATTGGGAGCTGGATAGGTATGACCCTGTGGGCAGATCTGTGAGAGCCAGGCCACTACTCCTGCCATGACAGGAAGCAGTCCAGCAGCAATGAGAGGGTGAGCTACTCTGAGAAAACTACTCGTTTCCAAATGTCGTGGCAGTCCAGTTCCCACTAGAAGAAGGAGGGCATTACCGTCAATGCTGAGAGTGTTATCCTCTGAATCTAATAGTTGCACGATGCCGTCTTCTTCCGTGGAAGGTACGACAATCTCCGCACCACTGTAGGCATCTGTGATGGTTGTGGCATTGGTTGTGAAAGGCCCTGCTCTCGCTTGCACCTTCATAAGCCAGATGGGGGGAACTGGACTTCCATGGTTTCCTGCACTGTTAAGACGCTGCATAATATATTTCCTGTCATTCTAGAAAAGATTTGTCCAAATGCTCCATGTAGATTTTGGTGAATGAGACCTGCACAATCAGCTTCCTACCCTTCAGGACTAAATGACAGTTAAAAAGCAACTGGTCCTCGCTGGGTTTGGATATCTCGTCCTCCTCGTTCCTTTCCCCGTTAATGTATGGGTATGTAGTTGTTTAAAGAGGGTTTGAGACTGCTCCTCTGTTTGACTGCATAACCCGGTTTGGACTCCCAGTCAACTGGCTGATGAGACTCTGGGAATGAGCAGTGGGAGGACAGTGATGAAGAGGGACTTAGGAAATACTGGCGTGTAGTAAGTTGAGGAATGGAGATGTGGAAGTAGGGCGAGTTGGATCAGTGAGTTGAGAGAGACTGAATGGTGGTAGCTATCGATTTCCCCCTCACCCTCTGCTCCAAGGATGTTTGGTGGTGGTGAGTGAGGTCTCTGGTATGGTTCAGGAGACAGTGTAGTGAGTGGGATGTCATGACCTTTGTTTGTCTATCTCTATGCTCTGGATGGCTGGAGAGACCAAGTGATGAATTTCCTGGTCGATACCACAGATGCTCAGGTGTTGTCAAGGGTAGTACTGTTACGGCTCCATCTGTGGCTACTGTTCTCTCCTCTAATTGTACCTCATTAGACCGGGCAGAGGTTTTCAAGGAGAAGCTGTGTCACTGGACATCTTTCACTGGCAGAAACAAGTTTCATAGCCCATTTCACTATCCTTTCACGTCAGACTGCATCCCCCCCAGTGAGTTGCTGATTTTTGAGCCCTCTTCCACTGGGCTGCCAGGTAGGTATTTTCCAGGAGGCTAACCAGGTTATGAGCAGTTGAAAGGGCATCACACCATGGACACCAGGTGCCACAACACTGGAAAATGAAAACTTAGCATATGGCCATCCCTTCCGAGCCTCCCTGACCATCCCCTGAAGAAGCAGGCCAACCTTGGATGAGAAATGTCGGCTTGGGCATTAGGGATACACAATGTCACAGGAGTTTGAAACAACGGGCTGCTATGTCCTCCCCTTCCCCGTCACTCGCCACGTGGGACTAGGGGAAGTTCTGCACAAGGGAACCTCCATAACTACTTGACCCAATTGGTGAAACTAAACCCCTGGGACATATAGGAGGTGGGAGAAGGGCAGGTAGAGGAGGGAGAGTGATAATTCCCCACACGGAAGGTACATAGGTGGCCGCCTACCCCTACTCCTGGAAGTGTGGGGGGTGGGGGTCAGCAGGCACGTGGTCACGAACATAGAACAAAAGAACGTTGAATTACCCATGGAAAAAATCATGGCATGAACCCAGGGCCAGAGATCTGGGCAAATATGGCCTAGGGCAAACAAACTGGAAGAAGGTAGCCTTCCAAGCAAATGCAGATTGCAAGTTGCAAACTATGTGGAGCAGGCAATCACCAAACTAAACATTAAAAAGTAAAACCATGGAATGAGCCTTGGGCTATGGTAGTAAGAACAATTCACAGTACTTGATCAGACTAAACACTGTGCTACATCGGGCTGAAGGACCATATGAACTTGGAACTAATGCTAAATTACACATTAGGAGAAAACAATAACTGGAACCTTGGGAAAACAAGAGAAGGTGTTACATGATGGAAATAGCCTGCTGTGTCTGTGTAGATTGAAAACTGTGGTGGAAGCAACACTTCACAGTCTATACTAGACCAATTATGGCCTGGGTCAACATAGCATGACAGAAGAATTCTGCCCAGCAAGAAGAGAATGAAAAAATTATGAACCACATGCTCAAACAGCATACTAAAAATTAAACTACTATATATTGACATTATAAAGAGCAAAAATCTAAAATCTGGCCTGAGAGGAAAAGTATAGTGTGATGGAAATAGCTCATCATGCTTGTGCAGACACACCACCATGTGGACATTGGAGCTAAAGGCAAGGAAGCCAAAATGCTAGTAACTATGAAAAATAACACAAACGGAGCCAAACATGTAACTCCATGTGACCAAAGTCTTGGATGAGCATCATGCAAGAGGAGCCTGCCCTGCTTGATGAAATCTGTGCTCCATGAGAAGCCAGTAACTGCACTAAAAACCATATTATCAGACGTTGTTGAGGGAAATGGCGGTCCAATCCCTGACAGCCTAGCGCGGAGGAAACAAATCACTGTAGTCATATAGAGTGAAGAATTGCCCACAATTTGGGGCTGCAAATCAGATTTTAACACATTAAAACTAGGAAAGAAACAACAAACAAAAAAACTGAAACAAGGGCACTTGCCGCAAGATGCAGACTTACCATGCAACCAGGAAAGCATCAGCGTAGAATCAAGAAGATGTTAGTGCACAGCTGGTAGAGGACGGATGCTGACCCCAGGTTCAAGCATCGCGCAGAGGCAGAATGGCTTGGTTTGCCAACACCAGCATTAAGCAAAGGAATGAGAGAGAAAAAGTAATGGGGTAAGGATAAGGAATGATTGTACTCACGTTTGCCAGTTGTGGAGATGTTTTAGTAGGATTTATTTTCACGAATTTGAAGGTTGCATACAGCAGATGTGAAAGGAGCTAACCCCACAGCTAACTTAACCCAGGCTCGTGCATCTTGTCATTAATATTATTTTAGCAAAAGAACATGGAGAGGGGCCTTTCACACAATGGTACTGAGGATCCACTGCTCCATTTATATAAGTGTCTTGCAACTCGCTCCATTCTCCAGAAAGGAAGATGGTGGAGTACAAGAGAAAGGCACTTTCAGTGTACAGTCCACTGGACTTACATAATGATGAGCTTCAGAGAACAAAAACAACATTAAGCCTTTCTCGGCTCGTAGTGGTAAGCCAGATTGTGTTTACTTGCATCTAGCATGTTACCCACCGTTGCTGGAGTTAGCCATATTACGGATAATTGATAACGGTATTTTCGAAAAAATTAAAGGTAGACAAATTCGTGGTTGGACGAAACAACAATCTCACACACACTCCCAAATAACACACTCACTATTTCATCCACTGACCTTGGAGAACTTAACATTTTTTTTTTTTTTTTTTTTGGGGGGGGGCCAGGGGGGGGGGGAGATGTAGGTCTGGAATCTGGACTGGAGGTCAGTGCTTACTTCTAATGGTCCCCATGACCTATTTTAGTCTGCTTTAACCCGTAAACCACGACTATGCCCAATTGGTCATTCAGTAGGCGACATCGACTATGCTCGATTGGGTCGCTACTTGTCTTGTCAA